>NW_020799098.1:40684056-40739432 GCF_003259725.1 Athene cunicularia
CCCGCAGCGAGCGGAGGGAGGCCGTTGGGTCGGGTCGCGTCGCTCGGGGTGGCCCCGGGCCGCTCCGTGCTCCCTCCCGGAAGGGGGGGGCAGCGGTGGGGTGTCTCGGGAACGGCCCCGGGGAGGCGGCGACGAGCTGCCTCAGGCACGTACCCGCCAAAACCCAGGCGGAGCCCGCCACGCTACGGCAGGGCCTGCGTGCCTCTGCCGGGGACAGCGCGCATCGGGGCGAGCGAAGTTAAGAACGGTATTTTTAGAAAGCATGAGGTTGTCGGTTGTTGGGTTTTTTTAAGCAGCCTTGCTCACCAGATCGTTTTTAATAACTGCCAGCACATGCGTGTTGCTGTGGTTGCTAGAGGATTATTTTCTGTGAATTCGGTTGAAGCCTGCTTGGAAGTGGTAGTCAAAACGCCAGGGTGCCCTTCATTTAATTCCCGTGCTTTCCTTCCTTATTAAGGAGATCGCTTTCCTGAGAGAATAGGCCTTGAGGCTTCCCGCAGGACTGCAGTTCACTATCCACCGAATCTCTACGGGCACCAGGGAAAAGGGGAGCACACCAAAAATGTGAAGCATTTTGAAAGATGCTCTTAGTTATCCTCCCTAAAAAAAAAAAACCACACCTCTAACTTGACAACTGTTGTGACTCATAATGATGCCTTGCAATCCTCAAAGCACTTTAAATGAAATACTTAATACGGCCAGATACAGCTGGATTCACATTTATAAAGAGCTGATGGTTGTTTAAGATCCCTCAGATCTTCCAATTTGTAATCTGCCTTTAAAACTTCACAGCTGACAGTAAAGTGAGGGGAAAATGACTTTTTCCTGCTCATTGGCACACCAGCAAATTCCCCAGATCAAAGCCATACTGCTATTTGTGAAAACAGCAGCATCTGGCTAAATCTCACTGTGCCAGTGTCATTGGGAGGCAGTGACAGAACACATGAGTATGAACTAGAAACCTTTTCCTTTAATTCAAAAAAGAAAATAAATTCCAGCACTGATTTTAACATAAGTTGACATTTAATTTATGATAGAGCACATCCACAGAGATGACAAATTAGAAGCATTTCTTGTGGGAGATGAGCATATACAAAGCACTGGGGCTCCTATTCACTTTTCTAGCTTCGGGTCCAACTAATTATTGTTTGCTTATAGATATGAATTACTCTCGGTTCATCACCAATGTGAGTGCAGCAAGAAAAGCATCTCCAATAAGACTTCTGAGTGAGTACATGCCCATTCTTTCCAGGTTCTTTGGAAAGGTATCATTCTACATTCTGGACTTTGCTGGGGTATCATGGCTAAAGACTTGCAAAGGCTTGAAAGAAAACCATGCTGTAAGTTGACGAGCAAGGCCAGTTAACTGCTTCGACTTTAGTTAAGACATGAAGTAGGTAAAGCAAAGTGAATAGCCTTGAACCATTTCAGAAACCCATCCAGACAGAAGTAGTATTGTCACTTCAATGTGTTTGAAAAATCTCTGCTACTGGCTCTGAAGCAGGGCTTTTGGCAGTTTGCTGCTGAATTTACACTTGTTCCTGGTTGTCCAGGAACAAGCAACTGCTAACGACTTCAAAATCAGTCCAGGATAATGTTTCTTTCCACCTAGCTTTGCTGTATCCTGTCAGTGTCCATAAATTCCTCACCACCTCCATCCCCTCAGTGTTACTACACTTTCCTTTTCTATATTCCACTATCTTTAGGCTACCATGCTACATAGTCTTCTGTGTGACAAATTGAAAAGGTTAACTGCATCCTTGTTTACTCAGTTGAAACCTTCAGGGACCTGACAGAATCAGAGCATGAGACATACATCAGTAGTTAAGCCTTCAGGGGTCAACTTCCTCTTAGTAAGGGGTTGGCATTTGCTGTTTGCTTAAAATGCTTCATACAGGTACAGCTAAGTCAACTAATTCACTCTAGTCAGTCTCTACTTTTTCAAATGATACACTGATATGCATCATAACACAAATACTAAGTAGCACAGCTTGTGCAGAAAGACACCAAGGCTGCAGTTTCAGTAACAAAGTAAATCTTCACCAGACCAAAAGTCACAGACATGACCCATGTTGCTGAACTGATAAGAATTAACTCCCCATGCTCAAGTTTGTTAATAAATAGCAGATAATAAACTTGGTAACAGGAAGCTTTAAGAGAGATTTGGTGTGATCTGTCCTTTAATATCTGGTGTAAAACTGTCAAGCCAGCATGAATACTATATTGTGAGGTCTTCAATTTAATGCAGTCAAGCACCCTTGCTGGATTAAGGTCCAGTTTGCACTGCATAGATTGGATCTGAATGACTGTGAAACTGTGACTTTAAAGCAAGAGCTGTTAACATATTCTTCATACTGAATTATTTACACAGTGCCTCTGCCACTGAAGCTGGCTGCCAAAAACATTCCCACTCCATTATAGAAAAGCTATAATCATATATGTAACTATCAGTGTAGCTGTGCTACTGCCACATCAGCTAAAGTGAGAACAAAAAGCAAAGCCAGTCATTTCAAGTCAGTCTAAACAGATCATTAAGATTTCAAATTCTTAAAGCTAAAAACACATCAGTGTCAGAAGTTTTTATAGTAGTAGGACAGTGCAGGTAAGATTTAAAAAGTTATTTATAATTTATTTTAAGACAAAGATTATTTTTTTGTTTTGGTCTGTCCTGCCCACGTCTCTTTCCCTGGTCCACCCCCCTAACACCTGTTTAATACAAGTAGAAAGATGTTTTAAAAGAATTATCATCCTTTTGAATTTATGACAGTTAAAAGTGAAAGATTGAACAAGCTTCTTTGGACCATTATTATATACTGACTAAAGGATGTGATCACTTTTGCAGTAATCAGATTGTAACCAATGTCTTTTCCTTTTATCTAGCTGAATTGATGCAGAAGTCTCCTCCATCTCTCATCTCTCTGGCTGGAGGAGCACCAAACCCTAACGTTTTTCCATTTAAGAGGGCTACTGTTGCCATTGGACATGGAACTGCAGTTGACATTGGGGAAGATCTGATGAAGAGAGCTCTCCAGTACTCAGCCTCAGCAGGGTATCTGCCTCAGCTGCTTGCACTTCAAGATGCCAGAATCAAAGGATCACAAAATCCTTTATTACATTAGTTCACCTGCATTTTTAAAAACCTGCTTGCAAAACCTGTTTTACAAAAATAGGTTTAACTTCTTTCAATTTGCCTCACAATTTACATTTCAGTTTAAGAGAAAAGTTTTGAGCAGATTAATAATTTAAAATAAAAGAACCACCCTAATACTAGTAATTCTCAAGCCAGAGCATTTCCTGGCTATTAGTATTTGGGAGTCCAGACTCACAAATCACTAGCAGGAATCATTTTGTATTTTGCAATAAGATATTGATTAAAGGATACTGCATTGCAATACATGGTTTCCACATTTGTTTTGCTTTCATTTGTGCCTCATATTAAAGTCAGTAGGTACTACTTGTGATAGTTTGAGGCATTTTAGTATTGTCATTTTTAGTGCAGAAATTGTGTATCATTAAGTTACTTTAGCACTTGTGAACTCCCCAGTAGACAGCAGTGAGCCAGGCTCGTGACAGGTTTGCAAAAATACTTAGTTACCTACAGAGGCACACAGGGCATTAGTAAGTGAAATTAAGACTTGTCTTAATATTTAAATGAGCCCAGCCATTTGTGAACATCCTACAAGATCTCAAAACATTTTTTGAAAAAAATCTATTTCAGAAATCCTTATCTGCAGCCTATTACTAGCAGTATTGCAAGCTTTGTCACATTACCATAGGAGCAAATATTGTTCAGCCTCTACCCCTATTCCATCCTTGGCAAATCATTTCCACCCAGATTTCATTATAATTTGGTGTGTGGACCACAGATGCCCATCTCTTCTGCTTTTCCATAAGAATCATTTATCTCATTTTCATCATTTGATAAAGCAATCAAAATGACCATCTAGGTGTATCTGTACAACAATTGAAATCAGACTCAGGACTGCTTGTAAGATTTGACAGTTATTTAGAGGAGCAGCCTAGCTTCAGCCTATATAAGATGTTAGATGCAACTTATTTTATTCATGTTTCAGGATTCCAGAGCTGTTGTCTTGGCTGAAGGATTTCCAGCGGAATCTACATAATCCCCCCACAGCTAACTACAGTCCCGAGCAAGGACAAATGGAAGTGTGTGTCACAACTGGCAGCCAGGAAGGCTTGTGTAAAGTAAGACCAAAAGCTTCATATGTTAAAAGCATTTCAGAGAGATGTTTATTTTCATCAGTTCATACTCAGCATTACATGCTGGTATAACTATATACAGGGTACTTTAATAAATGTATTCTCAATACAAGATAATAGAACCAAAATAAAACTGGTGTGGCAGTCTGATCTGCCAGGACTTCATGAATGTTCAGGTAAACTAAAGACTGTCAGAAAATGCTGTAAGGTAACATTTCATGTTGCTCATGTAGGTGCATTATTTGCTTTACCATAACTCAATTTGAATTAGACTTCTTTAAACAAATCACCCTTTCCCGTCCACTCTCACCATTGCTTTGTTGATCCTTTCTGTAACTAAAGCACTGTTTCTATTGTATAATAGAGCACTACCTTTCCATTTCAAATTGAGATCTCTAGATGATTACCTAGCATCATTTTACTCTAAAGCAGATTTTTCATCTGTTCGTTGCTTTTCTAACAGACAGCATAATTAAATTGTTAGGGAATTACTAATATCTAACCAAGATTTTTAATCCCACTATGAAGGATGTGTACAAGAATGGCACAGCCTTTTGAAAATAGACTTTCTTTTACAGGTGTTCGAAATGCTCATTAATCCTGGGGACAACATCCTTTTGGATGCACCTACATACTCTGGTACACTAGCAGCTGTAAGCATTCTTTAGCTACAAAACACCGAATGTTTCATTTGAAGTAAACACCAATTTAGTACCTGATCTGCAGGCTTGTATACACTGTCTGTATTTACTGCAAAACCAACAAGTTTTAGTGTTAGTCTAGTCAAGTTCATAAATATTAACTCATAGAAGCTTTTCTACTAAAAGTTTATAAAAGTTATTCTCAGGCAGTTCCTCTTCCAAATCCTAGTTCGTTCAAGGTCTAAGGTTATGTTTGGGATTGGAAAGAAAGCCATCACAACCTAGTCAGGTCGAAGCAAATCTGTAAGTGGGTATTTTAACATGTCAGCACATTCACCTGAAGTATTTTGTAGTCTGATTATACCATAGCTATAAACAGTATAAAATTGGAACAGGCCTGAAACATCCATGTGAGTATAAAGATGTGATTTAGTAAGAATTATACAAAAATAGCAGAGTTTAATTCTGAAAAGTAATTAATCAGTATGCAATAAAATGTCAGCTCAAAATGCATAAGAAGGGTTAGAATGGATAAAACACCACAATTTCAGTCTAGTCTCCCCTTGCATCAAAAGGAATTTTTATTGTTTGCTGTGCTAAGTTTGAATATATCTTGTCTAATCAAATATGCTTTGTTAGGAATATATTTTGACAATGCAGCAACTTGCATTTCTCTTCAAAATGCAGAGTGCTACACAGTACAAATTGAAATTCCACAGAGGGAAGACAGCATGCTTTTTTGTTGGTATTTTACCTATATTTTTTTCATACTTCTGTCAACATGTCATTGCAGTAGCATCATTTCATTCTCCTTTGTATTGCTGAATGTATCTATTGAGAACAGATTCTTTGCCCTTTGTCAATGCAGAGTAGCTTATAGTTCTGGCACTTCCACTGAAGTAGAAGGTAAATTGTCAGTAGGACATCAAGGTGCTATGAACTTACTGTCTGTGGTGAGAACATGAGCCCTGAGAAAACACAGTTCAAATCTGCAAAATCCCTTTCTGCTTGCAAAACCATGTGTGATTTCCTAGAGAAGAGCAGCAATTGGACATAGGAGCTGCCCATTTCTTCTCACTTGGCTTAACAGGGCAGATAGAGTAATGTGGTAAGTTTGACAATCTTCACAGCAAATTCAGGCAAAATTTCTTTTGAATCATTATCAAATGGAGTTTGAGATAGCTATAAAGTCAGAAGGACTTTGTATCAATGAAATTTTATAGTGTCAATGACAAAATTAAGATCTTTGAATTACAGGATTATAACAGTTTTGTTCCTCCTGTCAACAGCTGAGACCTTTGGGTTGTAACATAATTAATGTTCCTAGTGACCAACATGGCATTATTCCAAAAGCTCTAAAAGAAATTCTGTCTACATGGAGCTCAGAAGATGTAAAAAATCATAGCCACCATCTCCCCAAATTCCTGTACACAATCCCAAATGGGTGCAACCCAACTGGAAACTCTCTGACCACAGAGCGCAAGGAGGAGATTTACCAGGTATGTAGCTGGGGCCTTGTGAACCTTGTAGGTGGAAATGGATAAATGTCAGTTTCTCTTCAGTTGAGAGAATTTGGACCCATGGTTGGTCTAGTAGACATTCCTCCTAGAACTTGTTTCTAGCAGAACCTTGTTCAAAACAACTCTTCAGAGGTAGACTATGTATTAGATAAATTGTTTTGCAGTAATAGCCCATTTCTGGCTTCTGTCTTTGCCATGGGCTTCAAACTGGGCTTTCTGCAGGTTTTCTGCAGAGTTTGAATGCTACATGGAACAGACCTTCAGTTATATACATGTGTCCTTGTACTGCAGGTACCACATTTACTCTTGTAATTGCTTGATATCTAAATTGGGCATTTGAAGGCCTCTCTTGATAGGGCCTTGTATACAGTGAATGAGTAATCCATAGGATCATAATACGGTTCTAGTAGTAGGCCCAGGGTGTAGGAAGAACTGAATTTTCCAATGTCTTTACATTTTAACAAATCTACTTTTTATTCACTACTTCAGCTTGCAAGAAAATATGATTTTCTCATCATAGAAGATGATCCTTACTACTTTCTTCAGTTTGAAAAGGTAATTTGTTTTCCATACTGTTTAGTAACACATTTTCTGATCTGGAAGAGAACTAAGGTTTGAGCCATGGATTTTCCTGTATGCTCCTTCATGTCCTACCCAAGGTAGTTGTAGGCCTCACAGCCTATGCTACTGCCAGTTGTTGTCCCCTGTGTGGCATTTTACTGCATCAGTCCTGTTAATCAAATGGCTCAAATTCCTCAAGCCTTATATAGGACAGAATTTCCTTCAATAGCCAGAAAACGCCTCCAGAGCAAAATAAGTATGCCACTGAAGCAACACTTGAAAATAGCAGCCTCTTAATGTTCCTTTCAGCCCAGTCTTTCATTTAGTGGAAGACTGCCTACTCCCAGTCTACTATATTACATTTTCACCCCTTTGCCTTTTGGAGAACCCAAGAGAGTTCTCCCAGATACCACAGCAGCTTCCCTCCTTCACATAAATTTTCCCCATATGGGTAACAGTCAAGTGTTGATCTGTCTTCACACATAGATGTACAGTTGCACAGTCTGCAGAAAGTATCTAACTTCAGGAATAAAAGCTGGTCTTGTGAAGCAGTAAAACATTGGTAGAAACTAAAGTTCAATATTCTCTATTTTGAAATATGTTTTTATGGGAGGAGGTAATAAAACTGCTTCACTTACTGAATAGCACTCTTTAGCTTTGCTAGAGGGTGAAGGGGAGGTGTAAAATTAGAATTCTTGATAAGGAAAAAGTGTGCTGAACTCAGATCATCAGAATTTGGTCATATCTTCCGATTTCCTTTTTTAAGATAAAGCTAAAAGCTGCAGGGCCCCATCTTAGAAATTACAGTATCTGTTTACTCCATAAGAAAAATCTTGTCAGAGAAATCATTATTTCTCTTTCCTGCTTATGGCATCATACCAAAACCTGAACTGAACACTTGTATGCTGAACAGAGTGCTAAGCATCAAAAAATAACAAGGCTGATTTCTTGATGATTTTCATGGAATAATGTAATCACATCTCAGCTAGTCTAAGCAATCACTTATCAGCAAGTTACTGCTTTTTTTTCCCCTTGAAATGCAGATCTAAAATATTTGCTATCAAAGTATTTCTTTAAAAAATTAATTATGTCTTCATAGTGAAGAAAATTTCATCATAATCTGTACTAGCACCTTGAATTTTATTTTTTATTTTTTTCCAAGCCATGGGCTCCAACTTTCCTCTCAATGGATGTGGATGGCAGAGTTATCAGGACTGACTCTTTCTCTAAAATTCTCTCATCTGGGTAAGGCCAGCTTCAGACTGCTCAGCACTGACTGTTCAGTTAGGGCACAAGACTAATACTTCATACAAAATGACCAGTTATGTCAGTGGTTTTTTATCTAATACCTATCCATTTCTGGAATGTACCTTTGGATCCACAGCTCTTCCCAGTCCACTCACTTTTCATGTCATCTCTTGGCAGACATTTAACTCTAGATTCTGTTACTCTTCCAGTACTTCCCCAGGCAACCCATTCTTGCAGACACCATCTAGGCAGAAAGACAGATGCTGGATTCCAGCTCTGTTCCTGGAACTCCTAGGAGCTTTCCTCTCCTTTTTTCCATTTCTCCTATCTCTTACCATGCCTGCAATCTCCCTGAACTTGTAATACAGAAGAGAAATGATGGTATCATTCACTTTGAACTGTTTATAGGGTTATACTGATCTCTCATCTTCTAGCCTTAGAGTTTTTTCAGGTTGTTTCCACCTGCCTGAAAAACAAAGCTGGCTGTTTTTCATTTTACACAAGTCAACATATTTGATTTTTAACTTTTTGTTTATTATCCTAATAGATATAAGTAATGTGAATTCTGCACTGGCAGTTAGTGGATTATAAACTCATCCCCAAGAAAGTGAGGAAACAACACAATGCTAAGTGTAATTACACTTTCAAAAGTGACACTGCAAAAAGGCATGATGCAATTTTATATTTGTCAAAGATGCTTATGAGCTTACTGGTTCTATTTTTCTTCAAAGAAAAACTCCAGCCAACCTGTAAAGATAGGTCATAAGAATCAAAGCATGAATAAGAATCTAGCTTATCAGTCTAAATTCCATTTATTCAGCTATACTGAAAAGGAGTGAAAGAGTAAAGCTGTTTGCCACTTCTCATCTGTTTTTCATAAAGCCTGAGCACTCATGATTTTTCATTATGTGAAAACCTATCTTTCCTTCCCTTTGATTCATGTTATCTTTATGATTGCAGAGGAATGCTTACAGATGTGGGGTACGTCCTGAAGTCTCAGAACTAAGAACCTACAATAAACATTAAAAACCCTTAAATGTTTTTATTTCATTACTTTTAATTTTAATACTGTCCTAAGACCCAGGCTTATGAAGTTTGAGTCGAGTATCAAAGTAATAATATAATCTTAAATGCATAAAAGATCCTTACAATATTAATGAAGTGGTTACACTTTTTCCCAGTTTTAAGTTAAACTATAACTCACACAAATTATTAGCACATTGCATTTCTGTAATAACTTTTTTTTTCCTCTAGGTTAAGAATAGGCTTTCTAACAGGTCCGAAGCCTCTTATCGACAGAGTTATTCTCCACATTCAGGTTTCAACAATGCACACCAGCACTTTCACACAGGCAAGTACCAAATTGCCAACTGAACTGTATTCAGAAAATATAACATATTTCAAGTCATAAGAAACCACAACCAAACAGCTTTGCACTTTTGTAGTTGCTCTGCACTTTTGCTTGTAATTGCCAAGGAGAGAAATAGACATTAAAACCAGAGATAGAGGGTGCCTGAGTACACAGAAAACACAGCTAATATGCCCTTGACCCTCAGATTTCAAGAATCAAGATTTGAAATACTTGATATCTCTTGCTAGTAGGTTCCCTTGAAAAACCTCAATGTAGAGCACACATTAGAAGAACTTAGGTTTTTTCTGTTTTGCATTCTGCTTTGTAATTAGAACAATACTGACAGCCACAAAGACATTACAAAGCAGGCTGCCAACTGCAGCCCCTTTATAGTTAGTAATATGGAGACATTGAGCACATCTAAATATGGCTTCCATCTTCCAGCTCCATTAGTTCATCACAGAGGCAGTATTAAAGTAGAGACACTTATATGGGCTTCCTTTTTCTCTGTGATTACCATATTTAGCTCTCCATCCAGTTTTCTCTACCCCAGCCTCCAAAGACTGCCATGATCCTTGGAGACAGCAGTAACACAGACTGTAGTGGCCTGTTGCTACCTTTGTTTATAAAGGGCTCCAAGAGACCCTGCATGCAGTTTCTTGCCCGTGTGGAATTCTGAATAATGCATCAGGCTATGTGTGTTTTGATAACTGCAGAACAATCCTGTTTAAAATATGATATTGATGATGTGTTTTATTTCTTTAGATTATGATATCACAGCTGCTTCAGCAATGGGGAGAAAAGGGTTTCTTGGAGCATATAGACAGGTAGGTTCATGTTGTATGATGAATCCCACCATCTGCCATTCTGCTTCTTGTTACCTAAATAAAGCATTCTTTACAGTAAACAGGTCAGAGGAGGTGCACCAGTATTAGCCAAATAGATAAGCGAGGTTACAAAAACTGGCAGTGTTCACACAAGAGTACTGAAAGAGCTCAGTGTGAAGCTGCAGACATGCAGATCAGGGCATGTAACCTAACCACTAGAGACCAACAATCTGCCAGTCCACTGACAGTCACTATGCAGCTCCTCTCTGAAGGGAACTCAAGAGGATCCTGGGAGCTACAAGTCAATGAATAAAGTGTTCATCCCTACTGAAGAGTTAGGGTCTATAGCAAAGGCTAAGATCACTACCACATAATCTATTGAGAGAGTCAGCATAGCTTCTATAAAGGGAGCTCTTGCCTCACTAAGTCAGCAGAGATTCACCTTTTAACATCCTTAATCTAATGATTGTAGATGCTGATGGAGAGACCTACAGGGAGCAGCAAGGTTCACCCACACTCACTAAACATTGCCTTTATCACCACTCTTAGAGACAGAGCACTGGGCTAAGGTCTAACTCAGCAAGGCATTTCCTACATACTAACAGGCATTTGTTACCCATTTATTATGCTGCAGGAACATAGTGTCTCTAGAGTATCCATGCTTCATTTCAGATGCTGTACTTGGATGCCCTTAGAATACCAAGGTTCCTACTTAAGGGGGTAGTGTGTAGAGACTTGATACAGGAATGTGAGCATCTACCTGTTACTGTACTGCAAACACTAGTACTTAAAAAAAGTCAAAGCAGACACACCAGCCCTAGCTTTGCCTTGTTTAAAGAATTCAGAATATAAAGACAAGTTTTGCAGGGAAACTTGGACCACAACTCAGCTCAAATTTCATCAGTTTGAAAGACACATTCTAAATGTATCTCTTCACTTACCTTGTAGGCCAAAAGGCATCCTTGCTCAACCCAGAAGGACATTCCTCCTCTTAAGCTAATGAAAACAGTTCTGCAGTAAGGTAGTTGCAACCCTTTATAACCTTCTAGACTCAGTTGTCAGGTGACTTACTGATGAAGCCAAACAGCTGACTGCAATCTCTTCCAGGTGATTTCATTTGGACAAGGTTGACTTTTTAGATCATGCTTTTGAGTAAGAGCAGGCCTGTTATTTGGAGCAGCTACATTTTTGTGGAAGTCTTGTCTTACTAACACTTATAATTTCATTCCAAGATAGTAACAGAAAGGTAAAAAAAACTTACAACAGAATTTGTGATGTGGTAGAAACTGCCTAAGTGAGATTTACCATTTTATGTGGAATGTAGCAAAGTAGGCTAAGTCCCAAAACTATTTAAGCCTTTGGTGGTGTTGCTGTTTGTTTATCAGGTGTGATAAAATACATCCAGAAATTGAAGCTATTGTTTCAGCGAATACTACAAAAAAATCTAAACATAAAATTATGCAAATTGATAAGTCAGTTTTCTCTACAGAGATGGGAATACATTTGCGTCTGATTTATGAATTCTGTTTCAGGCATTGATCTTGTGTCTCCCATTGCACAGCTGTCTCATTTTATGTCAAGAAAAGCCACTGTGCAAGATTTGTCCTTGCTGAAACTCAGGTTAGGGTCATTTTCCCCTGTAAGTGATATATTTATTTGGAATTTTTATTTAAAGTGTGAAGGAGACAGGTTCCAAATTTTAGAAAAGGGGAAGCCATTAAATAGTCATGACGGGTTTATCATATGATTTGCTTTTTCCCTTGTGAAATACTATTTCCATGTGTGCCTATTACACAAATTCAGCCCAAATGCACAAATATTGAGTCTGTACTTTTGCATATGTCTGAGTCCTTAATTTGTTCCAGTATGCCTGCTTTGTGTGGTAAATATTGCTAACAGGACTTGTATCCACTGATATAATAGAACAGATATAATATATAAAGAATTTCCATGACATATGTAAACCTTAACAAGCAGCCACACAGGTACTTCCTTTGTCTTGCTGGTAAGTGCTTTGTTGGAGACACACAGAAGCATTCAAGACTTCTCTGATACATATACAAAGTTCTATACACATGGTATACTGTGTTGTGCCCATCTAGGATATGCCCATATTTCCCTTAACTGTGCACTTAGATTGTTCAGGTAGGAAAGCTTTGTTTCTGCCCTTGGAAACAAATGGGCTCTGAAGTACTATGAGATCATGACTTTGAATTGATAATTTACTTTCAGAGTGGTGGAGTTTTACAGGACCCAGCGGGATGCAATGCTCATTGCTGCTGACAAGTGGTTAAAAGGTCAGTGAGTACAACACAGCTAATTATTTAAAATATTTTTGAGCTATTTATCATCTTTGTGTTCGAGAAAAATCACTAAAATTCATCTCTTGACTGAAGTGACAGATAAGCACTATAAGCAAATCAATGACATTAAATATTAAGCTTAGGACAAGTTATCTAGTGCTGCTGTTTTCATGCTTTTCTGGTGGGCCAAGGAGACGGTGATGAGAAAAAAGCTCACTTTTACTGTATAAATCAGTTGTACAAAGAGCATATATTTCACTCCAGTATATTCTTACACTTACTGTGTTTATAATCCCTGTCTTTAAAATCTCTGTCTGAAATAGCCAGATTTAGCAGCCTTAATTTAAAAGAAGATATAAACAATCAGTACAGCAGTAGTGATGATCATTTTTTTGTCAGAGATCAATTTCAAATGTCCCCTTTTGTGGTTAATCACAGAGGACAGAAAGAATTTGATCAACAATAATGCAATTACAGTTAGTGACTCATTCCTTTTAGTCAGTCTAAGTGGAATCAGCAATAACTGCTGAAGAACTGCCCAGCCACCTAAAATGATACTTCCATGGGACATGAGTACTTGGGCACCACACCATCATTAATGTACTTATTCTTGCTAAGTAGATAGGAAGTATTTCTTTTTCTACATGTCTCTGAACAGCCATGGGTTTCTGACCTAGGCAGGCCCTCTTTGTCTCAATCCCCAGGTAGCAAAACAGTGTAATAGTACTGGGCTATCTTAAAGTGTATTAAAGTGTACCTTATTGTGAGACTCGTGTGAAAGACTGCGGGATCTTCATGTTTTCTTGAAATAGGAGCCATAATATTTTGGAAGACAGGCCTTTATTTTGTAGGTATGTAATGGTTAAATACATCAAGGAAGAGCTGGAGAAGATGTCAAGTCAAATAAATAGTTTCTTCAAAAACATATCCAAAACCAGAAAAGGAATTCTAGGTAAACAAAAGTATACAGTAAGTCTGAAAATAGAATTTAAGACATAGATCCTCTCTAAGCCTTCCCATCTTCCTCATAAGTCCTAGGCTCTCCTTTTCTTTGGGAAAAAAAAAATCTATAATCATTACAAGTTAAAGGAAAACAGTTTTTCACTTTGTTACACTTTAAATTGTATTGATAGTCAAAGTGATACTAAGAGAAACTGCATCAGAAAAATTATTTTAGATTATTTACTTGATCTGAAAATAATCAACAAATTCACTTTGTTAATGTTTGGGATTTTTGTAATTCAGAGCAATCACTTCAACAAAAAGTATTGAGCATACCAACATAAGTGCAGTAAGTCCACACAGATCTGGAGTACTTTAAATCTGGCAAGTGGTATCCTGGCTCTGTAGCCTACATTCCCTTTGAGTTCATTGGAGCAACAAATCTACAACATCACTGAACCTATAGTGTATGTTAAAGGTGGGGCAGAAGTTTCTTTCTTGATTCCCTTCTTTTTTCTCTCTTCTCTCCAGACTTGGCAGAGTGGTACCCTCCTGCTGCTGGCATGTTCTTATGGATCAAAATTAAGGGTGTTTCTGATACACAGCAGCTGATCATGGAGAAAGCTTTGCAGAAAGAAGTATGACCTATGGTTTAATAGCTTATGATGTTAAAGTGAAATGAAGGAAGGATAAAATAAATTTACCGTATCTACCCACACAAATACACACACATAAACAAGCAGAGGAACTTGTTGTGCAGCATCAAGTCTGCAAGTCAAACTTTGTTGCATAGTGACCCATTAATGAAATATTTTCACATCTGTATTCAGATGTTGGTATTTAATCATCTTACTTAAATTTAAACCATTATAATACATGGTACAGTATGTCATGTATACAACATATGTATAATATTAATAGAAGTACATATATGAATGTTGGATGTCTTCTATATCTTTTTAATAGGAGAAATTGTGATTTTATTTCTACAATTTATAAGAGCCAGCACCATGTACTGAGTAAACTACATCCCACCTCACTGGTGCTTGTAAACATTGTGGTGATAAGCCAGACTTGGTAACCCACCAGTCTAGGTAACCAAAGCCCAAGAGCCCTTTGATTTTGTTATGAAAAGCCTGATACCAAGTTGCACATTTTTGGCTTCTTATTTTGAAGAGAAGAAAAATATTACGCTTTATTCTGATACCAGTGTTTCAGCAGTGAGCCTTCTCAAATTTAATTTAACGTAGTGTTTTAAAACTGTAGAAGTGGTGATAACTGGGTGGCTAATCAATTCTTCCTAGGTGTTACTGGTTCCTGGAGGAGCATTCAATATAAATAGTTCAGAGCCTAGTTCTTATGTCAGAGCCTCCTTCTCTCTGTCTTCTCCAGCCCAGATGGATCTGGTAAGTGAGATTTATTTTTTTTTTAACATTCTTATCAAGACAGTTTCTCACATGTTCCCTTATTTTAACTTATTTCTCCTTATGTGTATTCTTCAATGTTATTGCAGGTTTTTTAGTACTTAGGTGGTTAAGCAGTACTTTTGCAGCAGAATTAGCTGCTTCTCATACAAGATACTCATATCCAGATGACCTGAAACGTACCAGATTTTTAGGACCATGTAAAATTTTTCTGTGTGTCTCATACATGTAGAGTCTCATACTTAATCTTCCCAGGCTTTACTGAAGTCAGAGTAGGTTTTGCTATTTGCTTGAGCATTAGCAGACATCACATATCCTTTATTTTCCAGACTTCCCATTCCTGAGATTGAATTACCTGTTCTCTTATGTGTGTGTTTTGTCAATCCTTTATAAGAAAGAATACATTTTTTCTAAGAAAGAATGTTGATTTTCTCCCATACAATAGACATATATGTTGTATTTCCTTTCTCAGGAACTAATCTTCTATGTATTTTAGGAACATTTTAGATGTTATTTGGCTGTATCTGTAAAATCAGTGGGAAGAAAGACAGGAGACATTTATTTGTGCAGATTTAATATTTCTTGAATTCAGGTGCTTGAAACAGTTCGGTATTTGTAGTTGTGCTTTCATTCAGTTGTGAAGGTTTGTAACAGATAAGCACGTCTATTGCCTATTTCTTCCGTATTTCTTCTATTTCTTCCTCTTCTTTGTAAAAGTAATTCATAACCATACTATTGACTGTCAAATTGTACCTTTTATATGGTTCCCCACTGTTCTTCCTTTTCTTTTACCTTTGGAGCCTCCAGGCCCTTACATTACATTCAAATAGATACTCTTCCAGGGATCACTAGTTGTATTAAAAGTACAGCTGTTTAGTTGCATCTGAACTCCAAATATCCTTTGAGCATCAATAGATGTATTTTTCTGTTTCAGAAGACCCTGCCTTTTATTCTCTATTAGAGAAGTGGAAGCTTTGTCCAGTCAAAGCCCATACATGTTGTTATAAAAGGAAAACAGAGAATATCAGCAGAATTTTGCAGGATAAAATACTGAGTTTGTATATGGTTAGGGTAGTTTTAGTAGCTTTACAGTTTTGGTGTGTTGCCTGTTTAAGTAATGTTTAAACATAAACCATATTTGTGTCATTGCAGGCCTTCAAGAGACTTGCTGACCTTATAAAAGAAGCTTTGTGAAACAGCTAAGTAGAGCTCTTGCAGCAATCAAAATCATCTCCAGAAAATATGTATTAACATTTGGATTTTATCAGAGCACTTTAAAAGCAAGCACAATAGAGTGGGTGTTTCCTTAGATCATTTCAGCTGAAAAAGCAAAAAACGAAAGAGTGAAAAACAATTTGCTTAATTTTTTTGACAGGACGTTGCATTACTAATTTTATTTCAATTCAGAAATATTTCAAATACTCAAAACCAAAGTGTCCTGTTTCCTGTCAAATCCATGGTTTTGTTAGATTTGAATTGAGTTTCGTTCGGGCTTTTGTTTTCCCGGGGAAATCAGTTACTTAGGAAGCTGCACATGAGGTGGTCTTAGCGACTGTTACTTAATCCCGACTGATACATTCCTCCAACATCTTGTGTTGGAATTGGTTTTGTGTCATTTTCCTTCTGTCCCACTGTATGGCATCTGGTTTTGAAGATGGGTATTTAATTTTAATAAAGTTCCGTCAGATGAAACTGATGTAAGCATGTTAAAAAATAGAACCTGTTCCAGCAAAATGAGGCTATGGTTGCAAATAAAACTATTTGGCCTGAGGTCCCTTGCAGTTTGCATGGGTTTTGCAGCTCGTTCTCTAATTTGTAAAAGGTTTTCTGATTGCTGTCTTCCACTTCAGTCTGTGAATAATTAGTCTGTACCTGTGTTAGAAAATCTCTGGTTTGCAAAGGCATGTGGATGTGCTAATAGAACTGCGCTCTGCTCTTAATCAATCAATCAATCAATCAATCAGGTGTTTTCTGAACAGGGAGCGTAAATAACTGAACAGGGGATGTAGTGGAATGGATAATACCTTGACACTGCCAAATGTACAAAGCAAGCAAAATTAAAAAATAAAGAAATGTTTTAATCTCTAATCCCTTGGTCATTATCATCCCAAACATTTGATACTTGGTAACATGTACAAAACCTTCAGAAAGTTTTAACTGTACAGATTCTCCAAGGCTTCCTTTTTTGCTTAGTGACTTAAGTTTTATTTACTTAAGTTTTATGAAAGCACTGTAGTTTTCCACCAACAGCAGATGGTTGTTTCTTTATGTGCAAGTATTCGGAATTTCAATGTAAAAATACGTGTTCAAGGATCCAGCCAATCCTTCAGCAGCTCAGGTAACCCAACCAAATAAGGGTCAGGCACAGCCTTATTTAATTGGAAGTTCAATAAGAGTCATGGTTTTAGTACTAATGATAATTTTCATTTCCTCTTTTCCCTCTGGTTATAAACAGCATGTGTCATGACAAACTAGCACAGATATGTGCCTTTCCCAGCATCTCTCTTCTATCATCAGGATCATTCCAGTGCCCAGCATTGCCTTTTATCTCTATCTCATGCCTTTTTATTTGTCACACCTCCAAGCCATCTCTGTACTTTGCAGCTTCTTGAGCAGCATATCTAAGATCAGTCCTTTCCCCTCTTCCCAGATTACTGCAAATTTTAGTCAAGTCTACATAATTTTCAGCCTAATTTTCTCCAATTTATAGAAGTATGTGATGCCTTTCCTCCCAGAGGCATTCAGAATACTTGGTATGGTCTCAACTTTTTTGTCACTCCTGCCCTCTTTCTGCAAACATGAGGCTGGGTCTGTTGTCCCACCACACCTCATCTGCAAACAACCCAGCATCTCCAGGTTCCCCTCCAATCCTCCCTGTCAGCAGCAGGAGTGGGGCTGCCGCTGGTGGGCCAATGGGCAAGCTGGTGCAGTGGATGAGGTCAGCCCGGCCATGGAGTTGGGCTGGGCTTGGGCAGGCAGGACCCACGTGGTGACAGAGTGTGGGAAGAGCCCACAGTCCCAAACGTGCTCTCAGGGCACCAACACTGTCTTCGAAGTCAAACTTGCCCTTTTTTACACTGATGGTGCTGATGAGGGGTCCAAACTAGCAAGCAGTGCCTCTGTGCAGTGCTGTTTAATAGCAAGTTTTCATGTTTCAACTTGGTTTCTTAACCACATGTAGAAATTTTGAAATCTCTGACTTTGCTATCAGCAAGGCAAATTTTATCTTGGGCTCAGTTTAAAAAATCATTTTACACAACAATAAATTGATGTGTCTGTTTAATTAAAATGTATTTTTACAGAGGCATAAATGTGAATGTCATTCATGACTGATTTTTAGTTATCCAGCAAATGGTATTGTCATTGTCACATACTATTGTCATATTGTCATTCAGCCAGACCTGAATTAGAAAAACATAATCAAAATGTCATTATTAAGCGAGCTTTATATCAGTGTTCTATTGAATAATACACCTCTTAATTTTCAGAGATCTAAATGTTAATTTAGTTGAATGTAAGCAAAATGAAATTCTGTTTGCTGCACATTAGATGCTTTTGCTATCAGCTAATTTAATTTAGAGTTAGGTTTTTTTCTTGACTGTGGTGAAGCATCTAAAATTATATTAATATCCTGAACAATGTAAGTTGAACAATGGCAGTGAAATCTTACAGGCACATCCTGTTTCCCTGAACCTCTTAAAGCACAGTTTCTGGTCTCCTGGGAGAGAGCATTTGCTATGATTAGGTCCCTGGAGGAAGCTACTTGGAGACGAAAGGAAAAGGGTGGGCAACAGGTTCACATAGAAAGAAATGATGCAGCAAATGAAAGTTTTGGGTTTCCCTTTCTGTTTTTCCATCCAAGAGAAATAACATCTCTCATTCATAGCTGGGTTTAGGCCATCTGATGCAAGTGATGCAATGTACCACTGGGGAAGAGAGGCTACCGAGGACAGAAGAGGCTTAGTGTGGTAAGCACATCCTCTGATGCTACCTAGATACGGTCAGATGTGGAAGAGCTTACAGCAGTGCTGTAGAGAGCTGCCTGACACGTGGGCAGCTCCAGACAGGCTGGGTCTCCAAACTTACTTCTGAGTGGACAATTACCTGCCCATTCTCTTGTACCTACACTTCAGTTCCACTGGATTTTCAGTTTTTTTGTGGATGAAAAACACCTAGGAATTCTGGGAAAACAGCCACTGTACATGACCCAAACAATTCTGCTGTACAAGAGAAATAAATCTCAACCCACCCTATGCACACCATGTGTACACATGTTTAGACTTGTGTGGTACATCCCACTTCCACTTTTTGAGTTTTACAGAGGAAGCAGTTCTTCCTGGGAGAATGGAAATACTAAGTGTAACAACTTTAACATAATTCCTGAACTTCTGCATCACATACATTCACAAATTTTAGGTTCACACAGGTCATTGATCTGAAGGCAAATATCCACCTTTGCTTTCAAATGAGAGCCCTTCAGCACATCTATGATTAATGAATAATAAAAATATGGAGAATTCATTAGAAAAGAGAATGTATGTGTGTATACAATATGGCCGTTCTTACATTAAACTATGAGCATGCAGAGAATTATTTCATTTAATTGAATGTCAGTCCCTGAGCATCAGTGGTAGTGTCCAAGAATTTATGTTTTTTGTGGAAAACGCTTAGTTTAGTTTTGGGGGGTTGTCCCCTAAATTCTCAATGCAAGTTTCATTTTAAACTTCATCCTTTACAAAATGATTGCTCTGTTTGGAACTTTGTATTTTAAAACCTTGTGGTCTACAGATCTGCAGCACTTGCATTTCTACCTTTGCAGTCTGGATAGTGATAACAGTGGGGCAAATATTTAAAAGAACTCTATTGAGCTGTACTGGTGCACGCCCTAGTCTGTCTTGTTTTCTTTATTATTTAACAGTTTTGGAGCAGCTCACTGTAGACTGTGTCTTAGATGCAAACAGAACGGCTGCAGTGTTTGAACTGTAATCATTCTGACTGAAAAGCACTCTGCAAATACAAAGAAACACACATTTTCATTCTTCTAACATTGCTACCATGAATACCAGTACCTCACTTTCTTATAATGGCTGTGGAAACTATTGTGTAACCCTGCAAAGCTCAGATATCACCATGGGAGAAGGGTCTTGCTGATTCTTTTCAAGGATGAACATCCCAGAAGTGTGTTAACAAATCTGACTGCTCCTCGAAGATTCCCTGCTAGCTGTACAGAATTTGGAGAATACCTCCAAAACTATATTTTCTTTTTATTTTCAATTTACATTAAATCAGATCTGGATGGATATAGCAAGTGAATATGCTGGGATGTGACCTGGAAAAAAATTACACGAAGGTATTTCTGTTGCTTGATTTACATAGAACTTTGAATTTTCTCTATGTTTGGTTAAGAATGAACTTTGAACCTAAAAAGTTCATAAGATTACAAATATTTTCCTGCACTTTCCTCAGAAAAATCAGGCATTAACAGAGGCAGAATACCATTGGCCTGGCCTAGGATTTTGGCTTTTGCTTATTATATGCTGGAATTTCTACCCAGATCCAGCTTGAGATGCCAGTCATAAAACCCTCCAGGTACATCAGCAGGTAGGAAACTGAATCCTTTCAGTGCACATCGCCACCAGCCTGTAGTCACTAAGAACATGGTGGAGCACCTGTGCGGCTCCACAGTACTGGAATAAGAACCAGAAGATGAGGCAGGCACATCCTGAATTAGCAGTGGGCAACAACACTGAAGAAAGGACAAGGTTGCAACTTTTGTACACTACACATTTCAGCATGTAAACACACACCAGATCAACAGAACCCTGGGGGAGCAACCACTGCAGTGTCTCAGGAAGGAGAATATAACCATCTATGTAAATCCAGAATCTGAGAATATAAAAGCAAACTATTGGTTTTGGAGAAATTGGAAATCTTTTCTGGTATTATTTTTAACTTGTTACATCATTTGAATCCAGAAATCTGCTTTTTTTTTGTCATCAACATGAATTGTCACCATATGAATATCTGCATATAAAAACACTTCAGGAAAAACATATCCAGTTTGGTTTCTAAGAGAATACTCAGTTTAAATGATATAACATTAGCTTTTCTATTGCTATTAGCCATATTTTTTTCATTTAATTTGTTTTTTGAATGTTTTTAAATTAAAGTGCATCTAGTGAAAGCCAACATTAAAATTTAACTGGGCAAACTAATCCCTATAGTGCTGCTAGTTATGTTTATGAAGTTGCACTAGTGCTAGCCTAGGTATTCCAGGAGAAGTTTTTGGATTAATTCTGTTTCTATTTTTCTGGCATAAAGTTTTTCTGACAAGATCAAATTATTTTATTGCCTTCTATGGAATCCTTTTTCAGTTAGACAATGTATAATTTAATACTCTCTCACACTGTCTGACTCTCCCCCAAAACAATAAAGAGGAGGGATAGAAACACCAGTTTCTTAAGTTTTCTTGGTGGACTGTATAAAATATGATTTTCAACACAGTTCTAAGAACTTGGAAGACATTATTTAATAAGCAAGTAAACTAGTTCCTGCACCTGCGAGGAAGACTAAGAAGATTTCCTCTCTTAGTAAGGGCATACCCAGTTAAACTGTAAACACTTTAGGCATCCTACAAACATGAAAGGAAACAGCAAAAAAACCCTTTAGAAATACCTAAGAAAGGAAATACTTTATCACAATCCTAAACCAGAAGAGAACAGCTTTGAATCTTACATTATTCAGTATCCAACTTTTTCATACCTTTTCCACTTCAAGTATTTAACCCACACTTTTGCATTTTAGTGCATTTGGTTTTCATCTGGACTTCTTTGTTCAGCTCTTTTCATGGATCTGTCTAATCTTATTAATTTGATGACCAGGTATGCTATTACTTATTCTCTGCATTTGTTGTAGGTCACATCATACATAATCCCGTCCATAATTAATCTCTGGCTGGTGGAAAATCTGACTTTTTCATTTAAAGCATCTAGCATCACTACTGGAAACTAGCATTGACTTTGGGAAGATGCACCTCAGAAGGGTAGCTATCAGGTATATAATATTGCCTGTATCTTCAAGTAACAGCAGTTATGCCACATGAATGAGTGTTATTTGTTACTTCCTAATTGGCATAATGAAATGTTTCCCTTTTTTTCTCTTTTTTATTCCTTTTTATTTAGTTGTTACTTCTTACTAGTCATAGAAATTAGCAACTAGTAATAGTTATCAGGAAACTGACTGTGTTACTCTGTTTAAACTTTTCTATTGGATACCTTTAGGAATTCCTAATTTTTAACTCTCAAGATTAATTAGATTAGTCAGCAATAATATTTTTATGAAGACTGTTACAATGTCGGTCTTCTATGGCCACATTTAATTCACTCCCTAGCAATCCTATGATAACCCTTAAATGTTAGTTCCCACATAACAGATGTCCAGAGAGGACTTTCAGAAATCAGCATACATAGATGATTCAGGGATTGAACTCCGTGGATATCAGTCATGTTTGCAAATGGTGTTTGCTGTGAACAAGAATCCCAGTGACTCATGAGTTTCAAAGCCAGAGGAAATTAGCAGCAGCTTTGTAATTAAGACCACGCATTTCCATTATCTCTGAGAAAGATATCCTATCTTGGTTTTAAGACTTAAAATGATGGGGAAGGAGCCCTTCGTTACATGGCATTCTCTCCAGTCATGTCATTTTTATGAATTCAGCTAACTCCCTAAAGCCAAAAGTAAGGGATAAAAAGGATATATTCCAGAAGTCTGGAGATGCTCTCCTAATTAATGAGTTTCCAAAAGAGTCTCCACAGTCTCCTCAAAATTTGTCCTAAGCAGGGCAACATGAAATTTCCCTTTTACACAGGAAGGTTTTGTAAAGTAGATAAGAGAGCAGGTGGGGTGCCAATGGAAATAGTTTCTGTACTTGCAAATCATCTTTGCTGTCTGGTGTCAGAATAAAAAAAAATCACATGTGAGCCTTTTATGATTATTATAGCATCATAAACAACACAGACATCTGATGTTTTATTTATTTAATGACATTTTATTTTAAAAGGCCATTGTTTTGCAAACATGCCTGTTTTGCATCCTGGCAGTTTAGGCCTTGGGTTATTTTGTAAAAATGGCATTCAGAAAAATAATTTTGAATTCCTTAGCTGTGGTACGAAAGCCATGAAGGTGGGATGGGGTAATCCTATAATCCCCTAACTGTTTTTAAAAGTAAAACTGATTTTCAGAGTCAGTAAAGCATTTAGGAAGGTGAATTCCTACTGATTATTTTTGTAAATTAGGCTCCTAATTTTCCAAGTTAGTTTTTTAAAATGGAACTAAAATTCCTAAAACAATTACATTGGTTTTGATGTCCACTTCAATAAAACCCCATAGAAAAGTTTAATGACTCAGAATTGTAAGGGCAAGAGGAAATCTTAGCCACGTTTTTGTGAGCTTCCTGAATGAAATGTTGCAATGGCATGACCACATGTACACCCACACATTTTCTCTGAGGTCTAATAACAGTGGAGAAGATCTTTGCAAACAGCTTAGTAGAATGCTCTGACCTTTCTCTCACTCTTCAAAAGAAAATCTTGGTGATGCTCAGGACAAATGAAGTGAGAAGGATAACACTGGAAAAAAAGTCCAACAGCAGAGGAGGAAAGGAGAGTAGGACAAAGCATATGAAAAAAGTCCAGTGATAGCAGACAAGAAGAAATCCTCCCCAAAGCCACATGCAAATTGTTGAGAGACTTACTCTACTAGATGTTTCTAATACTCATTCACAGTGCTAACCATGCTTTATGGCTGTGAAATGGCCTTCTTTCTCAAGAGACAACAATATTTTCTCTCTCTAAAATTTACTGATATGTTAAGGATCATAAACATCAGGCCAAAACAATCATATATGACTATGTAAGTACTGACACTTTGAAGAATCTCATTGAACATACCGCCTAGTCTGTTTTTTCCCCAGGCAGTAATAGAATTCTTTTAATAGCTTTGCTAACATCTTTACCTCCAAACTAGACATTTAATAGCTGCCGCAGCTTGCTACAAGTAGCAGATTCACAGAGCACAGAAGATACAATATACTGTGATGAAGGGGCTACACAGATGTTTTGCCCCTGTCAAAACCCAAAACTTGCAACAGAACCTGTTCTCCTATGCAGCACTTTTCATTCAGAAAATCAGAACTGTTTTGCACATGCAGCCAGCATCACAGCATTAGAAAGCATACAGAGATATGAAACATCCCTAACGGATGTATAAAATGGGCCAGGCACTGCAGTTTGGAAAGGGATTGAAGGTATGCAGACCAGATTTATAAAACCAGCAACAGCACAGACAAAACACATAGGGAGTGACTGCGCACTGTTCTCATAGCAGAAGTAGTAGGGAGGATTTAATTGATTAATTAAATGCTGATTGAACAAGAAAACTTTTGCATGCACCATAACATTACACAGGACTTTGTGCAGTGCCAAATACACAAATGGGTCTGTTAAAGGGATTAAACACACAATTGGGAACAGGTCCATAAAAGACTATTACACACAAGGATCTGCATGGTCCAGATCAGGAGATCCAGATCATTCCTAATCCAATGATTGCCTGAATGAGGGAGGAGCTTAAAGGGTCAATAAATATTTGCCCATTTCCTATGGTCTTGCTTTGGCCACTGTCAGAGACATTATACTGGACTAAAAACTGTTAGTCTAAACAAGTATGGCAATACAGGCAGCTTGACTCTCTGGTTTTAGCCAGGACATTCAGGCAAGACAGATTATTGTGTGAGAAGTTAGTGACAGTGAGAATTCAAATCTGGGGACAAGGTTTAGCAGTAATCCCCAATTCACACACAAGCAACAAGTCAGTTTGCTGCTGAGCATGTTCAAGCTTTTCTTTAGGTCATGGTTTTTTTCAGTCTTGGCTTGGCTTCTGTGTACTCAGCTTAAGCTAGTGGCTACGTTATCATGCAGAATCTATATACAATATCTCATTTCTCCTTTCTAACTGCAGTTGAATGAATAACTGCATTGGAACAACGTGTTGGTTATGTACCGGTCCTCATTTCATCTGGGATAGAGCTAAATTTTTTTCTTCGTAGCTAGAATAGTGCTGTGTTTTGGATTCAGTATGGGATTTAGTATGAGAAAAATGTTGATATTGTACTGATGTTTTTAGCTGCTGCTAAGAAATCAAGGACTTTTCAACTTCCCATGTCCTGCTACTGCACAGGTCCACAAGAAGATGGGAGGGAGCATAACCAGAGCAACGGACCCAAACTAGCTAATGGAATATTCCACATCATATAATGTCATGCTCATAGATGAGGGTTGACTGGAAGCTTGCTCTTGCTTCCAGGATTGCAGTTTTGCAATTCTCTCTTCTCTGGGATTGCTAGCCAGGAATGGTCTGGGCATCAGTTGGCAAGTGGAGAGCAGTCACATTGTGCATTAATAATTTGTTCTATTACTATTAGTATCATTATTATTTTAATTTTATTTTACTTCAGTTATTAAATTGTTTTTATTTCAACCTACAAGTGTTCTTACCTTTACCTCTCCAATTCTTTCCCCCAACCCCTGGGACAGGGGTGGGTGACTGAGTTGCTGTGTGGTGTTTGCCTGCCAGCCAGGTTTAAACCATGACAGAACCAAAGGGGAAAAAAATCCTAACTCTGCCAAGTGGGCAGAGCATTGTAGAAGGGTTTGACCTGGATTTCCTGCTCCTTTCTGAGTAACTTCGAACAAGTCCCTTCATTCTCTGTATCCTCATGGGAATACTGATAGCTATCACCCTTTCTAAATAAATTTGATATCCAACGATGCTATTGAAATTCCCAGGTACTTACATCATCTAATTACTTAGTAAAACCTGACAAAGAATGTAAATGTAGTCGAGATTATTTTTTTCTATAGCTGCAAAATATTATTTTCTTATAGAAGAGGAGGATCCATTTAATCTTTTGCCTTTCAAAGATGCAAAAAATCTTTTCTGAATTCACTAGTGTTCAGGGGAAGAGGAGAGTAGAAAGATAAGAGTGTATACTCTATTTAAGGATCTGAAGTTGTGGCTCTTTTATTGCTTCCATGCTAGGAGGGTCACTTCTCCAGTCACTCTGCAGGCAACAGAGAAAGAGAGGCATGTTCAGATCAGGATGCTTCATTGCTTTGGATCACTCTAGCTGCACTGAAGACAATTACCCCATCCCTTTCCACCAAATACATGGGGGCTCATGAAGACAGTCCCCTAACACAACCTCCCATAATGCACAGTTCTGAATGCAGAAAGTGAGATACATTTGAGGTAGTCCTGTGTTAAATGAGGCAGTTGGATACTACTGGGTCATACAAATGCCTTGTAACTTGCCATAGTGATTCTCATATTCTTAAGCAGACGGATTTTAAAGTGACATTTGCTCTAGAGGTCTCACTGTGGCAGAGCATCAGTGGTGTTGCTGAATCACAGTGCCTGTCATTAGTAGATCCCCTCATAAGCGCCTCCTAAAAACATCTCCCTGATTAGAGCAGTGTGCAAGAACTTGTCCTATAGTGTTTTCAATTCAATTCTATTTGAAGCATAGGGCAGGAAATGTGGAAAAAATCATCAGTACATTAACAGAAATTATGAGGGAAAATTAAGTTATTGATATTTACAAAACTTTTAAAACTTATTTACTAGATGCTGCTCTGGGAACCCATCTACACAAATGTCAATTTATGAAACCACAATTCACATATCTGCATCTCAATTATTCACATCAGTCAATGCAATTCATCTTCTCTATAGCTGAGGTTTAAAATCAGACAAATGAATTGTATTTTTAAGGTTGCTTTTTCCTTCTGTAGACAGTGACTTGATTCATTATTGTGATAGTTTTAAGCCCTGCCGGGACTGGAGACCACATTGCCGTTGTCCCTCCCCCACCCTTGGACCGTGTCAGGCACAAACCCCGGGTTAAAATAAGAAGAAATTTAATACAACAGTGTGATAAACAATCTGAACAACAACAATAGTGATAATAACAACAACAAACAGTAATAACAGTAAACAAAAGATATACAGATAAATACTGCAATGGACACAGACAGCTCCATGCTTCCCACAACCAAAGCCACAAAGGAAAAAGTTCCCGCGCTCCCGCGCCCGGACCTGACGCCAGCATGGTATGAATAACCTGCCTGGAGATCCCTTCCCCCTCTCTGCTGGAGAAACTTAACCCTATCCTAGCTGAACCAGGACAATTATAGAGGACTATATTTTAGCTATCAAAAGCTCTTTGAGGAGAATCTCATCTTCCATGGTTTTTTTTTGTTGGTTTGTGTCACACTGGATCTCCTTTGTATTACTGACAGCCTGATGGAAATTTTTAGAAATTGTTGTGTTATTTTTTGTTTTCTTGTTAATGAAAGCAAACAAAAAGTTAATACAACTAGCTCATAACTCAATTTTCCCCTTCATGTCTTAGGCACCAATATTTCTGTTAGTGGAAACTGAGGGCCTGATATATCTACTATTTTTCTTCCTGTATAAGCACTGCTCCAGAATAGTGCTCAGGAAATAACTGTACAATGTGCAGACAGCTGTAGTTCCCAGCACTCTGTATTATTCTTCTCACAGGTACAACTCTATTTCAGTCGCATTGTTAAATCCATACACTCAACCAGTCATCTTTGCAGTTAAAGGTACCTTTTTTATAGCAGGCTAAAGAGTTCACTTTTCCACTTACTTGAGATTTATTAAAAATAAAATTGGGTCTTTTAACTGATCTCAACGCTCTTATTCTCAGCACAGTTCTAGGAGTGCAGATCTCAGAGCATATCTTGGCACTTTCACATAGAGTGCCAATATGCAAATAACAAAGAAATGTTTTTCCTTTTTATGCATGTCAGCTCTGCTTTCTTGTATGAGGTTAAACAGGAGCAGGGTTACAGAGCTGTGAAAAGGGCAGAACATGTGGAAACAATATTGTGCCAGTAAAGGAAAATTTTAAAGGAGCAAAGCTTTTTCTCTTAAGTCTTAAAGCCTTAAGAATATGGTCCACAACACCTGCGTTAGAAGAGCATGAATATGTAGAGCCTTGGGGTGTTCATGTTAAAAGATAAAATGGGCTGGAAAGCAATGAGTGGTTTCAAACTAAAGTGTCATTCACCACGCCAGCAAAGAAGCAGAAAGATAAAACATTTTAGCAAGTCTCCAGGTGATAATATTTAGATAGATCTTAACTCACAGAACTGCTGTCCTACCACTCAAAATGTAGAGAAGATCACTAACTGACAAAGCAGCACTCAAATTATTAAGCAATAATAATGATACTTCTTTCTTGGGTACTATTATCCCAACTTCTTCAGACATGAAAATGAGGCTTCCTGAAGCATGTAGGTAAATGATGTGTTTGTATTACTATATATCATTTTCCTTTTCCATTACTGAAACCGGCATTAGTTACGTAAAAGACACAGTAACAATAAACATGAATTTAGTTGTAAACTTCCCAATGGGGAGGTCTCCAAACATCTGCTGCTTAGAACATTACCTGTCATTTACAAATTAAAATTACATCAGGAATTGCTTGACAGTATTTCTAAGAAACTGTTTTACTTTTTGTCTTGAATATTTTAATTATAGGCTCAAAATTTCCCTTGTCCTGAATCTGCCCAATCCCATTGCAATCACAGATACAGATTTCACTTCTCACATAGTTTGTTCCTGGCTTTGTAAGGAGAAAACTCAAGTTTTCAGAAAGTGTCTGATCTGAAGAGGTATTGGAAAGAACAGCAGATAAGAAATGTATTTATGCTGCCAAAAAAACAATATAGTTTAATTTCTTTAAATTTATTTTTATAGGTCACAAGTTAGTTTTTCAACTCCTATAGCAAATTATCTCAAATTAAGGTACATCTTAATAAAACTACTGCAGTATCTTAATCCTGAAGTACTGTTTTTCTGTGGTCACATACTTAATGGTAGCACAGATCCCATTTATTCTGTATAATCTTCCTTCAGAGTGTATCTCTAGATCAGATGGACCAAGCTGGCATAGTGCTGCTGAATATGAACAGCCCTAGGTGAACAGATGCATCTGATAATGTTGCTTAGGAGAATGTATTTATATTTATACTGTGTTCTGAGGCCCTACTTTTTCACTCAATCTTATCTACAAAATAAGATTTTATATTCTCCACCAGACAGTATCAAACCAAATCTGGTTTGCTTTGGTTTGAGATGGTAAATAAGTCAGTGGTTGCAACAGCTATAAATTAAGGAAGGTGGTCCCTACTTGAAGGACCACATTATTTCAGGGGCTTTTCAAGTGAGTTTACGAGGAAGTGGTACTTTTTTAATCCTTGTCTTTGTCTGCTTTTTGATGCCAAGCTCTGGCAAGTATCATCCGTTAATATCTAACAGCATGGTTTTTATCAGAATGCATTTTGGGACCCAGGTTTAACATTTACAGAATAAGTGATCCCTTATATAACACTGTTGCCAGCCCAAGGATTATGCTGCTTTGCCATCTAGTTTATACACACAGATGAAGCAGATGAAAAACATGACCAAGATAAGTGAAAATAATCAGAGAAAGACAAAAAAAAAAATAAATAAATGCTTTATGAGAAATGTTCCAAAAACATAGAGCAGAACACTAGCATCCATTGCAGTATATTGGCAGCAGAAACAGGTATGACGTTTTCCACCAATTAATTTGTGAGCAATGTATTAGATTTATTGAAAACAAAGGAGTCATTACCCTGTTAACAAGAGAGAGGAATCATCCTATTGAGAAGAGAAAGAAAAAAAACAGAAAACTGACAGCACAGAGCATCCAGATGATGGGAAGATTTAGAAACCCCATCAGTGAGCGACAGCCAATGTTGTGAAGCTTGAAGTGAGGCCATGCAGGGTCTGTTTCGTCAGACTGTTGAAGTGAAGAGGTATGCACTCTCTAGCTCTGCAACCTGTGAATAGGATTACTTGAATTTACATTCTAGTTTTAATTCTCCAGAATATTTTCAGGAAATTTAGCAAACGCCTTCAAAAACCTGAGGACTGGAGTCAAAACAAAGTAATGGAACTTATCCAGCTAGAAAGCAATACACAGGATGTCCAGAAAAATAAGCCAGATTTCTGTCCCCTGAAGCTTTTTCTTACTTCCCCCAGCAGAAAGGAAAATTATCCCTTTTCAAAGTTCTTATGGAGAGCTGTTGCCTTGCACTTCTTTATAAAGCAAGATGGAGAGATCAATTCAATACATAGTGGGTTTATAATGTATAATTTAGTTTAAATTGCATCACATCATAAGACTAGAATTTAAAATATCATAAAACTCCATCCTTTTCCTCCCACACAAAAGGCAGTCTAGACACAAACCACAGCAAGGACTCAGCCTCTGAATAATGAGAGATAGTTGCTGGCACTGCTGAATGCACAACTTTTTCCAGCAAGGTCATGGACATGCTGGAAAATTTTGCTGCTATAAATTTTATTGACTTTCAGTTTCTGATAACACTAAGTGAAAGCACACTGAACTCTGGCATTGTGCCACAAGAGACTATTTTATTCTGACAGCCAACCCCCTCAGTTTGCTGAGTCACAGAAAACTTGCAGCGATAAGTCTGTGTAAATGAAAAGCACCTTTTGTCAATGACAGATTTGTAAGGTAACTTTGACTGGACTTCAGTTTCTTTTCTGTCCCTCCTGCAGGGGAATATAACCAAAATAGAACTCAGAGAGAAAAATATTGGTTCTGCAAGTGCATGTGTTAGGAAACCCTCAGTTTGCCTGGCCTATAACCATTCCTCAATTTCCCCAGTGACTGTATGTTGAAAGGAATAAAACAGCTCCAGGAGCAATATAATTTCATTCCACTGGTTCTTGTTGCACTGTCACAGATCATACTACCTCTTCTCTGTAGTGTGCTTCGATGATATGAAGAAAATGTAGAATATAGCTCCTTTTTAAATAGTTTCCTTTTTGCTTGCAAGACTTTGATTTCCTTATGACAGAGGGTGACCCATATTATATTCTTCCCTGGGAATAGGTAAGTACTTGCTTCTGGTTTTTAGTATTCCTGTCATGAACAATTTTCTTTCACAAGGAACAAGGTATTTTCATCTGTCCCAGTTAAAACATGTAAATAGTAAAACATATTGGAAGGATCCTTTGTTTTAAAGATATTTTGGCAGTAAGAGGCCACCCAAGCTGTCATTCTCCAGTGGTCAGATTTGAGCCCACAAAACCAACTCATACTATTGCAAGAGTGAAATGTATACAACTGTATATATGCAAAAAATAACTGCTTAAATTCACTGGTGCTTCTGTTTGGAAAGTACAGCTGCTACATGGACCAGTGCAGAGAAAAGTAGGTGGTGGGTGTTGATCCTATCAGGCTGCCTTGACAATTCTGCTGCTTAACTCACCTTGGGGGCTTCCTGTAGCCCCAGCAGTGCACTTGAGAGCGGAGGGTCACTAACACGCACTGTAAGGAATGCTGAATGTACCACTCCCTTCCTCAAAGATCCCAGCAGATGAAGTTGGCCAAGCTAACTGGAGAAGGAAAATTTCCATAGACTCATCACTGAACTTGCTTTGAAATTCAGCTTCCCTGGAGCTCTGTTCCCACAGACATTAGCTCAGCAAGTGAAGTTCTTCTAAGCTCCATCTGCCCCTCCACAGAGATGCAAAGTCAAAGAGGTTGCCTCCTTACACTATCCCAGAAAAGCCATACAGGCTATTTTTGTGTCATCTAGGCTATTTTTAGATGAATATTAAAAGCCTAAAACACTATATTTTCTTTCCATGAACATTGATGGTAGTCAGGTTTATTTTTTTTTCCAAAATCATCTCTGCTGGGCAATTACAATTTCAAAATGTTTTCTCATATTACCAACTTCCAGAACATGTTCATGATTTCTATACTATTCAAAAGAACAAAGAAGGTCAAGTCTTCAACAGTCTGCTGAAAAATTGTTTTAAAGCTGGAATATTGTGTGCTGTATAAGGCAAACCTCTAGTTACATAGTCAAGCTCAGTGGAGAAGCAGTGCTTCATTACACAGGTCTAAGAACATCTTCCTTCTCTCCCTGACACCACACTCATGAGCAGTAGGCCCTTTGCAGTGCTTCAAAGTAGCATGGCTAATTTTAATGGTTCTTCTCCCTGACAAGTCCCTGAGGAATCAAGTACTCTTGCTTCTAGATTCACCTATGAGTGACCACAGAGTCACCTCTTACTGATTATTCTTTAAAAAACCCCAAATCTTTAGATTGGTAATTCCTCTGGGGCTCATCCTTGACAAGTAAGCTTTATATTACTTAGCGAAGTCAAACACCAAATAGGCATCACCCCTCAGTCTATCGATAAAACCTGACACTCCATGTACATTATAACTTCTATATTTAATTTTTACTTGTAGTGATTGATGATAAAACAAATTAAGGCAGAGCTACTTTGCATAATGTGCATATAACAATAGGAGACAATAATTTAACTCAAAAAGATCCACTCCTCACAAGTGCAGTGACTCATCAGCTTCCCAAAACATGATGAAATCTACTTAACAGATTCTAATAAAGTAAAACTATAGTCTACTATAAACTGTTGCAGATTATATACATTTGTTTTCATGCCTTTTCTTTTTATCTATGCACAACATCAGTGCAAAAGTAGGGGAAAGTTCCTGCTTTCAGGTAAAAAAGTGAACTATTTCATGCTCACAAGCTCAGATGAATGTAGGCATGCAACATGTTGGCAGACCCAGAAAAAGCATTTTATTTCTAAGATGCTCCTTACAAAAAAAAAAAAAAAGGTACATTTACCTCACAGTTTAAACATTTTTATTCTGCAATTTGGAACATTGAGACACAAAAATAATGACATCCAAAGTTCTGAGGAAGCCTGTGGTAAAGATGGAAACCTAGACCTTTTGACTTTCAGTTCTCTGATTCAGCCATAAGAACTTCCTTCACCATGTAATCAGAGTGGTGCATTGTAAACAAAAGCCTACCATAACTTACACTTACAGAACAGAATTCTGTACAGCAGAATTTGCCATTGCCTTTTATTTTAGTTTTAGATAATACTACGAGAAACAGCTATTCTCCAAGGTTCATGTGGCTTCATTGCCAGATACCAGAAGGCTGGACAATTTGTCCAGTGATCAGGCAATAGTTAGCTGCATTTTTTTGCCTAGTTGCTTCTTCCCAAAGCCAGGCATTCAATTAACACATCAGTTGCCACAGGTCAGCCACCAATTTTGTTCTTTTTTTAAAAACTTGCATGAAAAAAGAAAATCAAAGGACTTGGAAAAAATATAGTCAGAAGCTCCATCTAGGATAGCACTTTAAATCGATTTCCAATTAAATTATGGCTGAACATGACAGGGAGGGTAGTAAGGAACGACTTCTCTGTGACTGACTCATGTCTTTGCTCTTCTTTGAAATCAAGAGTATTGATTTTTTTATATTTTTACTTGGGTTTGCTTCCAGCGCCCTGGGATTCCCCAGGGCACAGAAGGATACAACGCTTGACACAGGCAAATTGCTGAAAGGTCAGTGTGCTCAGCGCACATTGGTAGCATCTGCACTGCTGCTATATTTGCCAAGATCCAAGGAAATTCAAAGAAGAAAATTATATTTGAAGAGTGTTCACCTGCAGTTCTAGCTCAGCCTCCTGAACAATACCCATCATTGCTAACTTTTATTTGTACATTTTTGTAGGAGAGTCCACATCATTTTAAACAGGCTTGGATCTGAGTTTTTCCACTCTTTTCCAGACTCACTCTAATTCTAAGTACAAGCCTAGCATTTCTCCTAATCTAGTGATGCTGTCCAGTCCCACATGTATGAACATCACAGTGACACAAACTGGCACTGACACCCAACATAATCTGGCCACTCTGTGTAACCAACTTGTCAGCAACACTTACTGGTACTAGCAGAAGCAAATCCCAGCTTGTACCCCAAAACTAATACTAATTTTTTTCCCAGCCTTGCATTTAAACACCAGAGCAAAAGGTGGCTCAGAAACCAAATTTGGCATCATTTCTTAAATCAGTTTGAAACAAGTCATCAGTTTTGCCTCAACTCAGCATAAAGTCCAATCCCACCTCCATCCTTTCATAGTGGAATTTCCTAGCCTGCCACTCACCTGCCAGCCAAAACACAGGACAGCAGCTCTGTTGCCCCTTGCAGATACTCTCCTTTACCCTGGAGCTCTGTGAACTCGAGTCCCAAACCTGGCTCCAGTCTTTGCACCCCGCTTCTTTTCCCCAGACATGGTTTTGCCCCATATCTCTTCTCGGCCAGCTGGAAACCACAACTAGGATTATGGTGGAGTTTAGGACTACTTTTTAGGTTTTCATAAATCATGGTTTTACTGAGTCTGACTCCTCACCTTCATCCCAGCCAAAGCTAATCATAGCCTAAAAACTGCTTTAGGACCCCAACGTAAAGGCAGTTCAGCGCTTTATGCATGAACTCTTCCCTGGTAACCTGCTATGAACTCAAGCTTTGTCTTTTTACTTTTATCTCTGAGGGTCAAACCCTACTTTACCCCATCATGTTACCCAGTAACCCAACATCCCATCTCAGAGCTCATCTCATAATGACACTGGATTGCACCACCTGTCAGTTTAGTTTTAGCAGGCCCTCTAATTCTATGAAAAATCTGTTTACTCTCACCAGAACATATAACCTTAATTTGGAAAGAAATCTACAGCCAGGAGTACCAGCCATTCAGATCAGCCTATCCTTCAGAAAACTGCCTTATATTAAGGCAGAAGCAGTGCCAAGAGAACTTCAAACACATTAAAATGCTCAGAGCTTGACAAGAGAGTTTCTTTGAGTCTGTATGAAAATTAACTTGTTTTTCTTGCAGTAGGGATGAAGTGATGTTTTAGAGATGAGGCAATCTCTGCTGTGCACATGTACTGTCTCATATTACTCTGGATGCCACATTTCCATTTGCATTATAGCATCAGAACACATTATTGACTAACTTAAAGGTAATAGTCGGAAAGGTTTTACGAGGCAAGAGTATTATGATCTGATAACAAATTGCCTTATTTTGTTTTGTGTTATGCCTACGTAATGGCACACATCTCACAAGACTAAATTATAAAAAGAGCAGTTGGTAATAGCTGTAAATGTAATCCATTAGCAGCAGTAGCGAGCCACATAATCAAATGAACAAAAAATGTGATGCAGCCTCTGCCTGTCTTTGAAAGTGAGAATCTGCATATATACACTTAGACACACATAGAACCAAACTGCATAGAAAAAGTTTAAATTAGCATAATCATCTCTGGCTTTAAAATTACAGGTCACTCTTGCTGCAACACCCTGCCAGGCTACCAGAAATTAGCCCAGCAGAGAAGCCCTCTTCACCTGGAGCACAAAGTCACTTCTACACAGAAGTGCAACCAGACACTAAGGAACTGGCAGACACTAAGGACTACACACAGATGAACTCCAGGACAATTTTCACAGCTATCTGAACATGAGAGTTAGGGAGATTTCAGATGGGAGCCCATCCTGAAAGGGACACCCTGCCACACATCTTCAGCCAGCTTCTTGCACAAAGCGGTGGGATAGACAGAGGCAAAGAGCAGAGAGCCTAAATCACTCAGGTCATTACAGATTCTAAGTGATACCTGCAGTTTTACCAGAAGCTGCCAGAGAGCAATGCACAGGCAGGAGCTAGGCACGTAAGCCCATCAGACTTGCAAAGCAGGCGACTCATCTACTGCAGGAACGTCACAGGGATCCGAAGGCAAATCACCCTCAGCTCTGCCAAGGGTTGTCCTGCTGTCTGTCAAAGACCAGAGTCTGGAGGCAGTTCCAGTGGAATCTTTTGCCGAGTGAGGATATAAAAGGTATTCTGAGCACTGCCAAGAACGGGAGCCTCGAAGAGAGAGAAGCACCTGGAGGGACCTAATTTTGGAGTCACTCTGGTGATGGGAAGTGACTGCACTCTGCTATGTTCATCTCCCCCTAGGTAAGTCATGACTTCCAGAAAAAGCATAAAACATAAGCTAATTATATTAAAAAAAAAAAAATAAAAAAAATTCCAAATTACTGCTGTTGGCAGAAGAAATGGTCAGTAACTCACAAACCCCTGCAAGTTGTGCTCAGAAGAGTAAAGGAAAGTTTTGTTCCTGTCCTACTGCCTTGGGACCATAAGTCGCTTGACTTAGAGTTAGCCTGTGTGGTGAGCAGTGTCTGAAATGCACTGCTAAGGCAACTGAATGCTGGTTTGCAGACTATGAGCTTGTCTACAAGCTGTGTAGTACAGAGTACAGTGGGCTCATTTCCTTCAGGGAGATATTTTTTCACCTGATAAACTGTAGAGGTAGTTGCTGTCTGTGGGGTAAATAAGATATGCAAGGCAAGTATTGCTAAAACTGCTGGACTTTCCTCTTTAAGAACTCCTATAAATATTAAAACTATTGAGAAAGATTTCTAACTGCATCAAACAACCCTGAAGTTCGGATTTACATTCACAGCATAAGTTTACTTCAAGGTAATGATGAGAAACATTTGTTTTCAGGAAGTTGTTTTGTGATGCCATCTGTTTTATTTAAAAACATAATTGCCATGCAGAATTGACCTGGTAAGCCAGACTTGCCACAAAATACTGTTTAGCTTCTTTGAGCAGAAGATGAGCAGAAAATGGACAAGAATGAAATAAATCTTCTGAGGGAATAATTATTATTCAAACAGCTGCATATGCTGATAATCAGAAGGCATAAATTTGCGAGGAAAATAAAATCAGGGCCTAAAATCCTTCCTAAAATTGACACTGCCAATGAGCCTACAGCCCTCCACGTGTAAAAGCAGATAGTAGCAAATGAAGTTAGCAGGCTTCTCACTGAAAGGTGCTAGCTGCAAACAGGCTGTCTGGAGGAAGTACTTTTTCAAGAGGATACATAATTTTAAAGTTACATCTTTTACAGTGAAATACAAGGCAAAATGGTACCATGAGTTGCTGCAAATATAATTTATTAGCATCAGGCACAGATTACATAATGAAATTATGAAAAGAGGTAATGTGCCAATCTGCCAGGCTCTGAATGTGTGTCTATGCGTGCACCTTTGAATGAGGGTCTACATGTGCATCCTTGCACACACACACAGATATGCTACACTGAAAAGGATCAAATTAGCATGACTATCAGCACTGCAAATGAAGACACCATTCCCCCATTTCCTTACCTCTTGTGCCAGTATACATCTGTTAGTAATGGATGATTATTATGCTTTTTAAATTGTATTTTTAAAATATTTTATTTAGAAAAAAAAATAATTAAGTTATGCTGAACTGCATACATCACTGATCTGGAATGATCATTGACTGACAAAGGGAGACCTAGCACAGGCTCCAGAAAAAGAGATAATTGCCTAGTCATCACATAAAACATGGCTGTAAAAAAACAGTGTAGTAAATTATCCACAGTACTATACATGAAATCTTGCTCATCTTGAAGCTATTTTCAGTATGACAGTGTTGGAAAGTTGTGGGATCAATAAAACATTCATTTTATATCTTTTCTTCTGCCGGGCTTGGCAGAGTAGAACTGTCCTTCCATTGGAATGGTTTTGTGGATTATAACTAAGAAAACGTCCAAAACACAACAGCTGATCATGGAAGAAGCCACAGAGAGAGGGGTAAGTAAAAACCATCCACTCAGGAAAAAAAAAAAAAAAATATTCTTTAAGTAGTTTTGCTTGTATTGTGAATTTTTGTAGTTCTGAATATGCTGTGAGTTAAGTGATGTTCTCTTTCAGGAGATGATAAAATTTCAAGGGGTGGGAAGGGGAAATCACATGGTTATTATAATGGTTTGGATCTGATCTATTATTTGCAGGTCTTTTTCTCTGGGAATGTAATATAATAAAATTCCATTAATTGAGTCGGATACAGAAGATGTCCACAAAGAAAAATGCTTGTCCCCCTAAACATGTATAAAAGCCAGGATGGGTGAGTCTTCATACCAATCTCTCTCATCTACTGATGAAAAAGGTTCCACCAACTATTTTGTCTGATACTTTGCAGATACAATGTGATTAGCAAGTAACAAGAAGTATCACTACAGAGATAACAAAATTAGTGAGACTAGGCTGTGAAATTTTAGCAGTTTGTGGTGGTTTGACCTTGGCTAAATGCCAAGTACCCACCAAGTCACTCCATCACTTCCCCCACCTTCCCCTTTTTTTTTCAACAGGGCAAAGAGGGGAAAGAAAATAGAGGTGGAAAAAAACAAAACAAAACAAAAACAAACAAACAAAAAACCCCACCACAACCATTGTGGGTAAAACAAAAGCAGTTTTAATGTAAGCAAAGCAAAGCAAAGGTTCTCACTCAGAAGCAAAAGGAAAACAGACATTCTGTCCTTCCCATGAAGAGGTGATGTGGGGCCTTCTCAGGAAGCAGGGGGCTCCAATACACGTAGTGGTTGCCTCGGAGGACCAAGGGTGACCCCCCCCCTCCTCCCTTCTCCCAGCTTTATACTGAGCAGACGTCACATGGTCTGGAATATCCCTTTGGTCAGTTCGGGTCAGCTGTCCTGGCTGTGTCCCCTCCCAAGATCTTGCCCACCCCGTCCCACTGGGGGAAATGTCAGAAAGAGCCTTGGTGCTGTGTAAGCCCTGCTCAGCAGTAGCCACAACACCAGGGTGCTACCAACACCCTGCCAGCTCCCAGCATAAAACACAGCACAGTGAGGCTGCTATAGGGGAGAACCAATTCCAGCTCTGCCAGACCCAGTACACAGTTTTACAGTTTTTACACTAAAAAAAAATGTAGAACACTAGAAAAAGCATGAACATATTATTGTGAGGACACCATCAGCCTGGAAGGTCTTCTGAGTGACCACACTCACCTATTCAGAAATACTGTCTCAAATAACAGCATTTCCACTGTCTTCTTTCAGCCACAGTGAAACATGGCCTGCACCTTAGATATAAGTATGAAAAATGCATTTACACAGGCTATAGAGAATTTTAAATGGTGTGAGCTTGTTGGTTCTTGGAAGCCCCAAAATTAATTTATTGATTATTTTTGCTTTATAAGTACTTGGTAACATTATGTAATCTATAAATATTATGCCAAACCCAAAAGAAGCTAGAAAAAAACTTTAGAGTACAGAAAAGAACCCAGCTGATCTAAAGTCTAAGAAATATTCTGGCAATAGTCTTAACTTTCTTTCCATCTTCAATTTTTGTTCTAACCAGTCCCACTTGTAACCAAGTCACTGACTTACTTTATTTCAGGACAAAACTAGACACACATTCCTAATCCTACAGTCACTGCAGACCACTTCTCAATTGGCAGAAAGGACTTTATAGGAGTTTTCTAGGTCTGCAATACATCCTCCTTCACTATTGGATTGGCAAGAGACATTCATACAATAACCAAAGTGGCACCTAACTTCTCCACTACTGAACAAGAATGATACTTCCACAAAACAGAAAAGCCCTCAGTAATTTCTGTAAATAGTTGTATGTGATATTTGTCAGAATCTATTCCTGCAAGTACTTATCTGCAGCTTTGTAAGGCTCAGATTAAGCTTCTGACACAGAATGACAGAGAAGGGATAGCCCTTTCAACTTGTTCAAAAAAAAAATGAGTGTTGTGAGGAAAACTAAAGCTGATAATTGAGATGCTTAATTTTCATCTTACTGAATCCTGTCAAATTCTCCTCACTTTTGCTTGCCTTCACATGCAAATGATTTGTTTTAAACAACTGATGAGTGCCCAAATCATATGAACTGACAATTTAGCAGCACTTGCACTGCACTACTGACAGATATTTGCATCCATTTTCCAATCATCTGGCAACTGAAATGCAATTAACAACTTGGCTTTATGTCCCCACTGAAGGTGACTTCCACCTCCATCACAAATGCATTTATTTACTCTAAATTTGCCCTTTGGATTTTACTCATCTAAATGAAGAAATTGTATTCTTTCCCAGCTCTTGTTAGCCATGATCTCTTCTGTCCATCAGCCTAGAGGGTTTCTGATAACCCTTTAGTTAGCTATTTATAGCCTATAATCACATCTGACATGGTCACAACATTATAACCAATTCTGTTCTGTTTGAGCCTGGATCAGTGTAATTCCAGGAGAGGGGAAGGAGATGACAGATAGTGGTGAGATTAGCTATGAAAAACTCTTTTAAAAGCCTAAAGCTGCTATGTGATCCTGCACATCAGTAACTACTTGAAATCACAAAGACCTAAGAAGTGGTATCCTGAACAAAATCAGTAGCATTGCTTTTGCTTGTTGAAGACTACCATAGTCTTGGAATGCCATATAATACGCAGTGCATGCCTTCTATGTAGACAAAATATTCATTTTACAGTTGGGAGTTTAGAGAGTAAAACCCAGAGTGGATCACATTTATTATTCACCCCTAGGAGCAATACCTCTTTGTTGCACAAAGGGATCTGCAGCTTCATGCTGGGAACCCTACAACCCTCTTGAGCAGATGATGGCTGCAGGGGATGGAGCACATCCCCCAATTAGCAGAGGTGTCTCACCTTGAAACTGGCAGCTGTGAAGCTGTGAGTGATGAATGATGATGTGCATAAACTGAAAGAGGAGGCTATCTCTGAGGACTAAGCTAGAAGCTCTGCTTGGTAGTTCTGAATTCTCAAGACTTCTCAGGAAGCTGACACAGCACACATGAACACATACCCTCCTTTCCTCTGTCATAGGAATACTACAAAAATACTTACTGGCTCTCACCCTGTGGGTCAGAAAGTCCAGGGGATGTTTGGGTGTGAGAATCAAAGTGGTCGATAGTAGCCAAGCCAAGGCATTGGAGATCTTGGCAGTTCCAGATGTGGTAGCAATGGACTCATAGCCATTCAAACAGTCAGTCCAGGCAGACAACAGATTTGTCTACACTGACCAACACCAGGCTTGAGTACCAGAAAGCAAGATAATAGCACATAGTTAGCTTTCTCTCTACCTGGTGGGCCATTCCAAAAGCCACACATCTTTAACCCCTCACTAATGTGTGGTTATTTTCATTACTTGTAAGCAGTCAAATTCATTTTTACAATACTGGCAAATTCATAGTTGTTAATACCTAGCAAGTTTGAGCTATACAGATTATTACTGCAAAGTTCTTTGGGTTCTTTTGATGCAAAGTATATGGATCAGGTGAGATGAGCAGGACAGAGTCAGCACTGGGTGTCTGCAGTGCCAAGCTCCATTGCTCAGAAGGTGCAGAGCAAGATCACCCATCTGCCCAAGGGAAAGGAGCAAATGCACATGACAAATCAGCACAGTTTCCCTGATCTACTTCACTGCTTCCATATGCTTTTCTCCAGAGCTGAACCATCTATCTCTAGCTCACATACCATTTGTGCATCTCATCAGACAGCTTTCAGAGACAATGTTGTTGTGTTTGATGATTCCAGATGTTGGAGACTGTTTTAGGCAAGTAGAAGTGCTGCCCGTTTCTCCCTCAGACTTATTATTCAGTTCATTTCAGAGGAGAGTCATTTCAGACACTAACAAATTTCTGCATTAAACTATAAATTCTGAAGTGTAAGAAGACCTATATGCCATCCTAAACAAGCAAGTCAAGTCAATTATGACTTGAGAGAATGAAGGCTTAAAGTGCCATCAAGTGGAGTGGCATGGAGGGGAGCAAGATGTAAAACTTGCCTGGGGTTTTTAAGATGTGAAATGACACTACTGCCTAAAGGTCCTCACAAGAACAGTATTACAGTTTGATATTAGCAGTCAGTATGTTAGTTGCTGGTATCTGGATTAAGTCAGCTCCAGCTTCTCTTCTTTTGTAACACTTGTTTTATCTGCTTTTACCTATATTTTCAACAGTAGGTTTTTAGGACACTATCAGAAACTATAAGAGAAACTGTATGAAGAGATCAAAACAAAATTCTCTTGTCAACTGGCACTTTTTGAAACCTGCATTTATTAAGGTAGAAACTGTGGCTCTAATTTCACTGAGTCATCCAAAAAAAAAAAAGTAACAATCTTACCTTCAGCAACTATCAAGAATTGCACAATAACTCCAACTAATACCAAACCCATACCAATTTACACATAATATGCAAACAACAGAACATTCAGCAATGATGTCCTGAAAGCATCTCTGAAACTTAATTATGAATCTACTACCGCCATTTTACTGGTGTATAAACTGCAGCTCAGGGCAAAGACTTTAAGCAATTTGCTCAAGGACACAGCCCGCCTTGCTGAGAGCCCAGGAGTTCAGCACATCCAGCCCCCTGGACATACGACTTAATACCATTGTGCCTCTCTGTGTGACTAAAGTGCACAATGATTTTGTTTCCTTTTTAATAAGTGTGTTTATGCTCATCAACAAGAAGCCCAAGAGCCCCAATGAGAAAGATATACTGGCTGCTCAACAGTGTCACTACTGTGTCAGCCAGGTTTGTAATACTAAAGAAAGTGGCTGCATACATCCAGTGGCTTTATATACTTTTTCAAGCACTCTGAGATCCTTAAATATGAAAGCCCAGACCCAAAAGGATGAATTCTATATTCCCCTCATAAAATCTGAGCATTTACAGTTCTCTTTGCACAGCATGTGAGGGAGAGCCACAAGAGCAGCCTGCAACCACCCAGCGGTACATACCTCCACAGAGGACCTAAGCAATTCTGATGCACTTGGCCTTACATTTCATTAAGAAATGTCACCAAGGTTAAATCTCTTTTGTAGTGTAGAGTCTCTTTTCCTTAACATCTTCTTAATTTTTAATAATAATGTTGTTTCAAAAGAAGAAGTTTAGTTTTGAAAATGTCTTCATAAACTATTTTCAAACAGGAAAACCCTACTCAGATGAACTGATGGTTTGCTTTATCTTTATGAGAATGAAGGACATTTGAGTGAATAACCATTTAATTTTCACATTTTAAAACTTTCAGTTGACTTTAAAATCAATAAATATTACAGCTAATTCATTTTACCACCAATTTATATTTTCCAAATAAAATAAGAAACAATAGAGTACTGTTTTTTCTAATACATCTTGATTTCCTAGCTAATGTTTTTAAAATAGAGATCTAGTATTGTGCTGAGTTTGTGTGTGCAGTGGGGGTTTTGGTAACAGAGGAGGGGGCTACAGCTGTGGCCCCTATGAGAAGCTTCTCAAAGCTCCCCTGGCTCCAGGTTGGACCCGCCTCTGGCCAAAGCTGAGCCAGTTAGTGATGGTGGCTGCGCCTCTGAGATAACATATTTAAGAAGGGGAACCTGGAAGGAATTGTGGGAGTTGTGAGGAGAAATTGCGAGGAGAACATCTGTATGAACACTAAGGTCTGTGTAAGAAAGGAGGAAAAGGGGGGGAGGTGTGCTGGAGCAGAGACTCCCCTGTACCCCGTGGTGAGACAGCAGGGCAACCCCCCTACCACCCATGGGGGTCTGTGGTGGAGCAGAGACAGATTTGTGGCCTGTGGGAAGCCCCACACCAGGACAGGTTACTGCACCTGAAGAAGGCCGAGACCCCATGGGAAGAAGCCCCACTGTTGTAGTTCAGCGCTGGGAGAACTGCAACACGCAGGAGGGACCCATGCCAGAGCAGTATGAGAAGGGCTGTGGCCCATGGGAAGGACTCATATCAGAGAACATTTGGGGAGGACCGTCTCCCGTGAGAGAGACACCTCTCTGGAGCAGGGGAAGAGTGCAAGGAGTGCCCCCATCCTCAAGGTGGCAGAAATGGCAGGAATGACCACACACCCCCCATTTCCTGCCCCCTGCGTCACTGCGGGGTAGAAGGTAGAGATATCGGGAGCTCAACTGAGCCTGGGACGAAGGGAGGGGTGGGGGAAGGTGGTTTTAAGATGTGTAATGCTTCTCACTGTCCTATTCTGCTTGTTAATTAGTGTTGTTGTTAGTGTCTGAATTAAATTTATGTTCTTTTTTCTTCCCCTAATGTGTCTGTCTTTTGCCCATGACCATAATGGCTCAGTCATACCTCGATGTCATTATCTCGATTCCCAAGCCTTTTTCTTTATTTTCTCCAGCTCATTCCTGAGGGGGAAGGGGTGAGTGAACAGCTGTGTGATGTTTAGTTGGCCTCTGGGCTCAAACCATGACAACTATCAAATAATTTTCTCACCTTTTATGCTTAAATCAGTTTGATTTTATAAGTCATATTGTACATATTAAGTTCCTCTATGGTCTGTGAAGTTTTCATCAGTTTCATAAATCAGCCTTCTAAAGTGATTAAGCTGTTCTCTGGACTCCCGAAATAAACTCCTCAAGCAAAATTACATATCTTTCATCAAACAATAAACGCCGAGTGGAAGCACTTTATTTTTCCAGAGCTGCAAATACTTTCAACAACTACTTGTCATCAATACATGGGCTATATATATCATGCAAAGAGAAGCCAACTACCCACATATCAGTTCATGTGGGGTAAGAGAAAGCTGTGTGCTCCTGTTGCTGTGAGAAATCAATTATCTTGAATTACCTATTTGCTTGAAATGCACAGCTACATCTCCCACCGAATACCTGATGTGGACAGCTTGACTATGTTTTCCCCACGGCACCTGTGAGGTGGTTGTACATGGCTCATGCCAGCTGGGCTTATCTAAGATGACTCTGACTTGTAAGTGCATGAGTAATGGGGGAAAGAGCATCTCGGGTGTACTCCTCCTGCCACTGCATTGCTTCCTTCCAGAGCATCTCCACTGTGAGCAAGGACACCACCCTCCTCTTCAGAGTGGAGGGACAACTCACTGCTACTCAGTGCAAGTGCTAAAGGTGATGGATATTTGGCACAAATGAAAGTAAAAGACAAAATAAAATTCTACAGAACACAGAGAAAACACCAAATATACCCTGTTTGTTCTGCCAGTTGGAGTTATTGTGGTTACCCTTTCCTGACAATGCTCAATGTATTCACAATAACCTTCAGAGCAGGAAGGGTTACATGGTGGGAGACTGGGCAGACGGATACTCTGCTCTGTTCTTCCTGTTTTTCAGAGGAGTTTAGTACACCTATCTATTCTGAAAAGTACATAGGTAGCTTTCTGCAAACAAGAATTACCCTGTGTAACTCTGCAACAATGAATATTTTGGCACTCTATGAGTCTTGGATTTCTTGTGATTCTATGTATTCTAGTAGATGGTACCACTTTCTACCTCTTAGGCAACCTGCCAGTACATGTTGGCATTTCTCCTACAGTGTCTCCTTAATGCAGGCTTGGGAACAATGGGAGTAGGCAGTAAAATCAATCTGTGTTGTAGACAAAAGAAAAGTTCTATAATGTGAAAAGGAAGAGGCAGTTTTAATAAGCTTTTAAAAACTATCAGAAGAAAAAAAGGAGGTATGAGGGGAAAAAAAACCCTAAACGTTCTGCATAGGGTAGACAGTAGTTGGTCTTTCAGGAGGTAAAATGCAGGGGAGATGGAAGAGTTTTTTCGTACTACTGCCCCAGACACTGTATCATGATGTGTCAGAAGTTAAAACTGAGTATTTTTTGTTCCCTTTAGGATCTAGTCATAACTGAAATTGTCCCACTTTTGTTCAAGAAATACTTCAGTGTAATATGCAGAGATGTATTGCAGCTGGAGTGAAAAAAAAAAAAAAAAAAAACCCAAACAACAAAACCCAACCCACATCAGTTGGATGACTGCACAAAAGAGACATGGCATTCGCAAGGGGGTAGAGCAACGTCACAGTACTTCATTCCACCCCACCCCACCTTTCTCTCAGCCTAAATACAAGCAGTGATCTTTCAGTGCGGAAGCAGAAAATTAGAAGCAATTTTACTGGCAATCACCCAGAATATGCTTCTTTTTTGTCTTCTGATCATAAGCAGCTTGAGAAGTTCCTATGTCCTCTCCCTGCAAAACCATTCCTGTTCAATGCAAAGATTCTTCTGCAAAGCCCAGAGGCTGACCCACCAGTCCCATCCCTGATTCAGTACCTTCTGCAGTTCATCCCATTTCAGTCCTAGATAAATGATACTCCATGTCTGGGGCTTTAAAACCTTCTCATCTAAAACTGCTTGCCTATTATAGTGTAGGAGACAATCCTCCATAAGACTAAATAACTGAAAATGGGTTTGATCTTAAATTTAAGTAAGCCTATGATTGTGCCAAGCCTCCTGCCTTCTGATATATGGCAGAAATAAATTATTTTTTCAACAAAGGTAAAGCTGAAATATTATTAACATCCAGACAGTGTGCTGGTACCAATTACTTTTTCTTTTGATATCTGGAAGTAATACCAACCCTACTCAAGGTGTTTCCATGAGGAGGTGAGCTGTAAAATTACAGTTTTAACCGAGAGTAGATAACAATTCTGGTCTTTTGTGCTAGCAAAGACAAAGTTACATAATTTCCCACATAATAGAAGTGTGTCCTACCAAAAAACATCATCTCTCTTGAAAAATAGTATGTGGAGGAAATAAATCACTAATGAGACTTTTATTACATCTCTGCTGTTATATGATAATCTTTAAAATTACTTGCTTGTCGTATCTTGCTTTTTAATCTAGTTTTAAAACTGAAGCAGATGCTTAATATACTTCATTTGCAAAGCTGTTTACACTTAAAAATCATTCTGGAAAACTCCTTCTTGCTAATGGGAAGCTGTCATGGTTGCTAAGCCAATTGTAATCAGGCATAGCGGCACTGCCAGGTGCTGGTACATTAACCTAGCTCCTTCTGCAGGGAGCCCCGGATGGTGCCACAACCCAAGATGTCTGGATGAGAGTCTGATCAAACACTACATCCCGCTCAGCACAACTAGTCGCTGTTGAGTTTATTTGCTGAGACTGAACATTATGCAACACATACCGCTGTATCTGAGCTGGTGAAGCTGCCTTGTATAGTGCTAAGGGGTACAGACCCCCCACACGGACAGTTCTAGCTGTGAATCTCTACATGGCAGTTGATTAAACAGGGACATAGCTTCCAATCCTTGCAAACCAATGCCAGATGACATGAAACCCTTCAATTCTTTTATTGGACAAATTCTACTTTACTGTTTTGGGTTGGGTTTTCTTTCACTCTCTTTCAGAGAAGAATACTTCCTCTTGCTCTTTAGATTGACTTTTATACAAAGCTATAGGCTTAATTCTGGGCAAAACCCACATAGTTTTGTGGAACAACTAAACCAAAACTCACCCACAAAGAATGGATATAGGAAGAGCATGACATGGAGTGTGTCTGTGGTCAGTAGAGATGTCAGCTCTGATACCTTCAAGGCAAGATGCTCTCAGAAGCACAGACAACAGTATGTATCTGACCATGCTACAAGAACTCCTTTGCACCTCTCAGCCACACAAATCTGTGTATTTGTGACAGTAAACAATTGTGACAAGAGGCGAGTATGAGCTCAGAAAGCCAAGAAGAGCCTTCATCTTTCACTAGACCCAGTATTTCCAGATGTCAGCAGTCTACCAGCTGCATAGTAACTTACAGAGGAAAGGATAAAATTGGACCAGGTAGCCCCAGAGCCTCTTCCACAGCATCACTTGCAAGCACAGACTGGCAACATGGAAACATGCACAGCTCCTGCAGCACAGATGGCGTATCACAGTTGGTCTGTCCAGATGTTTGCTTTTTCCTTCTCTCCAGATGAATACCTGATGATCACCAGGCTCTAGATGCACACTTGACTGGAAATCAGATGCAAACACCTGAAATCTCTGAGCCATTAAAGGAGCTGTGCACTGCTGACTGCCCACTGAGCTCCCAACCTTTCTGATAATGCAGAGAACTGGGAGGCTAGGGGACTCCCCAGCCATCCTCCCTAGTCCTGGGACACAACCCAAAAAGCAGATAGAGGGGAGGATGAGAGATTTGAAAACCTTTGATGGAGAAAATGTTGACTGTCTGAGAGGGGCATAAAAAGCCCTTATTTACCACATATTTTATCCCATCCCAGGTAACTCATTGACTGTGCATTTCAGCTGCACGTTTTCCCTGAACAAGAGGAAATCATCCTGTGCTTTTCAGAACAGAGGTGACCTTTTTTTGTAGGTAAAAATTGTAGACATCCCCACCCCAATTTTACAGACAAAAAACATTACTCAGAACTTTCCAGTAGATGGCAGAGTTACCTTGTGACAAAGCTGGAAGTCCTAAACTGAAAGGACTCCTGAATAAAGGTTCAAGTACTAGTTAGGTATATTTAATTAGCAGAATGAACTAATAACTGAAAAGGCATAAACACACATTGGAATAACTGAACTAATGTGAGCCAGAAGATGTGGAAGTTATATTTATATTCTTGCACCTCAACACCATTAAAAATTAGCGTTGTTAAAAATGAACTTCATTTAGACAACCGCTTATACCACAAAACTGACAAGACAGAAAGCACGGTATTTAATGTATTTAATGAGAAACCACTGGAGTTGCCAGCTGAAGAATCAAGAAATGGGAAAAGCAAAAAGCCTTCGCAAATATTCCTGAAAGTGATCAGCAAAAGTGGCTTTCCGGACCAAAAGCAGTTCAGCTGGACAGTGTAGTGTTTGCTCCTAGTTACTAGGAACTGAGCAAAAGAGCAGCCCAAAAAGGGAATTCTGAACTGCTTTTGTCAATATGAGAAATCATGATCTCAGCAGGTGGAGAATATCTTCACAAGTTGGGAGCCCCCTCAGAAACAGCCAGGAGGAAAGCCTGATGTGCCCTGAGGATCTCAGAAACGTTTTTTATAGATGCCAGGAATGAACCGCTCAGCCCAGTATGCCTTAATAATAACTGGCTGCAAATGGATGAGGCTTCAGCTTCTTAAAATTACAGTTGTCTGAATCTGCTTTCCCAGCCAAAGCAGTAAGAAGTGCCCCACTGCATTTCAAACACTTATAATGATTCTAGTAAGTGAATTCCCTTGTAAGTGTCCCGAGGTTGTATGGGCACCTCCTTGAAGGATAGCTGCGTTTCCACGAGGTGGATATAAATGTGGTCACTCTGATTGTGTCAACACTTTCTGAAATCATTTGTGGACAATCACTGTCAAACCTCTGTACACTGCAGGTAGACTGAAATGGCTGCAGGAAAAAAACACCAGTCCACATTTTATATGGTTTTCCTTAGCAGAAAAGATTCAGACATCAGACACCCATCACTTTTGTTTGTCATTTGGTCTGTGCCAGGTTTGGCTTGCCTTACTGAAATTACCCACATATTTAATTTCACTATTTGATACTGTAGAATTAGAGGATTAGTTGAAATACTATATTTATTCATAAAAAGAGGTTACCTGCTTTCTTTTGTGAAGATCTAGTAAGAAAATACATGGGCTAATAACACAGGGCTTCTGAAAATTATAAAGGCCAAGACTGGCACACCTTCTGTGTCAAGACAAATTCTACATTTATTGGACCAGTGCCGCTCAGCAGCACTACCCGACTGCAGACCATGTAGAAAAACAGAATTCTCATTCTTAGTGATAAACAGTATCCTCAAAGTCACATTTCCTATTATTTCCTGCAATAATATACTCAATTTCCTCTGATAAGTGCAGTCTCAATGAAGAACATAGCTTCGGACTATGTCACTGAAAACAGTTTTGGGTTTCATTTTTATTTTATAAAATCCTTAATAGTTTGTTGACATATTTTTGGGTTTTTTTACATATTAACACGCGATTACATCATATTCTTAAAAAGTCTCCCCCATCCTACAGCCACCTGATTGACAATTCACACCTACTGATTTGCCCTGTTTCTGAAAGCATTTGCTTTATAAAAATACAAACCAAAAAAATAAAAAACCTGCATCGACTGATGCTTTAAAATCCTATCATCTTTTTGCAGTTGGATAATACACACAAAGCTTGACAGGTTCCTAAAATTTTGACTCTGGTGAGAGAGTAACAGAAATGGTAACGTTAATATAATCATCTTGATTTTTTCCCACAAGAATAACATAATTCTAACTGTTCCAGGATCACATGTCTTTTCTCCCCCTTTCAGCCTCATGAATAATTTGGTTCATCTTTCTCACTGACATAAACACTGAATCTTGCTGTAGGTCATGCAGCATTCCCAGTATCTTCTCATTTATGTGCAATTCAGCACTGTATTCTGTGCCTCACATTATTTTACATTCATGACACGCAGTCGTAGATTGTTTCCATGGTGGTATGATGCCTGATAGTCAGTTCATGCAGTGAATGGTAAACACTGATGTTTCAAAAGCTAATTAGTGGTGTAGATTTGGTTTTTATTGCCCTATCTCAGTTTATTCAGCTGGAGAGCTATGGGCCAGGCAAGGTCAGCAAAGGAGATTAGAGGAATGATCATTGTTTCATACAATAGGAAGTTGAAATAAATAAGATTATTTGGTGTAGAAAGGAAAAGAATTAAACAGTCTGACATTATTAAGGTAACTGTAAACCAATTGTTTTGACCCTTAGGGCTTTGTCTCTCCCAGGGTCCCCACTAATCCATTTGTCATCCAATATTTCTGTCTGAAGAAAAAAGCCCTCTTAGGCTTCGCCAGAGAACCGAGATCCTTCTATTCCTGGCTCAGCAACTCTTCATTTCCTGCCTCAAGTTTCATCTCATCACTGCCCTCTGAAGCAATACCCTGTTTCCAGTTTTCAGTAGCTAGAATGAAATGTATAAGAAAACATGGGGCAAGGAAGTAGTGGTGGGTGCAGAAAAAAGAAAGGAACCCAAACTCTTTTATCTGTAAGAAGTGCTCTCAGTTGGCTTCAGCCTTTTTTTCTGCAAGTTGCTGGGGGGGCAAGGATGGGGACAGAGGGGCTTTCACCAGACCTTCTTTTATTTCCTCATGTCCTAAAGAGCTTGGCAGCTTTTAAACAATGGTGCCAAACCCTCTGAACCCTCTGTGACTTCATTGTGGAATTTTCCCTTCAGATCACACATGGTGTGGATTTCATCCTCTCCTCAGCCACCAATAATTTATGCAGACATATCTGCCCTTGGCTTAGCATATCCACGCGGCTAGGCTTTCTGTACCTCACATCACTGAACAGCCTGAGCAACAACACTTTCAATACAACTACAAGCATAAGTAGAAGCTGTCCACATACATGCTATAGGACAGGGTGAGACCTTTACATCAAGAGAATATACTGCAAAGCCAAGAGAACCTCAAAGAGGAAATGAAACCACAAATGATATGCTGTTAATTTCAAGAAGAATCATATTTGCATTTGCGTAAGATAATATTATAGTGATCACATAATCAGTGGTTTTGTTTCACTTACAGACTGTGTCTACAACATAGTTCAGGAAGGAATCTCCCTCAGAAGTAAGTGATGAAAGTGGATCACTGAAGAGAAAGTCTTCAACAAGAATTTTTCCTCCTCTAGGAAGAGCAAAGAGAGGGGTCACAGCAAAGGTATAAAAACAAGTTCCTTTTTTAACTCCATGCCTTTAAAAGGTAAGGCAGAAGGAGGAATAAAATTTAATTGGTCATTCCCATTCCTATACTTGTACAGGACAAAAAGGAACCACCAACAAGACTGGAAAATAACAAATCCAGAAGTGCAGAACGATAGTTATCATTACATGATATTATGAGGTACAAATAAATCACACCAGATCATGATATTATGAGGTACAAATAAAACACACAGATCATGAGCTTCATACCTAATCTTTTTTATTTCAAAAGGTAGGGAGGAGAAACATGAACAAAACACAAGCCATGATATAAGCCAGTGCTCTAAGATACAATTCAAAGTAAGGTATTTCTGAAAGGACTGATAGAAAGCAAGCTCTGTCCCTGATTGGGTACCAAAAGAAGTGTGTTATTTTTCACTTCCTGCTGTTTTAAATACATGAATAAATAAATTATTTTGAACTAGACCCCAGTTGTCTGGTTCAAGTCAGGAATGCCCATCTCCTCCCACAACACCTCATCCTGCACCAGTCTGGCACTTTTGGTGCAGGACAGGAGTTGCCAGGACCATACAATTTCTGCATTTCATTCACAACCAAGACAAGTTGCAGGCAGATCCATGCCTTTCACCTGTCTACGTCTTTCCCAAAAACTGAATGCTACTCAACGGAGAAAGCAGAGCTGGTCTAGCTTGGAAGTGCAGTCTTTCAGATGGTAATAATGTAATTACAGTGCCTACTGTAACAATCTCAGGTGACAGACACAAATAAAACTAAAATGCAGCTCATATTTCAGAAAACAAATTGAGTTAATATAGCATGCTGAAGATATATATTGCAATAAATAAAGTTAGTATTTTCTCATTAGTATTCACGCAAGATCTAATTGTACTTGGATCTAGAAACTTTTAAAAAGAGAGAAGAATAACATCACTGTACTGAAAAAAAAAAAAAAAAAAAAAAAAAAAAAAAAAGCATTTCTTGTAATCAAAATTCTCCTTTCTACTTTATGTGAAATACATCAATCTAGTTTCTAAATGGAATATACCCTCATGACTGGCACATTTATACGGTTATTTTGCACAGTACTATTTGAAAAGTTCCCTTTTTTCTTTCGTTTCTCTGCTGCTACCATACATTGTGTGGCACACAAGCTTGTCTCAGCCATTCCTGTATCCCGCTCTGCCTAGTGGATGGAGAGACTGTAATTACACAAAAGATACAATTTAATCTTATCTTAGATTTCTAACAGCATGATTACAAGATTTCCCTGATTATGCTGTTCAGATACAGCTATCAGCAATACCTAAATTCTGTTTACTCTAAGGTAAAAAAGGCTGCCGCTTACAATGCTATGCTTTTACAGGAGTAAAATGTGCTCACTGTAGTACTAAGTATAAAATGCCAGTTTTTATCTACGGCAGGCATTATCAAAGAAAATAACATTCTCAATTTTATTCTACACACATTTAGAACTGTATATGATAATTTAATCTCTGGTAAATTAGGGAGATTTTTATAGCTACCTAGAGCTAGAGTACACTGTTTCTGGCTAGAGCCAGAAGACCTGTGTTACAGTCCCCACTCCACTCACTGTACCAGTCTTCTGCATGCAGCTGGTGAAAGCACTATTGGAAAAGTGGGATGGAAAAACGCCTCTAGAAGTCCTCACGTTCATTTGACAGACTGGGATTTCAGACCTTGCTCCAGGCTGTTTTTTCTTGTGCACCAAAAACATCAAGTTTAGCCACCAGGGTGCAGAGTCAGTTCAGAAAGCTTGCCAAAGTTGCAGCGTTTGAGGCACAAATGATATTCCAAGGTGGGTATACCTAATGCTGAAAGCAAGGGCCAGGATCAACCATTTCAAGCCCTGGGCAAGGCTGCCTGACTTGCTGGAAGACAGTTCCTTGCTGGTCTGCAGGAGTTTATGGTCAGATAGCAGCTGTGGGCCACGGGTGCTGGAAAAGGCAGTTCGCCTTCACAGCTCAGCTGTCTTCCTCAGGGCTACAACACGTTGGCTGCAGGAGTGGGAGATGGGGAAGGAAGAAAGGGACATCAAGGAAGCACTGAATCAAAAGAAGCTGTGCAGGATAGCCACTGCTTTCAACTGCTGTGGTGGTATAAACCCTTGCTTCCTACCTGCTGCAGACCATGACAAGTAACAGGAGACTTCCCATGGTAGTCTACATGGCTACATGTCCCTGTTGAGTTACCCCCAGAAGAGCTACAGTGAATGAGGAGGACAAGCATGGGCCACACCAAGAGTAAGAGATAATGATCTCCCAGGAAAGGGCATAGAGCAAATATTGTAGTAGTTTGACTGTCAGCAGTGGGGTCATATCAAGATGTCGAAGTGCTTCAAGGAGACAAAAGTCTCAGCAAAATTGCCTCTTCAGCAGGTGTGCAGGCATCCAAATTCCTACGGCTGTCTCCAGCAACACAGGTTTATGTTCACTGAAACCCGACGGGCCTGAAAGGGTAGCCACCTTCAGAGGTACTAAGGAAAAATGTGCAACTTCTCCAAATACAAAAATTCAACCTCATCTCAGATCTGACATGCACTTAAGAGAGCAGCAGAGTGCTACCTGACTTAAAGGAGTTTGTTTGACGGGGGACTCAGTTATCTTACTGCTCCATCATTAACCAGTAAATAAAAGCCACTCAATTGTCTTCAAAACCAGTACATGGGAAGAACAAAAAACAAATGCACAGCAAGTGGGGCCAAGCTAGCAGAAGTCACAAGTCAGTGGCAAACAAGGTTCTATGACCAAAACACCTCCTCCCATCATGAAAATGTTTTCCTGGGTGAATGGATGAGTAAGAAGCACACCCCTGGCCCTATTCCTCCAGTTGGCACCTGGCTCTGGACAAGCCTAACAATGTCAGATGCATCTTTCTTCCCACTGTCTTCCAATTTTCCATCCTGCAGATCCTGAACACAAGAAGCCCTGGCTGTCAGCAGCCAACGGTCTCACCAGTGTCTGTGCCACTGCCAAGAACTGACTGCATCTGTGTTCAACCACTGCAGCCATCCTTGCTCTTCTTGCATGCAAGGTGGTGGGTCTAAGTGCCCAGGACCTTGGCGTAACTGGTCCAGCTCCCTGAAGTGGGTCTTCCTCTCCATTTCTGAAACCTCTGTTGCTGTTCTTCAGTTTTCCCTATGCAAGCTGGAAACCTGCTTTGATGTGCATGACAGTGAGCGGCTTCACGCATGCCTCCCCCTGCAATGAGATGCAGTCCTAGCCCATGATTTTCTGGCAGTTTCAGCAAATGCTCTCTCACCTGATTATTCCTCCCAGGAGCAGAGGATCTTTAGTTACTACTGCCCTGGAAGCAATCAGAAGAGGATATCAAGAGCAGGGTCCAAGCCAGGGCATAGGACAGTTACAGACATCTGGAAACTTAAGACCTCCATGCTTTAACCCACTGTCCTTACTGCTCAGCTGAAGGTGGCCCTTCATCCGCCTGATGCCACAAAGTCATGGAGGAAGAATGGGAGGGTGACACAGGACGGCACCGGCACACACCAAGGTCCCTGACAGACTCCTGCTTGCAGCTGCCCACATACATCCCAATCAATTTTTAGTGGCTTGCACAACATGCTCAAGTAGCACTAACCACATTCAAGCAGCTTTGCTCAAGCTAAAAGCCACCTTTACCCTCTTGTGACAGAACAGTTGGATCCCTACAGTCAGCGTCAGCTTTCCACGGGCTGGGACCTGCTCAGGCTGGTCTTCAACTGGAGCTGGGTGCTGCAATCCCGTTAGGAGTACAGCCCTGCGGGGAAACCACGCGTACCATTTCCCTGAGGCACAGCACTTTGATTCTCCAGATTATCCAAACCGGCTGGTTCTTCCCCCTTTCCCGCAGCCCTGGCTCCCGCAGGCGTCTCTGAGAAGGGATGCGATCACAGGGACAGGCGTGCGCGCACCGCCGGGCCACAGGTTCCGCTCGGGCAGCGGCGATTTGGGGGGGGCGGCGGAGCGACACCCCCTTCACCCC
>NW_020799098.1:40739482-40754788 GCF_003259725.1 Athene cunicularia
GGCCCTTCATCCGCGGAGCAGCGGGAGGGGGCCGGGGCAGCGCGGCGAGAGCCTGGCAAAGCCCCACAGCGCGCTTCTGTCGGCGGCTCTCGGCCGGCGCTTCGCGGGGAGCCCGCCGTGAGGAGGGGTGGCTGCCCGCGCGACGGGAGCGGAGTAACGCTGTGTTCAGCATTAAAGTCGAAGGGATTAATTGAGCTCAGCACCGGAGCTTGCGGGAAAATGTGCTGCTTTAGGAAAAAAAAAAAAAAAAACACAAAAAAAAAAAACGCCCACGAGCCCCAAGCTTTTACCGGAGACCTTCAGCTCCCGCGGAGCCCGCGGTCGGGATACCCGCGGCTGTCCCGCGCAGGGCGGAGGGAGGGCGGGCTGAATTCCCTGCAGAGACCTCTTCAGTGGAGCCGACTTCTTGAGCGAGCTTAAGTTATGCTGCTTTAAATCTAAAATAAAGGCTGCCTCTTGATATTTTGCTTTAATTACCCTTTCACTTCACAGGATGGTCTCATGAGATAAAACTCAATTTCAGACGCGCCCTGACGAACGACACTGTAAAACTTCAGAGCGGTCTTGTAATAACTGTCAAATACTGTTTCTTAACGGGGCGAATTCGAACAGCATAGGACGGGGAGCTCAAGAGAGCAGAGAGCGCTACTGAGCAGGCACTTTTCCAGTGCATTGATCTGGAGAGTCTCGTAAGAGGCTGCACTTCAGACGGTCCCCTTTCAGTTGTTAAATTGAAGCATCTCAAACGGAGCTTCCCTGATAACCCTGCTCCGGAAATAAAAGTACCAGCTGTGTAAGCAATGCTAAATACTAAATGCAACCTCATTTGCTACGTATTTGCCTGAAAGACTGTAAAGTTAGTTCAAAGGGAAAAACACAAAAGAGTTAAACGGGCAAAAATGTAGCATTTTCGTTGTTTAGAGCCGCTACATTGTGGAAGAGTTTCTCTCTTTGCTGCAGTAGGACAAAATACATCAGATCTCTTTTTCAATGGAGATGATGTTTGCATGGCAGGAATCTTTTGTCTGGCTTAGCGTGTACAGTTAGCAACAGCACCATTGATAGGCTTGTGGTTGGTGTAGTAGGAATCCTTTTTTATTAGAAAGCCTTCTCATTTTGACTGCAGTATATCAGTTGATGTTGAGCGAAGCTTAAACAGCTGGAGTGCACATTGTACACCTTTTCTTTTTTTTTCTGATGAATTTGAAGTTTTCATAGGTCTAGGCAAAGAGCAGAACATCCACCAAAAAAAAAGGCTTTCTTCCTCCTTTTACAGTAATATTTGTATTTAATGTGTTTAATACAGCTGTATTTGTCCAAGGCGTGTTTCCCATCCCAAAACCTTAGAGATAAAATCAGTCTTTCTTAAAACATCTAACACGTGGTGGGAGCGTGGCAGTGAATTTTGAAGTGATCTATGTTGTATAACTCCAGTTGCCTCCCTGCCCCACCTCCCCTTGCCTCCCTGCAATTAGACAGGTCCTGCTCTATTATGGAGGTGGATGGAGTCGGCGCAGGAACCTGGTTTAAGTGTATTCATCCCTTTAACCAGGGAAAAAAAAAAACAACCAACAGAAATATGCAAAGCCACCCTCATACATTTTAGGAGAGGGTCACGTTTGTGAAAATGATATGGACGCTCAAGAATTATTTCAATGGAACAAAACCAATCTCTGTTTCAGTTCTTGCCTAGGAAGTTTGGAATCTGGGGACTGACATTTCTTCTATGGTTTAAACTTCTTGCCAGTGTAAGGCACCACTGAGATACAGATGCAATTTAGGGAGAGTGAGCTTGCCAGGAGCTAAAGTAACCTGTACTGAGCTTTGCTAGCAGAGTCTTCTTTCTCTGTCAGCAAGTTGCACCTTTACTAGAAGTTTTTGCAGGCACAAATGCCTATGATTCTACTTTGAGATATCCTGGACCATATTAATATGTCACCAGAGAACTGTGGTGTAAGACCAAGCTCCTGGATACTTCCTAGAATTTTTAAATTCCTGCAGTTCAGAGCTGCCATCCATCCATGCAGACTCCTATGTATTTGCAAACCTCTCTTTGTAGTCTTAATTTTGTTATTTAGTTCTGTTAACTAAAACAGTGGCATTTTCTATCCACATCCAGATCCATCTTAGAAACATAATTTCCAAGGCAATGGAGATGCTATTACTTTTTACCAGTTACCATGATTAAAACAATTCATAGCAGCATTTTAGAGCATCGTATCTTTTATCTCCCAGGAAGGCTGCAAAGGGCAAACAAAACTTATATCTATTTGTGTCAGGTTAGAGGAATCAAACAGATTTAGTGATTTTGATTTAGCTATCTAAGAAATTTTTGTAGTGAACTCTCTTATTTCAGAGTAAAATTACCACAAGTAGCACCTGCTTATCAGAAATAAGGAACTCTGTACAGATGTGTGTAAATATCTTATTTTGGAAGAGGGCCATCACATGCACAGGAATTACATTAAGAGTAACCTACCTAGCCCAAACTTAACATCTAATTGACATGCTTCTGCCGCTCTGAAAGTTTTGTACCAAGGAAAGATCTCTGATATTTTTAAGTCATGTAGGGCCAGGGTACCTATATGGCACTGCAACTGCACAGCTGTGTGCAGTCCCCAGGTTTTTGTATGTGACCATGTGGTACACAGTCCTACCAACAGTACTGGATGCTGAGAAAGTTATGTTAATTTAACGTTAAATTTTTCAATCTGACGTAGGAATAACTGGCACAAAAATCTGAAATTATAGAGATTCTTTACTAAACTCTTGAGGGCTTCCAGCTTAACTGTTTCATATACATGGCCTTATATAGATGTGCTTGGAAAGGGCTGAATTGATCACCTTTGTGTACAAGCAAGACTTAAGTTGCTGTGTGGTGCAGGGCAAACTCCTTTGAATCGTGTCTGCTATCCCTTTTGTTACTTGTGGAGGAAACAGGCACAGGCACTTTAACCTGAAATGATCCTTTCCTATTGCAATCAGTCATGAATGGTTAGATTTCTTTAAGTTCCTCCTCTGACAAGGTTAATTCTGTCCTAATCACGGCATCCATATGTAACCTCTTTGCCATGTATCCTGGAAACCAATAAATGTGAAAGCCAATCATTAGACGTTATATCCATCTTGCAATTCTATAGGGATATAGAAGAATTAGTCATACTCAAATGTTTTCTCCTATTTTTCTTCTCTTTTATATTCCAGCTAAAATGGAGCCTTTTGTTCAAATAGTATAATGAAAACTGTATCAGTGCATTGAAAACACTCACTTATTCAAAGCACATTCAAAATTTAGAGTTTAAATAGGAGAAGTCTTTAGCCCTGCAAAGCCCTTCATATCTTTGTTTCAACAAAACTTAATGTTTAATTTTGTCTTGTTTGAACATCCTACATCTAGAATTTTTCTTCTTCATTTGGAAAAAAAAAAAACCAACACAATTAGATGTGCTTAAAGGATGGTTAGCTCTGGCAAACGCAGCTCAGAAGAGGAAGTGGAGGGAAGTGAATTGGGGTGCATTCTGCATTGCTGTTCTGAGCAGCTTCACGTAAGCCATGCAAGATCACAGGAGATCTGTTGTATTTGCTGATTTTGGTTATTTAAGCTGTTGGCAGAATAATGCTTACAAAGAGCTGGTATAAATAAAAGATAAGAGGTGAGTAGAGAAAGCAAAAGATATATAGAATTTGGTGAGGCCAGGCAGCATGCAGATATATATGGAAGTGTGGGAGACCTTGTCTGTGCATCTTCTTTGTTCCTTCCTTCGCAACAAAGGGGACTTCTAGGCATTGATCCGTCTATGTTTACTACAACAGCAAACCAGCAACTGTGCTGAAAGCTTGCGAGGGTTAAGCAAGTGTCTCTTAAAGCCATACAGATGTTTCTGGAATAATAATTTTGTATACAAAACTATATTGAGTGGTAATTGTCAAGCCTCCAAATAAAGTACAAATTCTGAATTAATCTATATGATTTACATAAAGTATTAATTTGTAAAATTAAAAGTTTTGTAAAGAGTACTTACCTAATCAAACATAAACTAGGCCTTAAAAAGGCTCCGCTACCAGTACTGTTGAATCTGCTTTATGATCGGGTAGCCCACAACGCAGTAGGACTTTTCCACCACAGTACATGTCTTGATTAAAACCAGCAAGCTTCTCCACTAAAGATAAAACTTTACTTTTACTGCAGTCATTAAAATACCTCCAAGAAAGAACACTTAAATTGCTCAATCCCTATCAAAATTTACCAATGAACCACAACTTATTTAATGAAAAGGTAAGCATCCAATTTGCCTGGTTTTGTTACTTCAGTGTATTTTACAAGAAGTAGATTTGATACAGCAGAGATGCTAGGATTACAGGAACTGTGACATCAAAAGGGAACTTTTCAGAGGTTTAGCATTCTTGAGATACTTGTAAATAACCTCTCCAATAATTACATATCAACAGCCTTCATCTGTTCACTTTTTAGGTTAATGGATTAGAGTCTCCGTGTGTTCGTTGACATGAGGAGAGTGCACATCAGACCATTCAAAGACATGGTTAAATCAATGGGTCCATTTAAATACTTAAAGTGGAGGGGGTCTTAAAGTCTCTAGGACACCATATGCTTGCTAATTTTGCAATGTTGAGACATGAAGTAGTATAAAGGACAAAACTAAGGAGAAATTTACGGTAAAAATATTCTAAAACATTTACACATTCATAAAGGCAACATGAAGAACTTCTTCATTGTGCCATTGCTGAATAGAATGGCATGTGCTTCTTTCCCTTCACCAAAAGTCTGGATATAGCATTCATTTTTGATCACACATATAAAATGTGGAATCGCCTTATTGCTTGGTGCTTTCTTGTTGCAGTTTATTGATACACTGTGGACCCTGAAACTAAGATAACTGAATCTTTATAGTTGTTAACTTTACTCAGTTACACTCTACAACATTGGATGTGTTCAGAACAAAATAACTTTAGAAGATGCTCATTACAAATTTTACTCCGTTTCTGCCATTAATGGTAGAATAAACTATGACCCTTGATTTTTCCATTTCTTTCTTTTGTTATTTATCATTTGTCACCTTACAAAACAAATTGACAAATGCTTGCCTGTAACAGCTTACCAGTGCCTACAAAACATAAAGTTAATTTATAGGCTTCTTTATTATAATTTCTTTAGACAGGAGTCCTAGAAAAGGGCTCCAAGTTTCCATACTGACAGCCATTCTTGTTTATTGTCCAGGACTATACACTCAGAGGACAATGAATACATGAAAGACAGTTAAGTCCCCACATTCTGCATAAACCATCATACCTGCGCAGGTAAATTATATAGTCTCTCTTGAATCTTCCTAAATTCCCAGCCCTTTTTTTTTAATCTTGTGTCAAGAAATTTCAGTCTAGTCATTGTTAATCAAAAAACTTCCTTCTCTTTCTTCCCACTGCCCCATCTTCCACCTCAGTTTCACTGAAATTTGTCTTGTGTTATTATGGGAAACAGTAAATGCATATACCTCAGCTGTCTTCTTTACACCATTCAATATTGTATATATTTTTAATAGCATCTCATCTTCCTCAACTACTGTCCAAGTCAGTAGTCTGAAAAGGTTATCTTTGTCTTTGAGTCTGACTTATTTCTGCTTTATTCTGTTTCAAGATTAGATTCACCACAACTGACAGTTCATAGAATCATAGAATGGTTTGGGTTGAAAGGGACATAAAGATCATCTAGTTCCAACCCCCCTGCCATGGGCAGGGACACCTTCCACTAGACCAGGTTGCTCAAAGCCCCGTCCAACCTGGCCTGGAACACTGCCAGGGAGGGGGCAGCCACAGCTTCTCTGGGAAACCTGTGCCAGTGTCTCACTGCCCTCACCATAAATAATTTATTCCTTATATTTTATCTGAATCTACCTTCTTTCAGATTAAAGCCGTTACCCCTCATCCTATTGCTACACTCCCTGATAAAGAGTCCCTCCCCACCTTTCCACTCTTTGAGTGCGACCATCCAGCCAATTCCTTATCCACTGACTGGTTCATCCATCAAATCTATGTCTCTCTGATTTAGAGACAAGGATCTCATGCAGGACAGTGTCAAAAGCTTTGCACAAGTCCAGGCAGATGATGTCAGCTCTCTTCCCTTACCCACCAGTGCCATAACCCTATCATAGAAGGCCACCAAAAATTTGATTTGCCCTCAGTGAAGCCATGTTGGCTGTAACCAATCACCTCCTTATTTTCCATGTGCCCGAGTGTAGTTTCCAGGAGGATCCACTCCATGATCCTGCCAGGTATAGAGGTGAGACTGACTGGCCTGTAGTTCTGTACCATCAAGCAGACAGATCTATCTACAGATAATAACCCATGAACTTTAGAGTCTGACTATCTACACGTGGGAAAACTCCCCAACATTCACTATTGCAGACACCCCAAGTAAGCGATATTTCATTAGTTATCTAGGCTGGAAATAAGTCCTCTCTATATGGTAAAGAGGACTTATCATTGTACTTACTTATGTAAAGCCAAACACATTTTTTTCAGGCTGTAATCGACACTCTCACCCTGTCTCATCATCCTAAAATACTGCTATTCAAAAATTAAAAGGTCATGAAGGTGATGAAGGCAATTTCCCAGCATGCCATATAGAAATTTTTAAGATTAGCCATATTTTTTCACATTGACTTCTCCAAGACAATTTTTGTATTTGTGTTTCTTGAGTATTAGAGTTTCTTTAGGTTAGGAAGGGCCTCTGGAGGCTGTCTGATCCAACACCCTGCTTAAAGCAGGGCTAGTGACTAGACACAGTCTGAACAAACTGGTCTACAAGTTTTGAACATCTATCTCAAAGGATGGAGATTCCACAGCTCTTCTGGGCAACCTGTTGCAGGGCTTGACTGACCTGCTTAAAAATTTCTTCATAAATAATGATCATTTCTGTTGTTGCAGCTTGTGTCCCTTGTCTCTTGTCTTTTCACTGTGCACCTCTGAGAGAAGCCTGGGTCTCTTTTCTCTATACCCTCCCATCTGGTGGCTGAAGACAGTGAGTGTGACACCGAGTGGCTGAGCACACATGGCCAGGGCAGTATTACACAGCCCTGATAAGAAGTTCCTGAAAGATTCCCTGGGAGCTGCTGCCCAGCTGGGGAGCCCCAATCTAGATGTGCAGAAGGAAGCTTTTCATCTTACAAACATCACCAGTGTGCCACCTATTCAACATAGCCAGGGAAGCAGGTAACCATGAAGTTATGTACTGAAAACCTCCCCTAAGAGAATGAACAGAGCAGCTCTTTTGGAACCAAGCTTTGGAACCAACCAAATGTATATTTTATTTGACTAGCAAGTAACTGGAAAAATAAGTCAGAAAGTTTCTGCTAGTAAATGAGTGATATTTCTCTTCATCTACCTGTCTGGACCCTAATAGCTTAACCTTTTCAGTAGGTGGTTTTCGCTTTTAAACCTATGAACTAGCAGAGAGCTTCTCACCTTCTATGTGACATAAGTTCCTTCATTTGCATTCCTATTCCAGTAAAACCTGTTAACTTTTACTTTTGCCCGCTCTGTAAAGGCACTGCCTATGGAAACTAGAAAAGGTAGTAAGTAGTTTTCAAATAATAAAGAATTAATTTTAATTTTGTTTCATAACATCATCCTTGATACTTATTTATAGACAAAACTAGAGTGAAAATCATTTCATTTTCTTGATCACTTACAAGCCAAACAAGATATCACTGAAATGCTAAAGTATAGAAATGTAATTTATGCATTATACAATAAGCTAGCTTCTTGTGCTTCACTTCTGAATTGAATAACCTCACAGTTAATAGGATTACACATTATTCCAAGAACAAGAACAGGCCAGTCTTACAAAAGTGAGTGAGCCAGGAAAAGGTATGCATCACTGCCCTCATTTTCTGTTCTTCTGTGCTCTGTCATCATTTGTTCTGCACAAATGGAGTACTTAGAAATGTGGCCCCTCACCCACAGTCATTTTCTTTGGTGGCGGTAATACTGGAAGCAAACTCATCTGTGACATGAAAAAATAAATGGTCAATCAGAACATTCTGAGTGCTTCGTGTTCTCAGCCAGTCTGAGCTGTAAGTGTCTTCTGTTTAGACTGATGCTTGATTTTGGACAGAGAAGTTTTAACCCCAGTTTTTGTCCCTGTTGCGCATAGTGAGGAGTAATACCACTACCCTGCACCTGTGCTTGTTCTGGAGCACATTGCAAGGAACTTCTCTGGATAGAAATGCATAGAGAGCATGCTAGAGCTAGCTGTTGTCGTAGTTTCCTCATGTTGCTCAGGTCTTGTGCAATTTTTCTTGGAATTTAATCCCATGAGCAGTAAATCTGTTACTTGCAGATTTTCAGTTTCCACCATTTGGGTTGGGGAAGAAAAAAACAAAACTATTTAATGTAAAGACCACTGGCAACCATCTTTCAGTGGTAAATGTTGCTACAGATACAAGACAGCAAAGTTTGTTACCTATATATACGTTCTAGGTAATGGAGGAGTTTGGGGATTCCTCTCATTCCATCTTGGGAGGTAAGCCTATCCCTGGCTACAACTATGGGTGGAAAATGTAGCTCAGAATAGTTGGGGCTGTGTTTTTTTCTTTCCATGCACTACAATTTTCAAATTTAAAAAAAAAAAAAAAAAAAAAAAAAGTATATATAACCACATTAAATATATTATAAGCTTTTACTTTTTATAAGTCTTTTACAGGTAGCTTATATGCTTTGGGGATGGGGGAAAGGAACACTTGTATTCTTTCCATAACCAGAAATTTAACTTTTTATTTATAGAGACCCTTTCGTGGCTAAAATGCTCCCAGAGACTGAAGTCGGTTCCTACAGAGCAATACTCAGTATTGCAGATGTCCTCCCTCATTAGTGTCCTGTGTTACTTTCAGTCTTGAGGAGTTATTACAGGAATCTTTGTTTTAGTCTAGTCAATCTAGCTTTCTCTGACTTCAGGTCAGAGAAAAAGGTTACAATTCTGGCTGCTTTCATCAGATTTATCATGGACCCATAGCTAATTACCCCCTCATGGCCAAGATCCAGGGTGATGGCACTGTGCCCACTTCTCCAATATTCTGGATCCTCACGCTTCTTTGCCAGAAGTGGGCAGACATCACTAGCAGACCTATTTTGGTCTCCTTAGCCTTCTCTCCATTTAATTGTGTGATTGAATCATAACCCATTACATCACTTACGTTTAACAAAGGAGCTGGCTCCCAGATTTGGTTTCCCTGATATCCTCAGGCTGCTATTGTGCCTACAGCAAAGCAGCAGGACAGAAATTCTTAGGAGATCTCCCTTTGCACCAGAGTCTGGTATGAGTACATTTTCTACCCTTTCAGTTCTCTCTCTGCTCCTTTCTGCTTTCCTAACCTGACTCTAGCATTTTTGGTCCTGCCCAACGGCTTAGCAGAGGGTCCTAGACATGCAGGTCCCTGCATGACCACCCTTTAACTTTTTTGTGCAAGGTAAAGCTGAGAAAACCTTTGGTTTCTTCCATTTTTTTGTTCCTCACTACAGTGCAGGGGATACAAACCAAAGAAAAAATCCATATCACTTCCTAGTTGCCCTGGGAACATTTGTCTAAACTTGCATCATAAAACACCATTCTTTAGAGAGATCTCTCCCTGACTCCTTGAACACATTATTCAAGTGCCCATCAAGAGCACTTCCCTGGATGGCATGTGAAAGCAGCAGCCACCATTTCCAGACATTCTGCTTTAAATCTACTGGCTAGTTATTCCTCGTACTAGCCATCAAACTGTATTTATTTCAAACAGAAATGTATCTGGAGACGTATTTAGTGTTTTCTTAATATTATTCATTCCAGGAACATACACAGGAAAGTACATTCCCAGAAGTGACATGAGCAGGTATGAATCTTCCACAGTAAACAAATTATTCGGCTCTATTTCTTAACATTTACTGCAGCTATTTATGATTTAATTCTGTGCTGCAGTGAGGGAGTTGTCGTTATTTTCAGACAAGTAATTGGCCCTTTGACCATGTTAAGAACCAGTCACATTTGTTATCACTACACAAAGGTACAGTTTTTACTTTCATATGCTCTGCATTAAACACAGGTAAACATACAGAATAGGCATACTTTACATTGATACTGCCATCACACACTTTCCAAACATCCATCCACAGCATCCCTGTGCTGTAGGGATTCAGTGGGCCACCAACTGCTTTGAGCTTCCCAATACAATACAAGTCCTTCCTTACAGGTTTTCTGTTCACCCATTGGGGTGATGCTATTTCATTTCCTTCTGGAATGCAAATTGCTCTCCACACTAAACACCTTTTTTGATTACTGCTACTTTTTCTGCCATCAAAAAATACGGTAGGCTCAAATACAATAACAACAAGCCACAACCAGTAATTAGCAACAAAAGCTTAATCAGTTTATGTTGTTCTTTTGCCCTTCCCATTGTCTTAATCCAGCCAGTCTTTGTTCCTGCCTCCTTGCCAGGAAGTGTGATGTGTCTTTTGGCTTTTCTGTATGGTGCAATGCAGATCTATAACACTGTACAGAAAAATTTTATAGAGTGAATATGTGTAACCATAAAGAATGGCTGTCTCCAAAGTTAATGGAGTAGTAGAAATGAGATGTAAATAGTTCCTGAAGTGAATAGGCAGAATTGAAGGATTTTTTCCAAAGCGCAGATTCAGACAGGCTGTACTGATACTGAGCTTCAAAAGCACAGACTCTACACACTTTGCATAGCTGGAAATGGATTTCTGAAGTCATTGTTTATGTAGCTTTATATGACAAATGAGATTTGTGTATTAATTTAAAGTTAAAAATTTTTCGGGCTCTTTGAGACAAATATTTCCACGTTCAATAATTAGAAGAATGGAGAAAAAATTAGGACAAGCTTGTAGTTCTGACAGGCATCCACACCACTCATACAACTTAATCTAAAAAAACATAGTTTGTCATTTCTAGTAATGAGTCGTCTTGCAAAATGGAGGAACCTATTTTGCTCTTTTAATAACAGCTGTATCTACTTGTATGAAATCAAGTTCATTGTTCATAGAGAACAGGGGATGGAGAAGAAAACAACCTAAGTCAGATATTACCAGTGAAAGACAGTAATGTTGTTTTTTTTCCTTTTTGAATAAAGAAGAAAAGAGGAAAGGGGATTGTTTGTTTTTATTTTAGTGTTTCCTTTATATATGGAACTGACCTAACCTTGTCAGCAGTCATTTTCCATGCTAAGCTAGATGAGTTAGCATGGTGTCAACCAGATCTTTAATGAAACATAAATAGTTTTGCAAATGAAATGTTCATTTGGGGAAAGTTTATTAGATAGTTACCTATATTTGCATTCTGGGTAGATTCCTCTAACTAATAAGTTCACTAAGTTTCAGTTATTTACCTTAGAAACACATGAGTAAAACCAATGTAGTTAGATACTCTCATGTGATTTTAACATCATTTGTGGCCCTTAGACTCTGAGTGAAATTTTCAGGGGTGCTTATTTTGAGGCCAACATTGTGCCCTTTGTCAGTACTGAATGCCAGTTGTGTTCACTGGGAGCATAATGCGGCCAATAGAGAGCACATTTGTGAACCCCCCTCCTTGTCTACAAACCAAAATCACTATTTAAGAAAGGGCTCATTGTAGATGATTAGTTGAGGGAAAATATTGTAGTGAGAGTATGCAAAAAGTATACAGGCAAAACGGGTAATGCCACAAGTGGGAAAGTAATGGGAAAGTCCCAACTTCATTTGTATCTCAGAGAAACTGTAATCATAATTATGTCACTAACAAGTAGTTTCCTTTCTAAATCTGCTCTAAAAATGACATTGAAATGACTGTCAGGCCTGTCAGTCTAATGTTGGTGCCAGGGAAGGTTATGGAACAGATCATCTTGAGTGCCAACACGTGGCACGTATAGGACAACAGGTGACCAGGCCTAGTCAGTATGGGCTTACGAAAGGCAGGTCCTGCTTGACAAACCTGATCTCCTTCTATGACAATGTGACCCACTTATTGGATGAGGGAAAGGCTGTGGACGCTGTCTACCTAGACTTTAGTAAAGCCTTTGACACCATTTCCCACAGCATTCTCCTGAAGAAACTGGCTGCTCAAGGCCTGGCCAGGTGTACTCTTCACTGGATAAATAACTGGCTGGATGGCCGGGCACAAAGAGTTATGGAGTCAAATCCAGTTGGCGGCCGGTCACGAGTGGTGTCCCCCAGGGCTCAGTATCATGGCCAGTTCTATTTAATGTCTATAAATGATCTAGATGAGGGGATCAAGTGCACCCTCAGTAAGTTTGCAGATGACACCAAGTTGGGCAGGAGCATTGATCTGCCTGAGGGTCAGAAGGCTCTGCAGAGGGATCTGGACAGGCTGGAGCGATGGGCCAAGAACAATTGTATGAGGTTCAGCAAGGCCAAGTGTCAGGTCCTGCCCTTGGGTCACAACAACCCCATGCAATGCTACAGGGCTGGGGAAGAATGGCTGGAAAGCTGCCCGACAGAAAAGGACCTGGGGGTGTTGGTCAACTGGCAGCTGAATATGAGCCAGCTGTGTGCCCAGGTAGTCAAGAAGACTGGTGGCATCCTGGCTTGTATCAGAAATAGCGTGGCCAGCAGGTCTAGGGAAGTGATTGTCACCCTGCACTTGGCACTGCTGAGGTTGCAACTTGAATCCTGTGTTCAGTTTTGGGCCCCTCACTACAAGAAAGACACTGAGGTGCTGAAGTGTGTCAAAAGAAGGGTAGTGAAGCTGGTGAATGGTCTAGAGAACAGGTCTTAAGAGGAGCAGCTGAAGGAACTGGTGGTGTTTAGTCTGGAGAAAAAGGAGTCTCAGGGAAGACATTATTGCTCCCTACAAGTACCTGAAAGCAGGTTGTAGCGAGGTGGGTGTCAGTCTCTTCTCCCAAGTAACAAGCGATAGAACAAGAGGAAATGGCCTCAAGTTGTTCCAGGAGGTGTTTCGATTGAGAAAGGTTGCCAAGCACTGGAACATGCTGCCCAGGGAAGTGGTGGAGTGCCCATCCCTGGATGTATTTAAAAGATGTGGTGCTTAGGGACATGGTTTGGTGGTGGACTTGGCAGTGTTATGTTAATGGCTGGACTCAGTGATCTTAAAGGTCCTTTCCAACCTAAATGATTCTGTAATTCTATGCCTATCAAGTACTAAATATCCTCTTTTAAGAGTATTCTTCCATACTATGTTTTATCTCAGAAAACTTTAAAAAATGCAGTAACCTAAGAAAAATGAATGGCCTGAAATGTTTTGCTGTGTGTGCTATTGTATTTGGACAAAATTGTGCATATTAAGAATTCCAACATCAGTTCCAAAACCCTTCCTGAAGCAGTTCTTTCTTACACTATGTTCCACAATTCACCTAAGACATGCATGTGACACAGTTGCAACACTGAACTGCTGGTAGTGACAGCTTTAATGTGCTGTACTTTTGTTTTTACTGTTGATTTTGCAAATGTTAAAAAAAAAAAAAAGAAAAATCTGTAGAACTTTTGGTGTAAAACTGTAGCTGCTGCTGTAGCTAAATTGCTGCTAAGTGTCTAGGTGATAAAAGCCTTCTCCCACGCCTGCCACTCTGAACAACACTATTGTCAGGAAAATGTATGCATCTTTTTCCAGTAAGAATAAGGACTGTGATAACATTAGCATTTAGACAAGACACTGAGCTGATGATAGTGAAATGCATTAATGGATGTGTCACTATTTTAAAAGAGCACATCTAATGGATTGTTTATATATGCCATCTCATTGTACTTATTTATTTATTTTATAGGATATTTTAAACATAAAATTGCACAGATCAAAGTAGAACTCTCCTGTGACCTCACTTCAAGGGCCTGTGTTTAACAGAACCAATCCCAGTTCCCAACCAGTTGTGTATACCACTGAAGGAAAATGAACATACTGAACAGCCACCACTTTTTGTATTTTCTGCCTACCACACGCCTTGTCATCTTATTGGCAGCTTTGACAACTGCTGAGGATGTGACTAATAGCACTTTCAACCGCACTGACATGAACATGGGATCTGTGCCTGTGGTGATCTCCCATATCGACCATATTATAGTCAAGGAGGGGAGTAGTGCCTTGATTGACTGCAATGTCCAAGGTAGTCCGAGTCCACATTACAGATGGTACAATTCCAACGGCCGCCTTCTTCAAGAGGAGGAGAATAAAGGTAAGATCTTAGTATTATCACTGATGTAGCCTGTCCAGAAACACACCAATAACCTGAATTTCGTGGCCTGACTGTGGTATTTTCCTGTGTGAAAATATATGGCAGCCATAAATTTGTTGTGCACACCTTGGAAGAAAACAGTAACATTTTTTTAATGTGTTATTTATAGCAACACATAGCAAGAAGCTGAAGTGCTTAGCAGAAGGTGTAGGCAGGTTTCTTTTCATTGGAAGACTTTGGGTTTAATCCTATTTCTCATTCTGTCCTCTTTTGTTTTTCTCTGGCACCAAAAAAAAAAGTCTAAAAAGCTATTTTCCAATTTAAGGGAGGATTCTCTTGAGATATGAGAATAGTTTGTTGGCATGAATCCAACACAGCTAATTCCCTGATATGCCTCTGTCTTTATGCATAGGGCCATGGGAGTGTGAGAAACAGGAGATGCCCTAAATGACCAACAGAAAAACCTATATAGGGCAGCAGTCAGAAGGATCAGCCAAGTTTGAGCCTTCCTGGCTTTAGTTAAGACTCTTCAGTTGCATTTGCCAGAGACTTTAATTACATATGAGCTTGTTTTCCTTAAATGGAGAGAAGGCTAAGGAGACCAAAATAGGTCTGCTAGTGATGTCTGCCCACTTCTGGCAAAGAAGCGTGAGGATCCAGAATATTGGAGAAGTGGGCACAGTGCCATCACCCTGGATCTTGGCCATGAGGGGGTAATTAGCTATGGGTCCATGATAAATCTGATGAAAGCAGCCAGAATTGTAACCTTTTTCTCTGACCTGAAGTCAGAGAAAGCTAGATTGACTAGACTAAAACAAAGATTCCTGTAATAACTCCTCAAGACTGAAAGTAACACAGGACACTAATGAGGGAGGACATCTGCAATACTGAGTATTGCTCTGTAGGAACCGACTTCAGTCTCTGGGAGCATTTTAGCCACGAAAGGGTCTCTATAAATAAAAAGTTAAATTTCTGGTTATGGAAAGAATACAAGTGTTCCTTTCCCCCATCCCCAAAGCATATAAGCTACCTGTAAAAGACTTATAAAAAGTAAAAGCTTATAATATATTTAATGTGGTTATATATACTTTTTTTTTTTTTTTTTTTTTTT
>NW_020799098.1:40754838-40828586 GCF_003259725.1 Athene cunicularia
CTAAAAACCTAATTCATTACCAATATGTAACGGCAAACAGTAACTAGCTGAATTTTGAATCACTTTAACAGTGATAGGAGCACTGGATTTTAACATGCTATTTCAAACTCAGTTTAGTAGCTAAATTGTTATGCTGTGCCAAGTTCAAAGGATATGAAACATTACATGTACATGTAGCAACCAAAGATACCGATTATATTACACTGATAGAAATGACTTTTAAAAGAAGTTCCATCATGTTGCGTAGGAGTTCAAATTGGCAAACAAGGTGTTCTCTTAATTGGTCATGGCTCTTCACTTTCCCATCCATTTTACTGCTCCTGTCCTACTGCCCTTTTTTAAAATACTTCAAAATTAGATTCTGAACATCTCAGAGAGCAGGCAGTGTAGTATATGATGTCTGAAATGTTAGGGTTTTTAAACCTGACATTAAGAGAATTATATGAGATAATGTAACAAAACACTAAAAATAATCCATTTGTAAGAAAATGAATTGTCAGGGAACAAAAGGGGGCTTAAGTAGGTTTTTCTGCCTCGCAATCATTGTTACTGTTCTTTGAGGAAGTGTGGCATGTGTTTGGGAGGCTCTCTGGGGTAAGTAATTATATCTTTATAACTTAATTGACCATAGGATTGTGATAGAAGTCATGCATATTAACATTTTTTTGTAAGGTTCTTTTAGGGTACAATCCAGTTATTCACAGTTGATGTCAGGGATTTGATAGTAACACAGCTAGGATCTCAGGGACAGACAGGCCTTTCTGATGGTAAATTCTTTGTGTTCTTGTGAGTATTATTTCCTGCTTCCAAAATCTGAAGCCAGTTTGGCAAAACTGATGTTTAAGACTGTGCTGATCATGTGAACAAAATACTTCTACCTAAATTACTCTGTCTTCTCTCCGGCAGGAAAATGGTGGTTTCTTGACAGTGGGCTACTAAACATTACCAGCGTGTCTTTTGAAGATAGAGGTAAATACACGTGTGTCGCATCTAATACGTATGGCAGTATTAACAATACCGTGACACTGAGGGTTGTTTTTACCTCCGGAGATATGGGAATCTATTACATGATTGTCTGCCTTGTAGCTTTTACCATTGTTATGATACTAAACATTACTCGGTTATGTATGATGAGCAGTCATCTGAAGAAAACAGAGAAAGCAATCAATGAATTCTTCAGAACAGAAGGGGCAGAGAAACTCCAGAAAGCCTTTGAGATTGCAAAGCGTATCCCAATTATCACTTCAGCCAAAACGCTCGAGCTTGCCAAAGTAACCCAGTTCAAGACCATGGAATTTGCTCGCTATATTGAAGAGCTTGCTCGGAGTGTACCTTTGCCACCTCTCATCATGAACTGCAGGACTATAATGGAAGAAATTATGGAGGTTGTCGGTCTGGAGGAGCAAGGACAGAATTTTGTACGGCAGACAGCAGAAGGCCAGGAAACCACTGAAACAGATGAGCTGTATATGATCCCGAATGCTTTGAAGCGCAGTGACTCTCCCACAGCTGACTCTGATGCATCGTCACTTCACGAGCCACCTCAACAGATTGCAATAAAAGTGTCAGTTCACCCATTGTCCAAAAAGGACTGCATGGACGGTCAGTCACAAGAAAGCATGCAGTTGGACACCAAGGAGGAAGACACTCCTCAAACACCAGCACTTCCTGCAGAGCCCCCTCCTGAGCCTTCTGCTGAACTCAGTTCTGATGACACAGCATTGGCAAATGACAAAAATACATGCGTTATATATGAAAGCCATGTATGACAGTTACTCCTGAATCTATGCATAGCAGGAAAATCAGGTGGAGCTCTTTTAAAAATACATATTGTACTTGCCGCTAAGCCTTACCTGGAGACTATCATAGCAAAAGCATGTATATGGATTATTTGGCACTTTCTTCTCAGTTTGACTTTAGTTTACCATGATGTATGGCAGATTAATTGCTATGACATTAATATTAATTGCTCTTTTCAATTAGGAGTATTTCCAAGAAACATTTACCTCAGCATTTTCTAGGTTGGAGTCACCTGTAGTGGCCTCCTGGAAGTCATTGGTAGTCTTTGATATAGGACACTTGAACTTACTAAACATAAAACTGGTTTTCATTTTCCTCCTTCACTCTCATTATTATTTTCATCTCTTGCATTTTTGCAAATATTATCTTGTGAATTTGAAATACTGCCCAAGAGGCAGCACTCCAGTAGCCAAATAAAATCCTAACAGAACCCATTTACAAAGCCTGTTTGCTCATGTAATCCTTCCATAGCGACTGCTTTGTTCACAGCATGATGAAATAAACCCTTAGTTATTCACACTAAATGCAAGATAGCTTGCCTAACTAATAGTTGACCTGAGGGAGAACTCTGTTAATGATTGGAGTAATGATTGACCCAGCTGGATGTGCAACAGCATAGTGTATCTGTAAAAAGCTTACTGCATAAATGGTTATATTTTGCATTACAGTATTTTATCATTTTCTGAGTAAAGCTAGAGAAGGGAACTACTTGAACTAGTAAACACACTTTCAGATAGAATTTGTGCAGTCATGGCAACATACTGTGATTAGCACACTAGAGTGTTTTACTAAGGCTCACTAACAGAAATTTTCCCCTTTAGTTAAGCATCTAACTTTAAGTCTTTGTATAGTCAACTGAGAGAGGTAGCTACTAACATAAATGTTTAGGTAAGTGAGCAAAAACTTTGAGCAAATCAGTAAAAGCTGCAGATGTATTTGCAACACCACTTTAAGTTAGACTTTCAACAGTGCACTTTTTCCTTTAAGAAACTGACTGTCTTCTTCTAAGAAATGTTTCCTAGCACAAGACCTTTCTTTACTATGTATATAGTTATGTTGAGTATGGCATTGAATTGTTATCAAAACCCAGCAATGATACCTTTTCTAATCATTGTTTTCTCATTAGGCTTATACTGTCTGCCAGGATCCACTGGCACAGAGCCAGTCACTGAGTCACAGTTCAATGCCATTATGTCATTTTTAACAGCTGGAACCAGGATACATCAGCAAGGCATCTTGTCATTTTACAATTAATAAAGACCTACTTTGACAACATTGCAATTCAAATAAATATTGACCAGCCAATACTCTATTTTTTCTTATTCTAAAGGTGGAGAAAGAAGTCTCATCTGTTACAGATGCTGACATTACCTCTGTAAAAGTGTTTTCCTCTGAATTTGCCTAACTTTAGCAGATTGGGGTGATTTTTGTATGTAAAGGTCTGCTTTAGACTGAGATTTTAATTTTTTTCTATATTTCTTAATTTCAGGCAAAGTGATTCAGCTGTTTTCAAGAATTAAGCTAAGGCAAAAAATAGTGTTAAAAGTTAAAAATTCTAAGAGGATAAAAAGATGTAATTAAGAACTGTCTGTACAAGAACAGAGGCAGAGACCTTGTGGGAATACATTCTACATAGACTTTTACTGGAGATACTGTGAAAAACTATTTGGATGAGCCATGTTTAATTAGAAGAACTTTCACATTGGTAAAAGCCTATAACTACTCTGAATTAAAGGCTTTTTTGACTAATGAGTTTCAGAATAGCCCACAGATTCTTCCTTGAAAGAAATAAACAAATAGAATAACCTTTTTAACAACAAAAAAACTTTCATAGAAAGGATAAAATGCATGAAGAATCAGGGTTGCAATCAACCAGGACTGCATTCTTTGCCTTGTGATTTACATGCATTGCACAAGGGCTTTGCACAGTTTTTAGTCCTCTAATCACAGATTCTGTGTCTTTGCTCATCTGTCTTAATAAACTTAAATTGCAGATGCTTAGGTTAGGTTTAAGGAAAAACAACTTTCTGATTAAGTAAAGACAGGTGAACACCTGAAATTCCTTCCTGTGGGAGATTATTGAAATTCCATTCCTGCCTTTAGCAGATACCTGTCAGGAATGGTTTGGGATTGTGTTACAGAGATTAAAAACAGTTGAGTCTGCCTCTGAGCAGCAGTATGTTGGCTTACATCAGCCTATGTCATTGTTTTAAAAGGAAATCTTCTGTATGACATCTCCCTGTATGAAGTGTTCAGAAGGCACAGAGGCACTCCTACACCTTCTGGCTGTTCTCTCCACCATGTGAACACTTCCAGGGGTGGGTTTACATGAAGAAAAGAATTGACACCAGGATTTTCTATTGGACTTGAAACATGATTTTTATAGCAAACTTGCAATTTAATAAGTCATATCGCACCAAATAAAGCAAAAAATATACATCTTCAGTTCAAATAGCACGATAGTGATATTTGAATAAAAATGAAACTTACTTGGTGAACTAAAAACCTAATTCATTACCAATATGTAACGGCAAACAGTAACTAGCTGAATTTTGAATCACTTTAACAGTGATAGGAGCACTGGATTTTAACATGCTATTTCAAACTCAGTTTAGTAGCTAAATTGTTATGCTGTGCCAAGTTCAAAGGATATGAAACATTACATGTACATGTAGCAACCAAAGATACCGATTATATTACACTGATAGAAATGACTTTTAAAAGAAGTTCCATCATGTTGCGTAGGAGTTCAAATTGGCAAACAAGGTGTTCTCTTAATTGGTCATGGCTCTTCACTTTCCCATCCATTTTACTGCTCCTGTCCTACTGCCCTTTTTTAAAATACTTCAAAATTAGATTCTGAACATCTCAGAGAGCAGGCAGTGTAGTATATGATGTCTGAAATGTTAGGGTTTTTAAACCTGACATTAAGAGAATTATATGAGATAATGTAACAAAACACTAAAAATAATCCATTTGTAAGAAAATGAATTGTCAGGGAACAAAAGGGGGCTTAAGTAGGTTTTTCTGCCTCGCAATCATTGTTACTGTTCTTTGAGGAAGTGTGGCATGTGTTTGGGAGGCTCTCTGGGGTAAGTAATTATATCTTTATAACTTAATTGACCATAGGATTGTGATAGAAGTCATGCATATTAACATTTTTTTGTAAGGTTCTTTTAGGGTACAATCCAGTTATTCACAGTTGATGTCAGGGATTTGATAGTAACACAGCTAGGATCTCAGGGACAGACAGGCCTTTCTGATGGTAAATTCTTTGTGTTCTTGTGAGTATTATTTCCTGCTTCCAAAATCTGAAGCCAGTTTGGCAAAACTGATGTTTAAGACTGTGCTGATCATGTGAACAAAATACTTCTACCTAAATTACTCTGTCTTCTCTCCGGCAGGAAAATGGTGGTTTCTTGACAGTGGGCTACTAAACATTACCAGCGTGTCTTTTGAAGATAGAGGTAAATACACGTGTGTCGCATCTAATACGTATGGCAGTATTAACAATACCGTGACACTGAGGGTTGTTTTTACCTCCGGAGATATGGGAATCTATTACATGATTGTCTGCCTTGTAGCTTTTACCATTGTTATGATACTAAACATTACTCGGTTATGTATGATGAGCAGTCATCTGAAGAAAACAGAGAAAGCAATCAATGAATTCTTCAGAACAGAAGGGGCAGAGAAACTCCAGAAAGCCTTTGAGATTGCAAAGCGTATCCCAATTATCACTTCAGCCAAAACGCTTGAGCTTGCCAAAGTAACCCAGTTCAAGACCATGGAATTTGCTCGCTATATTGAAGAGCTTGCTCGGAGTGTACCTTTGCCACCTCTCATCATGAACTGCAGGACTATAATGGAAGAAATTATGGAGGTTGTCGGTCTGGAGGAGCAAGGACAGAATTTTGTACGGCAGACAGCAGAAGGCCAGGAAACCACTGAAACAGATGAGCTGTATATGATCCCGAATGCTTTGAAGCGCAGTGACTCTCCCACAGCTGACTCTGATGCATCGTCACTTCACGAGCCACCTCAACAGATTGCAATAAAAGTGTCAGTTCACCCATTGTCCAAAAAGGACTGCATGGACGGTCAGTCACAAGAAAGCATGCAGTTGGACACCAAGGAGGAAGACACTCCTCAAACACCAGCACTTCCTGCAGAGCCCCCTCCTGAGCCTTCTGCTGAACTCAGTTCTGATGACACAGCATTGGCAAATGACAAAAATACATGCGTTATATATGAAAGCCATGTATGACAGTTACTCCTGAATCTATGCATAGCAGGAAAATCAGGTGGAGCTCTTTTAAAAATACATATTGTACTTGCCGCTAAGCCTTACCTGGAGACTATCATAGCAAAAGCATGTATATGGATTATTTGGCACTTTCTTCTCAGTTTGACTTTAGTTTACCATGATGTATGGCAGATTAATTGCTATGACATTAATATTAATTGCTCTTTTCAATTAGGAGTATTTCCAAGAAACATTTACCTCAGCATTTTCTAGGTTGGAGTCACCTGTAGTGGCCTCCTGGAAGTCATTGGTAGTCTTTGATATAGGACACTTGAACTTACTAAACATAAAACTGGTTTTCATTTTCCTCCTTCACTCTCATTATTATTTTCATCTCTTGCATTTTTGCAAATATTATCTTGTGAATTTGAAATACTGCCCAAGAGGCAGCACTCCAGTAGCCAAATAAAATCCTAACAGAACCCATTTACAAAGCCTGTTTGCTCAGCTGCATTGCGATTTAGAGGGCTATTAAAGAAAGTTAAAATGTTTCAATTTAATTTGAGATGACACTGCATAGGCACATGGGAAATAGTTTTCCCTTTTCCATGGAATGAAGATGCCAACAATTGTTTTTTTCACATTGAGAACCAACTTTGAGGTGTATTTTACAGATAGGAAAGTCTGTAAACATCTTACAGAAAGTTGCAGTCCAGCAGCTCTGCAGGGTTTTTTTGCATATATTTGACCATTTTTTACTTTGCCAGAAGTTTATATGGAAAACAGCTGTAAATATGCAAGATGTCTTGTTTTTTAATAATTTGGTAAGGAGTAAGTATGCACTACCTTACTAGAAGATAAGCAGGTTCCTTAACAGTCCTACAAACACCAGTAATCAGCTGTTGAAAAGGCTGAAATGGCAGAATACCTTTTTACTTGGATTCTCAGTGTTGTGTAGATTCATATTCTGAAGACCAAGCCTAAATGAATCTATAAGCATAAGTTTCAGAGTGTTTTATCCAAACTAAAAAAAAATTATAATCAAGTGTCCTGTGAAATTACAATGACGATCACACAAACTGTTTACTGTGTTATAATTGCTTTGGTATTTTAAGAATCTCCTACCTATGTAGGATGTTCACTGCTCAAGTACATGTGACTCTACCCCAGTAAAGCTTTAATGATCACAGCGATTGTGGCATTAAAAAGGATCAACATTTATGCCAGGAAATGCCAGGAGTGGAAGGGAAGTGATAATTTCTATTGCAGACAGACAATGAAAAGGACCTTCTCTGCAGTGAGTCTGGAAAGAAAGCACTTACAAGGAGGAGTTCATGTAGGATTAATAGCATGTTACTTAATTACCTGATACATTTAGTTTGGAACTAATGAACTATCACCTTATAGTTTTTAAGAAGGACTGTAGTGTTAGTATAGATACTCAAAATAAATCTGGAATCGAGTATATTGCAGAAAAAGAAGTTGCTTAGGTCTATGGGAAGATGATGTGTGGATGGCTCTCTGGACATTTTATTGAAGTAGCCACACATAAGGTGTCCGTTGGAGGCAATCAGGTATATTAACTGCACGGGTAATTGAGACCAAACAAAGTCAGTGTTGCAGCTATCAAAAAAACCCCTTGATAATGAACTGAAGTTTTAGGTCAAGTTCCTCATATTAAAATGCAGAGCTTCACTAGCAGTGTAATACAGGAATACCCCGTGACTTACGTAGGTGATGCAGAGAGAAGGCTATATTTACCTGTCTGTGGTTATTAAAAAAAATTTACATGTTTAATAAGAGACTTCAGATTTTGCAACCAACTTGTGATAAGGACAGCATTTAGTTACCTGACGTTTGTGCTCACCACAGTGGCAGGCATCTACACAAAATGCATTTGCACATGCCCAAAAGGAAACATGCAAGGGCAGTCCCTTTAGGAATGTGGCTGGAAATATTTTAGTTTCAGTGAAGCAATATAAATCTAGAACACAGGGTAGATTAAGAGAATACCACAAAGAACCTCACTTCTGACCAGTGTTATTGAAAATACTACTGATGCAAACTGTTAACTTCTTGTCTGAATCCAAAGTATATTTCTGTTCAGTGTTCACATCAGATTTTCAAGTTAATTAATTTGCTTCTGGTATGAAAAAGGATGAGGGCAGAAACAAAAGCTGGAACTTGCACTAAATTCTTTTAATTCACATTAACCTCCTGAAAACAGGCATCTTGATTTTTCTGCCTGTCCAGCATTTACAGACAATGCTCATGCATTCTAAAGTTACCTGCCAGGTGCCCAACTAAGATTGCACAGATAAGCAAGGATGTTCTCCTTGAAAGCATAAAAATATCTTTTAAATTACACTTTAAAATTAAAAAGTTTAAAAATTATTTAAACTACAGTATTTTGATTGGTTTTTAATTATAAACTTTTTACAGTAGAGACCAGATCCCTTTGTATATTCATATGGTGACTGGTACCAGGCAGTTCTGATCCTGACTGCTGCCCTTTGGCTGTCCTGCCTGTTTATTATTTATTTATTGAGAAGCATTTGAGAGAAAACATTCCTCATGGTTTTCTTCAGTATCTCTGTGTAAACTTCCTTGAAGGTACAGATTATGTTTTTTTCCAAAGATTGCTCACAAAGAGCATGTATTTCAAGTACATACAAATGTGTATTGCAAGCCACATGTAAGCAACAGTTACTTGGATTAGATGTGCATAATAGCTGTAATGCTGAATTCCTGCTGTTGCAAGGTCAAGGGAAATCTTAACTTTGCATGGAGTTGGACTCAGAGCTGAGAGTTTACAGGTAGGACTGGTCCAGCCAGTCTGCTATAAATTCTTTGGACGTTTAGCTTTGTGGTATTATTGGAATAAAAGCAGAACAGCACTGTATCTGAAGAAAATGCAGGTTGTAATGGTTCTGGTTTATGTATTTTTTTCTATTTTCAGGTATGCTGCTCAGTATCTTTATGCATCCGTTATATAACAGCTGTAAGTCTAAAGCTTTTAACATGCTTTCAGGCACTTCCTTTGTGGGAGGTAGTTGGGAAGCAAGACCTAAACCCATCTTTCCTGTTCCAAACTTTCTGGCTGCGCTATTATAAAATAAACAATTCTGTCTTGCAGTATTTCTTAGGGAATGGCTATTTCATGGTGCAAGAACACAATTGACAAATATAAAATTAATGTGGCTCTAAGAAAACGTTAACATTTGCATTGTTATGCATTTTCTTGCACCTTTAGCACTTCAGGGGCATTAGAGTGATCTGTTCCCATCATTAGAGTACTGCACACCTTTTGTTACTGTTCTATTTATTGTACCACCAAATGCTAATTACATCACTAAAACACTCAGAATCTGGAAAATCCAGTCCGACTGAATTTGTTTTCTAACAGCCTAAGAAACATCAAGCCAGACTTAGAAAGGAAAAGCTATTTGCAGGATATATTTACACCATTTTAAAATATTTTTGCCAAAATTTCATGAAACATGACTAGATTTCTGCAGCACAAGCAATCAGTGTTGGATTTGAATTGCACACTTACTATTCTTTTTTCACTAAATGTAAGTATCTTCATCAGACCACTTGAACATAGTTCTCGCTATCTACTTACACAACATTTTCTTTTTGAGCAGCATTTGTTTACTGCTGATCCTTTTTTGTTCTCTGATTGGAGTATGCTTGTGATGGAACCTACCGTTCGGTAAATTTTTGAGATTGTAATTTTAAAAAAATTTTTAAAACATAGATCAGCATTTTTGTGCAGTTTTATTGGTATTAGGTAAGGCACAGCAGTTCACTCCTGTGCTTAAAAATTACTGTATAATCATAAGAGTTGCTGAATGGCATATACGGGCAGATGTTGATTTTTTTTAAATCAGTGCCTGTTTTATTCTAATGTACATACTGTGTCAGTTCCTTGATTTGCAGTTCTCTTTTGACAAAAATACTGTAATATATAACCAGGGCTTTCTGACATTCAATTTGGTTCAGATCAACTAATTCTGGAAAGTGTTAAAAGTGTCGAATTTTAAAAGTTCTCATGGAATATCTTGGCAGCATGCTATTTAAGAGTTGGCCTCTTAAGTATGCCATACTTAGTGGGACAACTGAAAGCTTCTTAGATGCAAAGGAAATGCTTGCACTAGAGTATCATAAGTTATATTTCATTTATTATGAAATTCTTTTTGATTTTACAAGAAATGTAAGACAAATATGAATGTGTTCTTTTGAGAAGCAGTTACTGTATTTTGATTTAAATAACTGTTATGATTTTATAGTTCACAGCCGTAAACCACAAAGAGACCAGTTCATGCTGAAGTGGCAAAATGAAATGTGATCCAGTTTGTAAATTGATCATTGTTTCAATAAAGAATTTGCACAGAGTATGCCGAGTTTGTACACACTCAACAAGATGATAGTTTCCTAGTAATGGCTCCAGTTCAGGTGGAAGTTAACTATGTCTTTCATTGTACATCTGCTAATATTCCAGAAACTTTGTTCAGGATAAACAGTTGCTTACCTAGAAAGGAAGTTTTAATAAAGCTCTGAAAGGGAGCTGTTGTCATTATTCAGAACATAGACCCAGTTGTCAATCAGTGTTGTTATCAATAGCATAAACTGATCATGTATGTAGCATCTTCTCTTTGGAAGCATGTCAGCACTTCTGCATGTAATCCAAAGGACTTTTTTTGTCAGCTATTTCCTCTCTGACCCCTGTGATGGGGCCTTGCAAAAAGTCTTGCTGCTGTTGCAGAGTTGGGGTCTATGAAGTAAACATCTCTTCTCCCAGAGGCACCCTGGTATCAAGACAAAATAGAAGTGTGTGTTGTCATACCTGCCCCCATTCCTTCATCTACCCTAAAAGGATGAGGTGAGATGGCTTTCCTGTCCCACAGCAGTTGGACTATATCACTCCATAATAGTCTTCAGCAGGACTTAGTTGAAGCAGACACTGTAATACCTTGTCCTGGCTTCGCTGGTGCTACACAACTATATAGCAGCCAGTGGCAATCACTGACAGAGATGGAGTGAGGGTGACTTGCCTTTTCACACATGAAAAATTTGCTCTTGCCAGCTGCCTGTTCTAGGCTGAAAAACAAAGCTAATAGCAGGAAAACGATAGCTATTTCATGTTTTAACTCTGCTGTTTGAAAGAGTGCTCCAATTTTGAAAAATATTTTCAGAAGCATTTTTATTAAACAGTATCAGTTGAGTTAATGGGGCTGAGACATCCACAATCTATCTGCAAATAGTGAAGGCATCACAAACTGACCATAAAAATGAAATACATATGGCTAGAGCCATATGCTATTTTATTGTCTCAGCATGGGACCCTGTATTGCAACTGGGACAGTTTGATATACTGCAACTTTTTTTGTATATGGAACAGCACCACTTGAGGATGCTCCCCTCCAACAGGCTGAACTCCTCCAACAGCTTTGCTGGAGCATTTTTCAGGAAGGCAGGGTAACACAATAAAAAGGCTGCCCTCAGCCCCAGTGCTTCTTATTATGTTTATCATGTGGAGGAGACTGCCTTACAACAGTATTACAGAGGCTCTCCAAAACTAAAAGCTGGGGGTGGGTAGTATCTCCACAGAGACAAAGATGGGGACAGTGTGGAGTCTCTGCTCTCCTACTAAGACTGGAGTCGGGGAAAGCTGGTGCATAGCTCAGGGCTGGTAGCCCAGATATTTGCAGTGCTACAACACCACTGTCCCGCAGGACTGTTTATCTTCTAGCCCGCACACTGCACTAGTGCCCGAAATAACCAGCTAAGAGACTTGAGGATCAATTCCTCTTCAGTGCCCCTTTCTTCCATCTCTTCCTCTCCCTGTCATACCTTCCTGCTCTTTTTTCTGTCCCCACCAGCTCCACAGTGCTACTTCTCAAATGACAACAGAGTGAAGTTAGTGGTCAGGCAAGTGTTTCTGCACTCCAGGCACCTCTGTTCCAAACTGACCTTTCGTAAGGCCTGAAATGGATTTTTTTTTTCCCAGCTGTACCAGGCTCTAACGCTATTTACGTACTATATTTAGCTCTCTGGCTCCCAGGCCTAAACGGAGTCATTATACTCTTACAGCAAAGGCTGACTCGTGAATCCATGGTATCATGTATAAGTCTGTAAATTTGTCAAAGACAGTAATATAAACTGAAGCTGTTTCCAATTTCTTACTCAAAATCAGAATGCATGGCAGCAAACAATAAACGTGGCAGACTTAGAACATGCGAGTTATGTAACAAGCTATTTCATACCGCAACAACACGAGGCAAGAATGAGAAAAATTAACACCCAGCCTTGTATAGCATGGAGAATACATGTAAAGCCTTGCTTATGATTGAGTAGAAATTTAGCATCAGTATCAAATCAATTTGCCATTCTATAGCCACTTTCTACTTTGAGAAGAGATTCCTGTTATATCTACTCTATCCAGGCTTTTCCTATGTGGACAAGCACCTTAGGCATGGAAATAGTACAAGAGTTATCAGAAAGAGACTTGTCTCCCTTATCTACCATTTTTAAAATTATTTTCAGGACTATTTAGCTATGCATCAAAGGCCAACCACAGACTGCCACCCTGTTCTGCTGTGGAGCCATGGAGTTTGGGAGCTCCCAATGGAGATGCACAAGCTCGTCATTCTGAAATATCTCTGTCTTCTCTTGCATAGGTTTTGATTATACCACCCAATAAGCCTCTCATATTTATTGACAGCTCAGGCCCAGTCATTCTCTATTGATAATTACAAAGAAGCAAAATAAATGCCGCCACCTTCCTTCCGAAGCCTCTTACTGCTTCTACCTCAAGATTAGCCTTGACAGACAGATATATCCTGAGTTGTTTGGGTATCCTTTAACTCCTTCCTGCTGGTGAACACTACCTTAGTCAGAAAGCAAGATCCAAAAAAAAGTATCAGCCAGAAAAAGAAGCCCCCTTCTAAGGAGAGAAGCATGGATCCTGCCTGTTTAAAATGTTTCATTAACCTCTCTAATACTTCCAGAGTAAACAGCCTCAGGAAAAAAACAGTAAAAAATAGAAAGAAACATAGTAAGATTAGAACCGGAAGGTTTTTTCATTTTAAACATCCAAAGGTGATTTATATTCAAAGTATATCAAATTCTATCTCCTTTAATCATGTGTTCATTTGTTTTGAAACATATTCAAGTGGAGAAAAAGGAAATTCCTAAACCCAATGAAATTTTCACCCCCAACCCCAAAGTAAATTATCACAGAAATACAAAACATATTGCCCAGCCCTTCTCTCAGGATACCTTTTACCAGGGAAGATATTTCTAGTCCTTTTTATGTTTCTGCTTAGGTGACTGCAGCTTCCTTAAGGGACTGATAGAAGTGCATTTCTTTTCTACTGTCTTCTTTCTTAAATACTATCTACCCTGTGTGATCTCTTCTTTGTGTGTAAAAATCAATATTCCACAGAATATTTATCTTCTTGCTTCCTCTCCTCGTTCCATTTTAATACCTTTTTTTGTGTTTTGTTTTACTGCTTGGGTTTTGTTTTATTTGCCCTAAAATTCTTCATATTTTAAAATAAAACAGGATCCTAATGTTTCTTTCTGTTGTCTGTTTTGGGGAAGGATCACTCACACCCATCTGTATAATTCAATTTTAATTATGCAGATGCACAATTCACTATTCCCAGATTAGTGCAGAATGAATTAATCAATAGGCTGAAGCAGATTTCTTTTGCAGAACAGCATCAACAGAACAGGTAAAGCCATAATTTGCAAGATACAAGTGAAACAAGTGTCCTTGGTCATACACGGGTCTATGAATAATGTTCTGTTTGTTCACTTCAGAAAGTCATATATTATACACCTCCACCATAAGTAATGTTTCTTTTTGCTTAGCCTCCCATCATGGATGGAATAGCACGTTTGTACCATCGCTACACTTGTATATCAGCTACCCATTGTCTGGATTGGTTTATATTATTCACTGGATGGCTTGCCAAGTGCAGGGGCCTCTCTAAATTAGATATTTTTAAGAGACTGTAGACAGCTTGGTGACACTATGCAAATTATATTAATTTCAAATGCATTAATAAATGCTTTTTCACCTTTTTTTTAACTGAAATGCTGTATTTCTATATAGGCTGATGTTTACATATTAAATGAGTCTTTTTTTCTGTATTCTTTTAACTAGAAACTCTAGTTTTTCATAAGTGTGCAGTAAAATGACAGTAATCTGCTGCTGAATAAAACTGCTTTTTGCAACTACAGTTTCTACATTTTATAATCCCTGTGTAATCTCTGTTAAACCCAGAGCTCATTCTTTAATATATACACCATAAATTAGGTGAAAGTTTCCAAATCTCTGTTATTCGTGTAGTCTGCATCAGACTACTAGTTATTTTATTAGAACATATAATAGACAGGCCCTGACACTGTAACTCCTGTTGTAGTTAGCAGAAATAGCCCCAGAGCTTTAGCCAAATGTTATACGATACAGCATCACTGAGAACTATGTTCCTACTCTACACCAATTTCAGGAAAAAACTCCAGAGAAAACCCATCCTTTCTCAGCAGGGAAGTGGGGACTGAAAGCTTCTGAAGTACTTAACATTTCACATGTTCTTCAGAAAAAAACTCAACACCTAGGTAATTATTGGGGTCTTGCTTGTAAAATTGATGCAGGATCTAAAATATCACCAAAGACGGAGCTCACTGAAGCATGGAAGCTCATCACTCCCAGTAGGTAGCTGTCAGTTGTCAGACAGTCGCTAAAGACATTTCTCAGGGTAACCTGTGACACTATAAGGAGACAAAGGTATTCCATACCACATAAAATTGCAATGTCCTGGAGACTATGGATGGTGTTTCAAGATGCAGTCTCCAAACTCTTTATCCAATTAAACTAATTAATCCAATTAAAACTGGTTAAAACGACTTTAATCCTGTTAAAAGTTGTTCAATCCAGTTTAATACGGTTAAAATGGGTTTAAACCGGTTCAAAAAATTCAAACCAGATTGAGCCAGTTTAAATTGTTTAAACCAGATTGAACCAGGAAACTCAAGCCTGACTAGAGAAGCACACTGGAAGCATCACCAAAGGCTCTGGTGGAGTCAGACCCTTTCACATGAACCCAATTCCTTCCTTTCGGCTTGATATTGTGACCAAAGTACCCCTCTTCTTTATTTGCTCTAGCACTACCTCATAGTTCTTCTCCAAGGGAGACTAAACATGGGCTCTTCAGTGAGACAAGTGCTGAAGAAACAAACACACAGAGGAATGAGCAGCTTGGCTGTACTGGCAGATGTGAACTTGCCTTTGGACCATACCAGATAAACACCCTCTCAGAGGCCTGCCAGCATTCAAGTGGAAAAGGGTTGTGATGTTGTGAATCTGGATAAGCCATGAGCAGACAATAACAGGCAGGCAGGAGTAAGCTGGAGGCAGACAGGCCTAGTACAGGACTAGTCCAACAGACATAGAATTAAGGTGACAGTCCCACACAGACATAGAATTAAGGTGACAGTCCCACACTTACTACTGAAAAACACCTCCAGCAAAATCAGCTCCCTGCCCCTACCCCCTCTCCTTCAGGTAACTATGTCACCCATCATCAGCTCAGCAACAGTTCCTTGTCCTTCTGCCGATTCAGGCTCTGGCCAGTCAGTTTTTGCTTCTGGCCAGTCAGTTTTTGCTTCTTATTGAGCTGCTACAAGGTTGTCCAATCCTAGTGGAGATTTGTTGCTCTTTTTGCCCTGTCTGTCCCCATTACTAACTTCATGAGATTCACTTGCCAGCACACTGCGAAGGGTGGAGGAAGCAAGCAGCCGATTCAATGTGAATGATAGAGCAAGCTTCAACTTTATTGAAAGAAATCACACCTTATATAAGCACTCTACAATAATCATGCATACTACTCACAAATCTATTAGATAGATGTAAAAAAGCTACATTATAATATCCCAGCCCCTTGTGGTATTTCAGGTATGCATAAACACCTTCCCTCTTCTGAACCTGTTTTTCTCCCAGGGCTGTTTTCTATCACCCCCAAGGTCATAATGTACCTCAATTTCTCTCTTTGTTAATATAACAGTCCGTTGTTAGCATAACTGTACCCTGGGTTTTTTCCTTTGTTTACCTCAGATGGCTGTAATCAGCTTCTGCAGAGACCCATGGCCTTGCTCTCTGCAAGCCGTTCTCCAACAGCACACGAGTAAAAAGCTAGTCCTCAGAGACCTAACAGACCAACTATTCTGCTCTAAAAAAGGATGTGCGAACACTAGGCACATCAGGATGAATTAATAGATTTACAGCCTCTGCCTAGTTAAACCCTGTATGCTCATTCACCTCCTCATTCTGTAATGGCCAGATTTAACAAAGTACAACTGGACCTCTTGCTGTGTTTTAAAGGAGAGAGTTTTTCTTAACCTGTGAAATTTGAGCAATGAAGAGTTAAGGAAACCCAGCTTCCAGGCTTAATCACAACACTTTCTTCTCACAATGCTATAAATTGTATTCTGTATCTATTTGTAATACGCAGAACAAACACAGGAAATCCTAGAAAAATCAATATTTTCTTAATGAAGGTGGTTGTCCTCTGCTTGCCTCCAGGTAACAGAATAAAATATTTGAAGGCACTGTCAGTTAGTAGAATTGATATCAAATGCTTTTGATCAGGTACCCTGTTTGGAAGGCAACAACACTGGGAGTTCCCAGTTTGTAAATGAGGTCTGTTGCCTTTATATTGACTTACCATATAATGGATTGTAAAAGGCCAATTTTACTGGAGCAGAACTACACAATCTTTCCCAAGTCTGCCCTACTGATGCATATTTTTTTCTTTTCTCTTAAGAGTCTGCTATAGGATATAATATATGCTACAAAACTTGAATGCTCTATCCATACAATTAGAAAGATGTTATTAAAATACAGAATCAGAAAAAAAATAAGGCCTCATATTTTTTCTTTCAAAAGCTATCATCAATAACTCTATCATTTGCGCCGTGTTGTAGCCACAAACACTGAGACAGATGCTTGTAACTTTTCTGCCTGCTTCAGCCTAGACCACACCACTTCATTAGAGTGCTGAGAATTGGCTGGCTTCAGAGAGGCCAAAGCATGTATTCTCAAGGGACTGAAATGAAAATGTTCCACAAATGCCAAGCTGGAACTTGGCACCATGGTCACTTGGCAAATGAATGGCACTGTACATAATAAACAAGCAGAGAGAGTGAGCTTAAATTCTAAATACCCTCTTGAGAAAAGATAGAAAACAGTTCCTAGGAACAGTGAACAAAAGATGTCAGAAAACTAAGATCATTGATTTTTGTCATGAATGACTTATGATTATGGCTTTGTGGTTGGAACAGGAGTGGAATATTTTGCAGTACAAAGCATTGCATTCACTAATCTGTGTGAGATTTCATTTACACTCATTAGATAAAGCACAGCATCACATTTGTTAGACCTGTTGGACTCAAATATTGTATTTTACACATTAATCCTATTATCTTCCTGTGTTACTACATCTTTAGATTACATTAATGTAACATCAATTAATAAATGCTATTTCCATGTATATTTCCATGTATAACTGTGTAGAGGAAAATACTGTTTAGAATAGCCATTAATTTTACATTCAAACGAACGAACTGCTTCAAAACAATCTGCTGCTGACCAAGCTGCGATTTTATTTCCACACCTCTCATATTTGTATTATGTTACATACAAACAGTAAAAATAAGAAAATATATGGCACAGAGTTTAGGCTGCCAAATGGCTACCAGGCAAAAGGACAGATTAAGCAAGGTAGCAGGATCTCTGATCCAGCAGATGAACAAGCGGTATTCTGCCTTCTGCATATTAACACTGTTCAGATCTGAAGGGAATCTGCTCTGACCCACATGCACTTTGGCTGTACACTGCACAGCGCTCAGGATATTCACCAATCTGTTATCACACCCCATACCCTTCTTTCACAGTCACCATCCATTGCCAATTCAGGGTTTCATAATGCACTCTTACGAAAGCTTTCAAAACCTTCTTCTGTACTGAAACAGGAGTCAGCCTCCTCAGAGACCAAAATATAGCCTTGTTCTCTACCTCAGAAGGGGTTTAGTCCACATCGAGTCCCATTCTCTTAAAATACAACCAAAATTTAATAGAAGGTGGAAAATGACACTTCAAGCTCACCAAATAAGCATCTTCAGTTTTAAATACTAATCCTAAACCAGCACCATCCAAAGTTACATTCTACTCTCTTCTCTTTTCCAGGTCTTTTGCAGTTTTTGCTTACAATGATTGACTTTCTGATTTGTGGGCCTGAACTATACCCTCCACCAAAGGAATCTGAGTCTGAGTTTGTACTCAGCTTTTTCTTGCACTTGCCACTTGAAAGAAATCCAGTTGTGAAGCTAAGCCCTGATCCAGAAAAACACATGAGCACGTAATCTGTATATATGAATAGTATCATTGTGAAGGGTGCAGGCTCTTTCCCAATATTTACCATCAGTCTTTCATCTGGTATTGCTTCTTTGTTCCCCATTACTGCAACTGGCCTTTCTGTTTATTCCAAGATTTTCTTGTAAATTTAAAATGGAGTACAGGCTATGTATAGGATCATTCCCAGGACTGAGAGGAGAGGGCTTTCAGAAGAACTAGGACATAAAACACACATACAACTGTGTTTAAAATGAGATGTCAGAAAGTTCTCAGCTCTGCTTTTCATCTCAACCAATTAACATGTATCAGAACAACTTTTGGTTAGCTTGCTTGTTCAGCTTGAACTTTTAGGAAGATCATCCAGGTAACTCATTTAGTAAGGAAAATATCACTGCTGAAGATGTAGTGAGGGTTTATGAGTTACAAATAGTTGTGAAGTTAAGCACTAAATACTCTAAAACTACTTCAAAATAAGTGTGTGTATTCTATGATATTGGGAACCTATTAATATTCTTTCACCTATGAGCAGTGGCATATATTTAGAGGAGAGATATCAACATGTTTCAAATAGTCCCATAAGCAAATGAACTTTTAGAGATAGGTATTAACTGACACTGATCATTAACATGAATTCCCCTGGAAACAATTTTATATATAATCAATTTCAATATCCTACTTTAGGCTTAGGAATTCTTGTTGGAGATTCTCACATACTGAACCAGACATTTAGAAGTGCTGATGGGATATTTACTCCAAAATGCCAGACATTAATTCTTTGCTGATTGTGCCCAATGAAGTGCAACTTCACTCTGAATTATTTGAGTCCTATGGTCAGTACTGCAAAAATACCAATGCTGGTCAAACACACTTCATTATTAACTGTCATACACTCTAATGGGAGTTAACAGCGTGTCTCAGGGAGGTGTTCAAAATCTTGCAGAGTCAAAGTCCTGATAGACCATACACATAGCAGATGTCCCAGCTTTCTGAGATTAAAATCAGAAAAGAAAGTTGAAAGTTGAAACAGCAATTTTTAAAAAATCTGTATTGAATTAGTGACATGTAATGCATGTAACATCATCAGTCTGGTTCCCAGAGAAAGGGGTAATGGTTTTGGTGAGAAATTTTGCCTCAGCAGTGTATACAGGAGGACAAGAAGCTGATCTTACTGTAAAAGTACATTCAACACTGTTGTCCTAGTAAAAATTAGTTCCTAGTTGTTCAAACCCTGGCAAAGGCCTTTAATTCAATATTCTTAGGGTGTTTTAAAAAAATTCAGACTATAAACTTTTGTGTTAAAGCTCATTCCGGTTGAATCTTAAATCAGCCGATGTTACAGTGCTGACAACTTACTAAATGTTTCCAGGCAACAGAAAGAAAATAGCAAAAAGCAAACAATTCAAATATGCTAAAGAAGAACAAACTGATACAAAAATAAAACCTGCTCCTGTATGGAGCTCCTTACTTCTAAGAAATATTAACTCCTGTTATGTTTCATGCGTAAAGACAAAGTAGAGTCTCACAAAACAAGGGCCAGTGTTTTTCAGAGTTTTTTGGCTGTTATTTTCACAAAGGATCCTTTTGTTTCTTTTCAACACTCAGCAGACAATTGCTTCCATTTTCAGTCAACCCATGAAAACCACCTGTCTCCAAAGACTTCATCAAGTCACTGAGGCAGACTCTGAAAGTCTCCCCACACCTCTGTTATGTGGGTTGGGGGTTAAGTGCTTCCTTATAACCACTCCTGTGTGGCCTAGATACTGGTGTGTGGAGTCTGTATTTTGTGCCCTGTGATACTTTTATTCTTTTACTGCTCCAGCAAACTAGAGGTGCTGAAATTGCAGCTTGTGCCAGCCAAGAGCAGTTGCTGACTGCAGTGAACTCCCCTTGGGCCAGCCAGAGTCCAAGAGTGCTCTCCATGTTACAGAGGCTCTCAAATAAACAAGCAACCACCAAAAATTAAAAATTTATTGTCAACACAATTAACCATCCCTCTGAAAATTACAGGTTCGAATGTTCATGAGAGGACAACAGAACAACTTCTTAGGGTTTAATATAACCCAAAACGCAGAACAAAGAACAACTTCCTAGGGTTTAACGGCAACCCAAAATGCTCTCTCACTCACCTAACAAGTGAGGGCCCTCAACCTCGAGGACCTGCTCAGGGCAGCGTCCCAACCCAAGGCCCCTGGAGGAGTTTCCTTGGACAGCATCCTGACCCAAGGGGGGAGTCCTCAACTGCAGCTGCTTCTCCAGGGGACGAGCTCCAAATGGCTCCCCAGGGGACTCCATCGATGCCCAGGCCCAATCTGACCTGTGGTCAGTAGCTTCTCCCATTGCCGAAGGCCTCAAATACTGTGAAGCCCCAAGAACAAAGGCAGTCAGGAGCTGCTACACCCCAGCAGCCAAGAAGATGGGCTTTCATTGGGTGGGTGCACTCCAGTATTTTTCTGATTGTCAGTGAGCTCCACCACCAGCTCTAATCCATCACCAGAGAACCATTCTTCCTCTCTGGATCACAGTAATACATGCTCTCCACCTGGATGGGGAAACTGCTGCCCTTTGGATACACTGCAGAACACACAGGCAGTTGCTCTAATGTCCCTGATGCCCCATTTTATAAGTGTGATGGCTTTAGAGGCACCATATAGTTCTGGGTGGGGAATATCTTCAGCTACTTCAGCTACTTCAAAATCACTCTTACCACAAAACAAGTTAAAGATGCACATAAAAGCATCTTTCTACCTGCACCTCTCTTTCATGGTACAGTTAAGAGTTGCAGTTTTTCCTGACAAAAGGTTCCCTCTTTCAGTCACACACACATCTCAAGTAACAATCATTAAAGAGTGTCTTTTCATGCTGGAGAATGACACCCTCTATAAGCCACCTCCCATTTAAAACCTTGCCAGGGGTCATAAAACTTTTTTTTTTCCTCCTTATGCACTATGTCAGCTGACCATTTCCACTCATTAAAATAGCACTGCTTCACTCCCTTGGAGTTGAAAAATATATCTTTGCTACACAAGGTATCAAGTCCTGTACTTGACTGGCTAATTAACAGTTTGTATTGAGTTTGCATGGCAAGGTTTTGGTAGCAGGAGCGGGGGGCTACAGTGTTAGCCTCTGTGAGAAGCTGTTAGAAGTTTCCAGTTACCAGTTAGAAGCCAGCCAGCTCCAGGATGGACCCGCTGATGGCCAAGTCCAAGCCAACCAGCAACGGTGGTAGTGCCTCTGGAATAACATAATTAAGAAGGAAAAAAAACCTTCTGCTCAGCAGCAGCCAGAAGAGAGGTATGATGAGAATGTGTGAGAGCACACCTCTGCAGACACCAAGGCCAGTGAAGGAGGGGAGGAGGTGCTCCAGGCACCAGAGCAGAGATTCCCCTGCAGCCCGTGGTGCAGCCCATGGTGAGGCAGCTGTGCCCTGCACCCACGGAGGTTAATGGTGGAGCAGATACACACCTGTAGCCCAGGGAGGACCCCATGCCAGAGCAGGTGGATGCACCCAAAGGAGGCTGTGACCCTGTGGGAAGCCCGCACTGGAGCAGGCTCCTGGCAGGACCTGTGACCCTGTAGAGCAAGAAGCCCACACTGGAGCGGGTTTTCTGGCAGGACTTGTGACCCTGTGGGGGACCCATGCTGGAGCAGTCTGTTCCTGAAGGACTGCACCCCATGGAAGGGACCCACACTGGAGCAGTTTGTGAAGAACTGTAACCTGTGGGAACGACACACATTGGAGAAGTTTGTGAAGCACTGTCTCCTGTGGGAGGGACCCTACTCTGGAGCAGAAGAGTGTGAGGAGCAGCACAGACAATATGTGATGAACTGACCTCAACCCCCATTCCCCTGCAACACTCAGCAGGAGGAGGTAGAGCAAATCAGGAGTGAAGCTAAATCCAGGAATAAGGGAAGAGTGGGTGAAAGGTGTTCTAAGATTTGGTTTTATTTCTCACTACCCTACTCTGATCTGATTGACAAATTAAATTAATTTTTCCCCAAGTTGAATCTGTTTTGCCTGTGATGGTAACTGATGAATGATCTCTCTCTGTCCCTATCTTGACCCACAAGCCTTTCATTATATTTCATTATTTTCTTTCCCCTGTCCAGCTGTTCCTCTTGATGACTGGCTGCACATGTTTCAGGTTAAAGCATTTCCCACCTGAACTTTATAGTCCATATTGTATCTTTGTAAATTTGTATTAAAAATAATGTGGCTTATTACTAGCTCTATAATGCAACTATGATAGTAATGTCACCACTTTGGGCTGACAGTTGGTTTGGTATCATTATCCCCATCTTCCTCCTTCAAAGCATCACGTAAACTAACTACACTACTAAGACTCCTTCTTCAGGAGGATGGTTTTAAATTTCACTTATTTTCCAAAGCTGCTATGCTCTTACTCAACTTAATGCACTTTAAAAAGAAGTTAAGCTAAAAATTAGAGTCATGCAAATTATGGAATAAGAATCCCACATATTGAGTTACTCAGGAATAGCTGTTCTTGAATAACATCATATAACCAAACCTGGGACATATTTTTAATGTTTCCTTTACAATCATGACAAGTAGGGCTTTGGGACGTTTTAATATTGTTTTGCTTTATTTGCTTTTCAATTTTTAAAAATTTAAACAAAAACTCTGTGGCACAAAATCTGCTTCAGATAAATTGTTCAGAAAGTGCATGAGTATCTGTATCTCCAAGTTCTGTCCTAAATTTCAGTAAAAGATACCCATTACAATGCAAATAGGAACCCAGAATAATTTTCCACATTCCAAAGAGCAGAAAACATAATCTAATTTTAATTATATAAGGAAGTATTAATTCAGCACACAATGAGAACAAGATGCTGGTCCCTGATGTTAACTTGGTGACTCAGACACCAACCATAGCAGGATTTCCTTCCCTCTAAAAATTCTTTAATCGGAGTGGATGAGGAGGCATCTGTCCCTCTCCTCTGGACTCAGTACAACACTCTATGGAAAGATACAACTGTTTTGGGAAACAGACAATGGAAAATCTTTTGACAAAGTACAAAAGGCCAACAAACAGTGGAGCCAAATCCATTCCTGACAGCCCTGATGAATTTCAGTGGCACCATGGCAGAGATTATTATAGCCTACATGCTAGATGCTCTGCTACAAATTAAAAGCACTAAAGAAATTTTGCAGACCTGATTCACAGAAACAGCTAGTAGTTAGGATATCTGGCTGTGGGTTAATGTTCTCCTTCTAGGAAAATGTTGCTTTTTCTTAGGAAGGCAATTGGCTCTTGAGCCTTGCTCCCTCTTTCCCTGGTACTTCATAAAATCTGGGTGCATGTCTAAGGAACAGAATTGTATTGTTGTAGCAATACTGCAATATAGTTAATGTTTCTGGAAAAATGGGAAAGATGTTCAAAGACACATAAATTATGTATCCTTTGTACCCCTATATGTGCACAGAGAGTAGGATAAGGTAGAGAGCAGTACAGGCGTCTTGGAAAGCAAAGAGCACTGAAACAATTTGAACATACATTTAGTTCTGCTTATTAGAGATTTCTATTAAAGGTACAAAGTCTTTTAACTTCAACACATTCATACTCCAGTGGTGAACTAACTAAACCTAAAGAGAAAAAGCTACACATGCAAGGGCACACACACACATACATATAATCCCCCCCTCACCCCACCATATACAAGCACAGAAGAGGGGAATAGTTCTGAGGGAGGACAATACACACTTGCTGTAAGAGCTGCCATCCATTACATACAACACGCTGCAGTGCTGACCTTGCTAGGAACTGATGCAGCAGCCAACTTACCAGCTCAGGGATCACTGAACTGTTACTTTGTCAAGGAGTCTGAAATGTGTTAAGGAGAAGTAAAAAGCTGCTCTTCTCTTGGGTTCAGAAGAGTCAAGAATTCACACACACATGTTATGAGGCCACCCAAGAGAGACTATGAAATCTCCCTGAGATGATCAGAAGTGTCTGCATTAAAGACTTTGTAGTTTAGTGTACTAAAATATGGAAAGGTATGCATTCCAGTGAAATCTTGCATTGATACTTGACAATAAAAAAAAAAGGAGGCTGAGTCTTGTTGAGACACATTTATGGACTGATTTGCTCCACATTAGTTTTGTTCTGAAGTTAGCAATATTGTCTGGAAACAGTATTAAAATTATTTCAGCAAGAAATTGTATAGTAGTCTCCAAGGTTTATTGGAAGCTGCTATAACCACAAAGTACAGCAGAAATATAAATAACATTCAGAGTCCTGGAGTCATAATCTTAAGGATAAATCTGCAGATTCCTGAGAATGCCTAACTTTAGCCAGCTTTCCAACAAAAACAGATAAACAGAGAGCAAAGTAGAGGATGTCATAACAGACTCATGCAAAGTTTTACATCACTACTATTACGAGTACACAGAGGGATTAGACTGCATGGGGTTTCAAGCAGGAGAGGATCTCTACAATATTGTTCTCCTCAGGCCCCATTAGGAATTAATGATGCCTCAAGCAGTATTAACTGGTGAATTTCTTTCTACTGCTGCTGCTACATGACTATGGCAACATCACAGCTTCTGCCCAGCCTGTGCTATTAGGGGAAGAGATCCGCAACAGAGAGAGGCACCAATTCCTTAGGGACATTTTACTGATCTGCACATCATTCGATTCCATTAACCACACACATATCTGAGATTCCCAGACTTTAACATTCCCACAGAGTGCTCCATCTTCCCTAAAGCTCTGAGAGAACAGCAAATGTCAGCTGAGCCTCCTGAAAACTCCTGCTTTGTTTCTCTTCCTGTAGGACGTCCTTTCTGGGGTACAATGATACATTTCTTTGCATACAACTTTAATCGAGCCTAGATTCATTCTGCCAGCAAAATATTAGGTTTATCAGAATAAATGGGTGAGAAAACTTTGCGGAATTAATGGAAGCACTCAAGCTTTTCTAATTATACACTGCATTAAACTTTTATGAGAGAAACCATGCAAAAATGCTCTGCTTTGAGTATATTCTCAGAGCAGCTAATTTGGTTTGGTCACTTGAACTGATCAGGAAAACAAAAGTTTAACCCAGCAAAGTAAAAATATTCATGCAAGGGTGGAATCCCACATTAATAGTTGAGTAGAACAAAAACAAAGACAGAAGCTCATTGCTGGCTTCAAAAGCTGGTAAAGAACATGCTGCTGTATCGTAAAAAAAATCACTGTAATTATAAAGCAAAACGTTGTTCTAAGGGACTATTTCCAAGCATACATGTTTATCTTTTGCTCATTTTATTTCTCTGCCTTTGATACATCAGATGATGCTTAATTTTATATATTTTATTCTATTTACTTCTGCAGCTCCAACTCAGATGCAGGTCCCTGCTGTGCAGTACGAATATGTACATAATAAAACATCAGCTCTGTTTCAGAAAGCAAAGAACTTGAGAGCTGAACAGACAAGACAAGAAAATTGGAAGAGAAAAAGAAAACTCTGAACACCCATTTCACATTGTGCTATTGAGGCACAAGACTATGACCTTACACTGATAAATGGCAGCAATGTTTTGTCACTGAGATACATGGAGATAGGATTGCTTTTACACAGTGTGCCCAGAAGGACATCGAACATCCATGGCAGAAGGGAAGACTAAGCCCCAGGCTGCTGCACACCGTTCAGAGATGCTGACACTCTTTCATTGACTGTTTACCAGCACAAAAATCTTCTGTACAGCATAAACACACACATTACATATACATACTATACATAGTTTGGAATATAACATATAACATTTGTTCAGTACAATATGCATTATACTTACCTCAAAAAAACCCCAACAACCTCAGAGCCAGTGGTTTTGATGCCTGCTTGGTATTTATTAGAAAAACAGTATGTGGCTCTGCCTAGTAATTTCTAAGTGTCAATACCTGCTGGCTGATTTCTGAGAAAGAGACAATTTGCTGTTGCTGATTTGTGACAGATGCTGGTAGGTTGGTGGGTGGACAGCCACCCCTCCAGATCTGTGGTTTCACCTTTTGAGAAATAGGAAGTGGGTGCATTAAAAGAGAATGTGGGCTAAGCTGACCTGACCTCCATCCTCAGATCTGGTACTTAAGAGAAGTGGCTTTGGAGCCAAAGGGTGTCCTGCTTTACCAGCAGCCAGGGCCAATTCTTTCATAAGTTTTCTCCATTTGGTAGCTACCAGTGAAAGACAGCAATTGCAAGTGTATAATAAACCTGGATGGAAAACAGAACTTTGCCTAACAAGATGGTGATACTTCAAGTAGGGAAAACATCAACATTTTCAAAATGCAACACAAGGACATTTTTGTAAAAGGGAATAAAAGCCAAACAAAATGAATTTGTGTTCCATCAGAATATTTTGATTCGATTTTAATTGTTTGGGGTTTTTTAAATAAAAGCTAAGAAAGCAGTTGAGATACATCATTTCAAACAACAACAAAAAAACCCTCAACAAAACCCATTATTCTAAATACGCCAAAACTTAGTCAAATGCTTTTTTGTTTGCTTTCTTTTCCCCCCGAATTAACATGGACAAAATGTTATCTTTCAAAGCCCTTCAAAGTCAGAATCATCCCTGATGTCTTGCCAACCAGCTCTCCTAAAAATACCCACTGTTGTGTAATTCTTTAAGAATTACAAATATGTGGTGATATATACACATAGTGAATAATAATAATTACTACTGCAGATAAGATTTTATACTTTTTTTGAGCTAAGCTATATATTCATAGATATAAAATGACAACTCCAGCAAAAGTAAGCTGACCTCTCTTGCGTGATGTGATTGACTGAATGAACTGGTTACACGGAACACTACATTAAGTCTTGCTAGTCTGAACCCAGATCTCTCACGACATGTCTTGAGTTTTTTCTGCGACTCCTACTGAATATTTCTGTGGAAAACATTCATTTGTTTCTAGCTTTTATATATATATTGCGGCAATAATTTTAAGGAATATATCCCAAAGCTTCAAATAGCATTTTGGAATAAGTTATATACGCTTACATTCCTAGAATTCTCAGATCAAAAGTTGATATATTTCTAAAAAGGCATACAAATTCTCAAAGGGAAATGTGGTAGTCAGTGCAGAAATTATTTAAAGAGGATCTTTATCTGTAACATGCAGAAACTCAGTCTCGATGGTGATACTGTCTTTTTCTTCATTAATATTCTACCTTTTACTTACCTATCATGATGGAAACTGTGCTTAAAATTAAAAGAGCTGCTTCCTTATTGCAAACTTGGTGGTATTAGGCACAGTCTGAATTTAGTTTTGCTGCAGCATGTGTAATTCTGCTGAGGGCAAACAAACTTTGCTGCAAACTTTATCACTAGCTTTGGCAGCTTCTCTGTGTGGTTTACATCTTAGATGCTGGCCATGCAACATCTAAGACAGCAAGCTGTTTTCTTGTTGTATGCCCTGCAGAAAAGGGCTTTGCCTGATTTGCCTATGTGCTTAAGCTCCATGGCATATAGTGCTTCATGCTTCACGGTTACTGTCTCCTGTAGCAGCTGTGACTACAGATATATGATAACCTTGCTCAGGAAGAAAGGCAATACTTTACCAGCTGAAAAAGTATACGTGTCAACATCTTCATGACAAATTCAGACATTTCCAATGCTACCTGAACGCACAAGGACTCAGCTTGAATGTCATAGCTCTTTCAGAGTGAAGTGCAGAGCACTGAACTGGAATTCAGAAAACCTGAGCTTTGAAACTAGTCCAGCAAATAGACTAAACTTCTCTGCACTTGGAGCCATCAACCATAAATCAGGAAAAAGATGATCTATTGAGGAAAAGTGTCATGTAAAAGCAGATATAGTATTATTAACATAGCTACTACTGACATGATTTTGCAGTTCTCTTACTAACCGAATTTAGGTCCAATCAACAAAGTTTGGATCCTATTTGCAGCTCAATTTACAGGTCAGATTTTGCCTGCCTAATGTCCCATCTTAAAATACCTTGAGCACAGGCTTTATGTATGCAAGGTAACAAACAAACCATTCCTTTCCTTTCAAGGCTGGTAACATTTTCTTTTATGATTAAAACATTAGCTATTGTTGTTTTACCATTTTTGTTGGATTTGCTCTTCAGAAATCACCCGTGGGTTCAGAACATAGGTAGGAAATTCCAGCCCAAAGGAAACATTTTTGAGAAGTTATGAGTTCCTAAAATAGACGCACAGAAAAACAAGATTCTCTGGGGTTTTTCCTTTGCTAGTCAAATAACCATAGCAAAACACAGGAGGTATATCACTCCATGACCTGAGATTATGCACATAATTCAGTGCCTTTATCTACTAGATTTTCTCCTACAGCTGAGACACATAGTACCCAGGGACAAACACGTGTCACCTTGTCACATGGAAAGCACCTCAGATATTAATACAGGTTCTGCCTGCATCAAGACAGCAAAAGTTTATCCCAATTTCACATGCTGATATTATTAGAAATAAATAGAATGGGCAAAATGTGAAAAATGATCATCAAATACAGGAGTTTTTCGGTACAATAGCATTAACAGTGGACACCTCTGTTTCAACCACAGGGAAAAAATCTATATCCAAGTTTTATAGTTTAACTAAGTCCGTAAAATCTGCTTATATATATAAAAGAATTACATAAGTAAGTGTTATTTAAGGAATACTTGTACACTTTAAACATTTCTGTGACTGCAGTCCAGTTGAAGAACTTGCCAATGCCAGTAATCAGGGTTTAGAAGAGAACAAAATGTACTTTATAGAGAAATTAGTTGGTAAAAGCAGATTAACTTGTTCTGAAGAGGGTTTTGGTATGTGCCCTTTGAAAATTATATGCCCCACCATTTACAGCTGCAATGAGTCAGAGATGAGAACTGGGCAAGGCAGACTCCTCAGAGAAAAAAATGACTCACCAGAATCTGCTTAGACTGAACTCCCTAGTCCTGACTTCCTTGTAATAAGAAACAACACTATGGGAGAGAGAAGGGTAGTCAGATGAAGAAACATTTCTCCCAGTGGGGTCACTTTTTCCTAGCCCTTTATCATCTGCCTTAGTTGATAACTCCCTCTTCACATGTGGAATTGTAAGATGAGGAATTTTGATCTCACTGAAAGAGCAGGTACCTACAGCGGACAATAGCAGTGATCCAAATGGAAAGAAAGAAAACACAGACACTGACAAAATTAGCAATTACTTGATGGTCTTAGAGATGGCCTACCTTAGAGAGAACAGAGTTTCATATGTGGCTATTATTTGTAATTATCAGTGTTTTATTCTGTATGTGATCTCCTTTTCTCAGAAAGACCAGAACCCCCCTTGCTGTGCTGCAATCACAGATGGCCAAGGCTGGTCCTACGTTTCTGTCCCCAACTCAGCAGAGATTACATGCAAGAGCTAATTCAGTTTGGAACTGTAATGTGTCTTTCCAAAGATGCACTCAAGGACAACAGCCCTTCAAAGTAGTTATCAGAGCACTCAAACATAAGGAAGGAGTCCTTAGCATGGATTTAGCAGAATCATATTGTAGACCTGGCAATGGAATGACATGAAAAGGACAATTATCATAGCCTACTCTGTGGAGCAATGTAGACTAATGTCTGTAAAAGGAATACCCAAAAACATCTGCTCAAGAAGGCACTCTGGCACTGTTGGGAGGAGAGAGGCCCAGGTGGGTCCTTCTCTAAGAACTGCATTGAACTGAGTCAAGCTGTCAGTGAGTCAGCACAGGGGCCACCTATGATAGCAGAAAGAAAAGGTTCACTATTTCCCTGGATATTCTCCCAGGGCAAACATGACCATCCCCATCCCAAGTGAATTTAACTAATCACCAGGAACAAAGAGTGCGCACTCTTCACTACTTTTTTCACACTTTTTATAAAGTTTCCATCCTATTCTCTGACTGTAGAGAACCAGCTGTTGGATTTGTTTTATTTTAAATAGTGCAGAGTAAATGAATACCTCACAATGGAACGTGGAGTTTTTCTCATCATTTTTTTTTTTTTAAATAGCTTAGTCTTTGTGCAATCTCGTTCGTGCCAAATACTTCCCCCAAATATTTATTTCCAGGGACTCTACCTGTGGGACTATGCTGCTTCTTGACAGGAATGATCTGACAGTAACCAGAAGTAGAATTAATTCTTCCATTGTATAAAAGGGAATCAAAGCAACCTTGTCATTCAGTTAGTGGCAGAATATTAGTGAGGGGCTTTCACAGGCCCCCGAAATCATATACTGCAATGAAATCAAATTTAATTTAATATGACCCCTGCCATATTGAGAAATATTGCATATTTCAAGCTGCCACTCAGCCCTAGCTAAAATCCAGCACCAGCCCTTCAATGCATTTGTTTCTTATATATACTAAATATATTTATTTTGGGTGGTCTGGGTTTTTTTTGTGCTGTTTTTTTCCCTGAACTGTACCCAAAATTATTTATATGTTGCTTGTAGGGTTGATAGGCGGTTTATTTCATTATCAGTATTAACCATACTACTTGAATTTCCTGTTGTTTAACAGCATCCTAACTGATTAAAAAAGGAGAAAAGAGAACACTGAGCACCTCTGCAGGAGACTGCCTGCCCTGTGTGAAATTAATGAGAGAGATCTGCTGAATCTCAATATTTCTCTAAAGAGGTTCACACAGACAGTGCGTGAAGAGAGCAGAGGTCTGAAATAAAAAATATTTCTCAGCTTTTAGAATAAAAAATATTTCTCAGCTTTTAGACTAGTTAATCCAGCATTTCTCCCTTTGTTCAGAGATCACTTTGTTCAAAGGTCACTTGTGATGCTTTTTTAAGTCTCAATTAAAAATTGTGTAATGTCTCAGCAAACATTTGAGTAGAAACTGTGAGCCACTTACAAAATTACAAGTCCAATCAAAATACTTATTTTTATTTATTCCCCAGAAATATAAGTGGCTTTACAATCCACGTGTATGTATTACCGTTAAAATGTGGGTAAATATATCAAAGAATGCAGATATGACAACTTGATTAAGCTACACATTACATCACTCATTCTCATTCAGTGTAAGCTTTTAACAGCTGTTTTACATATAACTACCAATGAGATTTGGCAGAAAGCAGTGTTTTTCAGGAGGTGGTTTGAAATGTTAGGACTTTGGTGTTATGTCTAGGAACTTTTTAACAATAAGCCAGAAAATTCTAGTGGAGACTGTTGTGATTGATATTTATTTCTTATTTGTATCACCATAATAACTAGGAACTCTAAAAAGGATCAGCCCATCTCCTATGCAAAGAACTGTGCAAACATTACATAAGAAGTCTTCAAAGAATCCACATCCAAAACAATTAACAAGCCGTAACCTTAGACAAAATCAGACCTGGTAGACAAACAAATTCACATGGGCTGTATGCTTTAAATGTGAGAAATACACAGCATTCTCCTGGCAAAACTGGCTTCTCGAGGCTTGGACAATTGCACATGCTTTGCTGGGTAAAAAAACTGTCTGGATGGCCGGGCTCAAAGAGTTGTGGTGAATGGAGTTAAATCCAGTTGGCGGCCGGTCACGAGTGGTGTCCCCCAGGGCTCGGTTTTGGGGCCACTCCTGTTTAACATCTTTATTGATGATCTAGACGAGGGGATCGAGTGCACCCTCAGTAAGTTTGCAGATGACACCAAGTTGGGTGGGAGTGTTGATCTGCTCGAGGGCAGGGAGGCTCTGCAGAGAGACCTGGACAGGCTGGAGCCATGGGCTGAGGCCAACTGGAGGAGTTTCAATAAGGCCAAATGCCAGGGGCTGCCCTTGGGCCACAACAACCCCCAGCAGCGCTACAGGCTTGGGGAGGAGTGGCTGGAGAGCTGTCAGTCAGAGAGGGACCTGGGGGTGTTGATTGACAGCCGGCTGAACAGGAGCCAGCAGTGTGCCCAGGGGGCCAAGAAGGCCAATGGCATCCTGGCTTGTGTCAGCAATAGTGTGGCCAGCAGGGACAGGGAAGGGATCTTACCCCTGTACTCGGCACCACTGAGGCCGCCCCTCGATTCCTGTGTTCAGTTTTGGGCCCCTCACTACAAAAAGGACATTGAATGACTCGAGCGTGTCCAGAGAAGGGCAACGAAGCTGATGCAGGGTCTGGAGCACAGGTCGTACAGGGAGCAGCTGAGGGAACTGGGGGTGTTTAGTCTGGAGAAGAGGAGGCTGAGGGGAGACCTCATCGCCCTCTACAGCTGCCTGAAAGGAGGTTGCAGAGAGCTGGGGATGAGTCTCTTGAACCCAGTAACAAGCGATAGGACAAGAGGGAATGGCCTCAAGTTGCACCCGGGAAGGTTTAGGCTAGATATTAGGAAGTATTTCTTTACAGAACGGTTTGTTAGGCGTTGGAATGGGCTGCCCAGGTCAGTGGTGGAGTCCCCATCCCTGGAGGTGTTTAAGAGTCGGGTCAACATAGCGCTTAAGGACATGGTGTAGTTGGGAACTGTCAGTGCTAGGTTAATGGTTTGACTAGATGATCTTCAAGGTCCTTTCCAACCTAGTTGATTCTGTGATTCTGTCTGAATATAGCTGTCAGAAAACCAGATGCACTTGGAAAAGTAGTGCAACTTGATTTGGTATTGGGCAGGTATTCAGAGGAGGACCTCTCTTTGAACTCGTATCTTCTTCGTGATTTTCTCATTTTCTCGGTCTTCTGAAACTAATGGGTAGACCATAGCCAATCTGCATTACTGCCATACAAGAAATCATAGCTACTTCCATGTATTAACTGCTCTCTAATGTATTTCCCTAGTAACTTATATAAAATGTTTCTTCAACTCTGATGAACTCCCTTCTAACTGCCAGTATCAAAAACTAATTATGAAGGGCATTAATGTAAAAGTACATGACCCCATAATACTCTTCCGTTTTTATAGGTGGATGGTTATTAAATATTTGATTTATTATCATAGAATCATTTAGGCTGGAAAAGACCCTTAAGATCATCAAGCCCAGCCATTGTACAACTCTTTTGCTTTATATCACAGGAAACAAAAAGACATGGGGGATATGGGTATGGTGAGAATGGTTAAAGATTATGTTTCAAATCTATTCCTATGGGGAAAAAAATGCTATTCTACTAGCTGATAATAACAAGATGATGTCATTATTATAAATAAAAGAATGAATTTAGTAAAACTGGACAAATATGATTTCAGCTTTTTTTTTTTTTCCTAAGCTATTATGTAGCACATAAATTGTCTTGGTTTTATTCGGTATCCATACAAACCAGAAAAATGTTCCAAGACTGATTAAGTTCTCATTTGCACAGGTTTGCTCTACTTACAGCAATGAAACTATTTATATTTTGCATCAGTGTAAGAGAAAAATATAGTCCTTCTTTTAACTATGATATCTGATTTGATTTAGTAAAGTACTGTGGGGTTTTTTACTGACTGCTATCAACAACTTTTATCAATGAGATTATTGCAAAGAAAAAAACTGAAAATGTGCCAACACTTTGAAAACTTCTTTTAAGATGCCCACACACTCACATTTATGAATTTCATTTTGATAGTAGCATTTTTCTCTAAATAGTGAAAGATGTGAATTAGAGATAGAGTCACTTCCAGTAATCATTTGCAACTAATATTCGTTCTGCAAAGTAGGTGCATGCTCTCCCTCAGCCTTTTTTCCTCTCACCACTACAGAAGTACACTGTTTTATAAAGCCAATCTTCTCTGCAGATCTATCACACTCTATCATTCTGATAATGTAACATAATGACAGAAAATTAGCACTAAATTTTTAGTCCTGCTCTTCCAGAAACTCTGTATTTGTCATGCTTTGAACAACCAGAAGCTGGAACTTGTAACAGGAAGATGAAATCTGTATTGAATCACAAAATCTTATGAACACCTTCAATGGTCAGACTTTAACTTCAGTTAAAATGAGATACAGAATAATTAAAACCAAAGTAAAACCACAAATTAAAAGACAGGACATATTTCCAGGAATCTGAGTATCAGTCTGAGGTAGATCATCATTGAAATAATAGTTAATTTAACCAGAGATGAGCAAATAAATTAATTCATCAAGATGATCCCATGCAAATGAATGACAAAAAAAGCCAAAAACCTCAGCTTTGATGTGGTATATGAAAATCAGTTGTACCTCTTGAAATCTGGGAGATTTTTTGATTTCCTTCATCCCCATCTTTCTTCATGCTAAATAATGGACATAGGGGATGCTTTTAGCTTAATCTGTGAAACTATCTGTACCAAATCAGCTACTGACTTGGAAGCTGAGAGGAAAAATAAAGCACCTCAGCCTGAAGTGTTTATCAATTTTTCTCTGCAGAAACAAAGAAGCCTACAAAGAACATTGCCACCTTGAAAAAGCTACTCTTCCTTACTGCTACATGTAAATATGCTTAAATACAAAATGTTCTGAAATGGAAATCTGAACCATTTAATTTTTTTAAAATCAACTCAAAATACATTGACTTTTAATTAAAACATTTGAGTTTTGATAGGGTGTATTGACCAAATTGTTGAGTTCACACATAGTTTTGCTTCATCTAAACTGGCATTATTTTCAAGTGAAAAAATATTAAACTGAAATGTTTTACCATCAGCCAACAATTTAAGATGAACATGTTAAAAAACAGCTGGCCCATCACAATTCTTTCAGAAAACATGCTGTGTACCCCAACGCCAACTCTTCTTGTTTACACACCCTCATTCTCTCTCCTAGAACAAGGTCTCTTGTACTTGTTAAATCCAACCCAGAAGACAACTAAGCAGCAGAATGGAGGGTTTCATATATTTCTTCTTGTGGCATAGATTTGGTCAATCTCTCTGTTTCCTTTCCTCCCTTCCAGGCTCACTATTCCTTTGCTGGCAGACAAAAATCAAGTTTTCTTCACCCTGTCCAGACTGGGCCATTGCCACACATACCCACCAGAAGTTAGTGCCCCCTCACATCCATGTAGTTTATCTCCTTGCCAACGTGTCTTTAAACTGCTGCTATTAAAGCTGGGGGGAGGGAGGGGGAACAGGAGGGGAAATGGTTTATCGCTGATGGCTATACCAGTTCAGAGTCAAAGGGTGGAGGTGAGAAGTCCAGGAGAGCACAGTATGTTGAAGTTGAGAATTGTTTAGTTTTAAAAGAAAATGTGTATAAGATTCCTATGGGGAAAGGAGGAAAGGGAAAACTTTTTTTTTTCCCTTCATGTAAAAAGAGGTTCATAGAATAAACTTGACCCTTTTAATTATAAAACTATTTTATTTAAAATGGTCAAGTGTTTTTTAACATTCAAGTGCATTCAGCTTTAAAAAAACCCTGTGTGTTTCTAGTTGTGAGCTCAGCACCTTAACTAGCCTCAGAAGAGGACGAAGGGTAGATCCTAGACCTGTTGTTTCAAACTGAGTGCTGTGAAATACATAATGTAACACTTCATCTTCATTGCTATTAGACTTAATGCCAGTAGTGCACCCCATGAAGCTTAATGGGGAACACAGCTCTTCCAACAGCCAAAGCTTAAAGGCCAAGTTACAGTCATCATTTCCATGTATGCAGAACAAGACAACCAGAGAAAGAATTTATGCACCATTTGAGATTCTCCTGAAATAGCACTGGGAAAAGCTCCAGGGAAGCCAATGAAATTACACAAGGGAGTCATCTGTTTGACAAGCATCATCTCCGCAAGGTTTAACATAGCAAACAGAAAGACACCCTCAACCAAAGTAAAAATATATTCCCAAAAAATAACTGTAGTAAGAAAAATATTACCAGTCCCTCAAAAAAAGATCATGAAATCTCAAACCTTTCAGATTTTTGATAGTTTTGTCTTCTGATGTCAAGGCATTTAACTTCACATTTTCAAGCTTTTCTTCACAGCTACTATGGCTTTCTTTAATTAAAGACTATTTTCTTTAATAAAAGACTAACACTCCCAGGCTGTGTATAAAACAAGTAGATTTTATAGACTAGAACCTCAGCAGTGACCCTGGGGGCGCCTGCCTAATCCACACAGCTGGGTTCACTTCCACTGAAAACAAGCAGAGCAGAGAAAGACTGTGCAATAAGCTCTCACCCAGCATGGAGCTAGCGCAGGCACAGGGTTCCTGCACAAGTCCCAAAATTAGGAAGTGATAATCTCAGTAGTTCTTAATAGAAGAACTATTGCTTCTGATAAAAAAAATAATTTCTAATCTCAATCTCAAAACTGATAGTTTAAGGAAAACATACCAAATGAGTTAAGGCTATGATTTAAGATACGAACTGGCAACATTCAAAAGTACTATTTTTGTACAACATATTCATGAAGTATTGACAGTGCTATGTATTTATAATGTTTAGCCACTGTCTGGGAAAATTACAGCCTTCCATGAAATATGGGTAAGTAATTCCAAATCTACCATGTATTACAAACAATAGAATTTGACTAGTTGACTCAACACCACTAACGAAACTGCAAAACAAGGGTAAACAAAAAAGGACCTAACAGATCGTTAGGCTATATCAGTTGAAGCCCCATGTTCTGTTCTATACTTTGGCAAAACTTGTCAACTCCACTGAAGAATGTAAGAGCTGGACTACATTGTAAATGTTAGGATATACACTGAAGCTGTCTGAAGAACTCACATTTCTTCTATGTCAAAGCTTTTACAAAAATTATTATTCTGTCACGTATTGTAGTATTGCAGTGAAAAACAAGCTGTTAATTAAAATAATAAATAAATAAAGAAGAAAGCACCTCTCACTCTTTTTCCTTAGGGTGCAGTTATATGTTTTTATTCTTCATTTGGTAACCCATATCTCTTATTGTTAAATTTTGTGCATCACTAAGGAAGCTGTTTATGAAAATGGTATCGTACAGCTTTCTGTTCTGGTAGAGAAGAAGAATTATTTGAAAGACATGAAAATTTTATTCAATCAAAATTTCAGCTACTGGTAACTGAGGTGTTGTTTGTATGTGTCCAGCTTCTGCAATTCCTCAATAAAATGGCCAATTAAAATGTTGCAGATTATGTTCACTTCATATTTGAAACAGACTTGACAATTATATTTGCAAATACTAACCAGCCTCCTGAATTACCAACACTGTAAAATCCCTCCTCCTAATACAGGCCGATATTCAGTGCTGATATTTCTTTTTGGTTTTAAAGATAAATCAAAATCTAATAAAAATATGGAAATTATTTTGAGAAAAAGAAAATCTGCCTATTTGTCACTATTCCTCTTGAAATATTCTAAAACTCCAGTTTCTTGTCCTGAGGATATGAATGAGCTATCTGGTATCACTAAAATTTAGCAAAGGGCTGCCACAATTCACTGCTACTGATCAGCATAATTCGTAAATGTGCAAAAAGAGCTGCATCAAATAACCCTTATCTGAATTCAACACAACTGCAATGAAAAAAATACAAGATAAGTAAAAAAGAAACATAACAAGAGGAAATTGAAGGAAGAAAATAAATGCTGTTCTTCATTTTGTTGTAAGCATTCTTCCTAAAATTACAGCTGATCTCCTGCACTTCTTTTACATGAAACTACATCACTGTAGCATGTGTTGCAGCTTTGGTCTAGTTTGGATCAGCAACAGCACCACATGCCATATGACTGCAGCTCAACACCACAGTATTTGCTTTTATCATACTGAGTAGAGGCTACTTGACTACCTACTTCTACCTTTGAACTTAGATGTCTGCTTTCATCTTACTCTAGAAAAGAAAAACATATTGACTGAATATTTTTCATATAGATCTTTTAGAGAAGGTAAGTATATGAATGGCATTTTATAACTGCAGGAGGAGGTTTGTGTCAGCCTAATTTCTGTGGTCATTTAGTCCCATGTCTGACCAACCAGAAAAACATCTGGCATCTGAACATACGAGTTTTACCTATAGAGATCTGCACTCTGTCAGAGAAAGTTGCTGATGATAGCTTTTATTTGAGGGTTTTAGTTGGCTGTTTAGATATACCATGGAAGACGCTGAATATCAGGGTCAAAGCAATAATATAATTCAAAATCCAGTGTGAATTTTATCACAGAAAGGGAAGCTTGAGTGTGGCACTGATGATCTGTGAGGCAAAAGACATTTCTCACTAACATTTTGTAATGGATAGTGCCTAAGCATGGCAGACTTAATATCCAGATAGACGGCACTGTTGTATCACAACTGAGAAATGATAAAGGTGTGAATAATTGATGCCAGATTAAGACAAGGTGTTTTAACTACCCACTGAAAATACTCACTTGCAGATGGGGACAAACTCCTAGTTTGTTGAAGGATCACAAAAACTGTTGTCCAAAAAATATAATCCAATTATTTTCCTTTACTGAGTATCCCAGACTGCATGAAGTTTGTTAGTCTAACACATTTGTCTCTATTGTTAGTCCTGCATTTATGTAAATCTACTTACTTAAAATAATTATTCATAGCTCCCATTAATGTAAATGAGATCAGAATAAAGTTCCACTTTGTACATAAACACAGGTGAACTCGCATCTGTGTACAGTGCTATGCTATGTATCACAGTATCTCTGCTTATTACAGTTGTTCAGACCTAAATTGGATTAATCATTTCCCAGCGCCACCAAAGGCAAAAAGACACATAAAGGGAATAATATTTTAATCCTCCTGCTAATAAAACAGCAACAGATGCATACTGAAGTAGGAACAATATGCTTCACTTTTGTAGTGGTGTGCCAGTAACACATCAGCTGTGCTATGGAACAAATTCTACAAAGCCTGAACATTAGCACAGAAAAAAAAAAGAAACTCCTCATATTTAGAAAAACAATGTGAGTGAAATGTTCCATGTACCAAGCATTAAGAACCCCGCCCAACTCTCTCTTAAGTCAACAGGAAAATTCTCATAACTAAACCTTACGAAACAGGGCACCACCACAGTAAAGCCACTTTTAAGGCACAGTCCTCTTTCTGACTTTGATCCTCACTGAAAGAGAATGAAATATTACACAAAAATTAAAAATCCTGTATGAAATAATTTTGTCAACCATCAATGGTAGTTAGGACTGATACTTGCTTAAACATCTACTTCAGCACAGTGCTTCTATAAAAATGCTTTAGTGGCCCCCCCCCCAAAAAAAATCTATTCTAAGCAGGTTATCTTTACTGCTTTTTTATTTTCTACTTTTCTTTCCCGCAAAACTGGCAGTTCTTCAGGCTTCCATGCTGTTGCCTCTCATATTCTCATCATTTATTGAAAATCTGCCTGAAGGCTGAATTCACAAGCATAGCAGTGGCACTATTTATTTACCAGCCTCTTCTACTCTGTTATTAGAATTGCAGTGTTAGCACAATCTAAACAATTTATAGAGTGAATCGAGAACCCTAGCTCTTCCAAATGAAAAGTGTGACTGAAAGCAAGTAATACAAACAGCTCATGACCTACTGAGAGGATGTGACTAATGTGTGCCTGTACTAATGCCCGTTGCTGGATACAATTAGAACAGGTTGCCTTGTACCTCTGGCCCAGAAACTGCTAGTTATCACTTAATCTGATTTCTCAATGTAAATATTTCAGGGAACTTTGTTTGTTTGTTTATCTATTTGGTTCAGGGCTATTTTTTCCCCCAGGTTATTCTATTTCTGCATGAAATAATACACAATACATTATTTGTGCTTGCCTTGGAAAGAAGTCCCAAAAGGCTCTAAAGTCCATCAGAGAACAGCTGATCAGGAGAGCTGATATTACTGTGTACAGACACAGGCACTGAGCACTATAGTCCTGCAGAAAACTTGTTAGCTGGGACCGTAGTGAATTATTTACATCCTACTTTCTACTTTACAATTCAGCTAACCCCAGGGAGAAATAAAACTCCACTCACACAAGAAAAATCTTCCAAACCCTTTTTTTTCCCCTTTTTCCTGTTATTTGGACTGCTCATAACCTATGAAAGTTTTCATGTAACATCTATAATTTCTCCTATATATCCCTGTTCTCCTGTGTTCTCCTCTAAACCAATATGTATTTTTAAATTTCCAGGCAATTTGAAATTTCCAGGCAACTTGAATTATTTTTTCTCTTTTCATATCCTATTGACCTTCTCTGTATTTTTTTATTCATCTAAGTCTACAATGTCATTTCACACCTTCAAGGACTCAGATGGGCCTAAGAAGCCTCCTACTTCCTAGTTAATGGTGTATTTTTCTTCCCATTAAATAAATGTAGCACTGTCTAAATAGTTCTTTTAGCTATGTTTCTTTAACTATTTCATTACACTTTGGTTATTGCCCTTCTCTTTCCTCTTTCACTGCTTCTCATCAGTGAGCCCAAGTTACAATTTCTGATGGAATCCACATGAGCATTGGTAGCTATGGAACACTCGTGTCAGACATTTGAGCAGTTGGACCTTTGCTCAGTTTTGAAATCACAGATAGAAATGGGCTGCCTGGGTAGCAAATGTAATAATCGAAACTGGATAAATATCTCTGCATTCAAACATCCGTTCACATTCTGTCAGAGACGTGCATAACATGAAGAATTGCTTCTCTTCCGGGTCTTCTACTGTGTTCAAAATTTGCTTAGTTGAACTCTTCTGAATACCTGATTTCAGCACTGACACATAAGAAAGAAAAAGCAGGCTCAGAATCTGCCATCTTTACAAAGCCTAAATAAATATTTCAATTTGGTCTTAAAGAATGTGTTTCAGGTGCTCTGTCTCCAAGGCAGTGCAGAGATGGCTGCCAGCAGGAAAGTTCTTTTAATTCTGATTCAAACTGAGAGTAAAACTTCCTCACAGTATTGAATATTGTAGGGTTTTAGTTCACATTCATCCTTTCTCTGAAGAATATCTGCATACAGCATTGTCTAGCAAAGAGCTGCAAGCAGATCATTACATATTTTAAATTGCAAAGCTTTTAAAATAACAACCCTCTCAAGAAGCCTTTGGACTTTTTAGGTAATAAGAGACCATGGAAGGCATTTATACAATAGCCAGAATTTCAGCAGCAATAGATCAAATGTTGAAGTTGAGATGATTTATTAAGCAACATCTGTTCTGTTTTCCTGATATCCCATCATCATCTTCTCATCACCTTTTCCTTATGGGCTTGGTTTCTTTTCATTGCTAACCGGTATTTGTTATTTCAAACACAAATGAATCTGTGCAGGTGAGGTGGAGGCGTCACACTACGTGTAAGGGAGAAGTTTAATTGTACAGCCCTTACAGTTAATGATGATGTGGTTGAGAGCCTCTGGGTAAGGATTAGGGGGATAGAAAAAGGAGATGTTGTAGCAAGTGTCTACTACCAATCACCCAGCCAGGATGTAAGTACTCATGAATTATTCTATAGGCAATTAGGAGAAATTTCTGGATCAGTGACACTTCCCAGACATCAACTGGGAATATCATACTGCTGTGACAAGCAGGTCCTGGAAATTCATGAAGTATGAGATAATTTCTTGTCATAGGTACTAAGTGAGCCAACTAGGAAAGATGCCCTCTTAGACTTGCTATTTGTGCATAGAGAAGGACTCATGGGGGATGTGATGGCAGATGGCTGTCTTGGCCACAGTGATCATGGAATGGCTGAATGCATGCACAGCAATGGCAACACAGTGTAAATAACAGAAAAAGTTATCTCTGGGAAGAGCCTGGGTGCAGAATAAAATTGTACTCCAAAAATAGATTTTGCCTTACAGTAACCATCAAATTTTCTTGCCAAGAGCTTTCTAGATTATGAGCTTAACAAAAGTGGAACTTAAATACACAAAAATAAACCACTCAAAACAGATTCTATCAATCTATCTATCTATCTATCTATCTATCTATCTATCTATCTATCTATATCTATGGGATATACACAGATATGTATTACAATGTTTAATGACAGAGTTTGAAAAAGAAAATTAATTACGTGCTAGAGTTATTCATATAGTATAAAAAGCTATTCAGTTTGAGGTTTTTTACAAGTAAAGGCTCTGGTTGTCTTTGGAAAAAAAAAAGAATATATAATATTTGAAATGCAGCAAATTGCTTTTAAAAATAATATTTCTCACCTTTAATCTGTATTCAGTAAATAAATTATCTATAGCTGAAATAAAGACAAAATAAAATATTCTAGCAGTACAGCTGAAGCAGCAAGCCATTACACTGCTCTGTTGTTTAGTTTAGATACTTCTTAGATGACATGTTCAAAAGTTTCTCAGGAACTGCACTTAGAACAATCCATTAATAGTAAAAGTATTTATGGCAAATACTGTCTATGTGCCATTTTAAGCATTATTCCTGTTTATAAGTGTACAGACAATTGTTTTTTCTATTTTATGAAGTGTGAAAGAATTGGTCATTTTTGTTATATTAACTCATAACTATGAGAGTTAAGAAAAACAGAAAATGACAGCTTATGGTAATGTACTCCATATCCATAACTGCTTGAAGAAGTTTTACAGTCAGATTCCATTTTTTCTCTCAACAGCCAAAGACAGACCCAAATCCAATACAGAATACAACTAGGTTATGACTTGTTCCATATGTTTGCAGAAAACCATCACTGTTGTTCATTACTTTTGCAGTGTTTACATTCTGTCCAAGCTATAATTTGTGGCTATTTTTTTTCCCTTTAGGCCCACTAGTCTACTGGAAAATAGTAGACATTAAGAGAGTGTCACTAATCCTACCAAAGAGACTTGTGATTATCATAAAATTTTACCTTCAGTTTCACTGACCAAATTAAATTATTCCTAAAGTTAAATCATATTTTCCCTTCAGTGAATCTGTCCACCCATCAAGGTAATCCTGGAGTTAGTTTTAATATTCCTTTAGACTATTAGATCAGAGTTGTAGGAACTGAAGCTTACCCTGAGTTAGTACCTTTTAAGGCAATGTAGTGATATTCACCTTTGCTTTTTGTGATGACTAGCTGTAGAAATATGGGCACAGTAACAGAGAATATTTATTGATATTTTTAAACTATATGTTACCTGTTCATTAATTTTTTCTGAGGATTAGTTTCTATCCAGAACAGCTAAATTAAGTTTTAAGAGGCTTTCTGTGCAGTGAGAAACCTGTCTGACAGCTTTTATGAGCTTCCTTTTACAAATTCAAAATCAAGGAAAACACACCTCTGTAAACACAGGCCAGGACACTGCTAGAAGCTAACAGTTTGGATTTGGTCTCTTCACACTCAAGCATGAGTTTAGCATTCATCAAATTATTCAAATGTATCCAAATGATAAGAAATATCCAGATGACAGGCACTGGAAAACCATTGAACTGAGAGAGACTGAACAGAGAGGTAGTTTCAGAAAAAGGGGTATGGTAGAAAAAGAAAATTACTAATTCAAAACCAGTAAGTTATCAAGCCTAAATAGCATATCTGACAGTGGAGATGCAGTTTATATATAAAACGACTGAATTACTAAAGGGAATATACAATACTCCATTAAAAAAAAAAATTGCGAGGTGACAAAGTGTAATATCATACCAAGCTATTTAAGTTTGTAATGTCCAGATAAGATTGTAGGAAATTGCAGAGACTTAATCAAGCGCATAATAGCATAATTGAGTATTTAATATGCACACTGAAGAGTATACACATTTAAGAGAAACATATAAACCACCTGTACAGTTTAACTGTGTCCAAAGAGATCTGCATGTTATTACAGAAAGACAGATAAACCCCATTAAAAATATAGGAAAAAAAGGTCCCCAAATCCTACCAGTTCTGCAGACAATATTTTTATATAAATAAATAGTACAGTCTTGCCTGATGTATTCTGTGCAGCACTGGACGCTTACCCTATAAAAATATGTATCAGAATCAGAAATGGTTGATTATCGCCAAAGAAAGATGAAGGGATGCTGTAAGGATTTGTAGTTTACATCAGGAAGAGGAATACTAAGTGACATAAGTATATAATTTATATAGTGAGTGGAACACTGAGCAACTATCGTCTCTGACTTGTGACAGGAAAATAAGGGCATATACAATCAAACAAAAAGAAAGTAAATTCCCAACTGATGAACTGTATTTTCACACAAACAGAAATTAAACTAAGGAACTCATTGCCAGAGGCTGTCAGATACCTACCAACATGAAAAAGTTAGACTGAAAAATTTGCATTCCACTGAAGGTATCAAGTGGTAGCATAAGACTGATAAAGATCATGGAAAGGACATTAGACTGGCTACTTTACAGACTTGGCCAGTCTCTAGAGATCAGAAGCCTCAATACAGGAGGAGTCTGCCAAGCTCTAACATCTTTCCTTGAAGGATGAGGCACTGTTACCTTGTTTGATAAAGAGTTAAATGACATTGGGCCTAAATCTAAATGACAACTCTTGTATTCATTAGTGGAAAACTCAACTTGAGTAACTCTCTAAAATTCTAATTCTTTCCACAGGGTACACCTACAGACTTGCAGTTTGACACAAGTACAGGAGGATAAAAAAAGTGGCAGAGAGCAAGAAGTAGTCCCCAAGCAAAGTATATTAGTAGTTTTGATCTGAATGAAGGTCTGTTGTAAGTGTGCCACCAGACCTAAATGCTACAGGGTGAACTTAATCAACATTAGATATTCTTTACTACACACACAGTTGTCTAGTGACAAGGCTGATCGTACCTTTTGTCTCAGCATTCCTGATGAAACCAATACATTTTTACTCCTGCAAAGACTGAAGGATCAAGTCCTCAATAATTAAGTAGAAATATGATTGCGAGAGCAGCTACATTAACAGAAGGGGCTGTGAAGTATAAGTGATTCTTTTCCATTGCAGCTGGCACATGGCTATTAGAGGATTATAACAGAGAAGCAAGGTCAAACTGAAAAGATATGTGTCATTTCCTCTGGACTAGTACATTACTCCTGCAACACTGTTTGAGGAATTATTACTCTCTGATTTTAGGATGATTTGTGTTTTCGTTTGGGATTACCTAAAGGATTAGAAAGAAACCCCATGGAAAAGACTCCAGAAGCACTGAAATTTAGCACATTATTTTCATTCCCTGATAAAACTGATTCTAGCCATCAATTTACAGTCATATCTATCGTGATGTGCTTGTGCACCTCCTTCCAGCTGGCTGCTTGCTTAGCTTGTTTCCCCAGTGGTTTTGGTGTTAATTAACACAACACTGTGAATTTCTATGGCCTTTGAATTAATTTGGTTTCTTCCCAGGTCTTCCATCAGTCAGAGCCACCTCTCTTTCAAAATGAGAAGGAGATAGTAAACCAAAGACCTTCAGTGCTCAAATGAAAAAACACAAAAAATAAAATAACATCTTCCCGCCAGTAGGCCAGAACTGGCAGCTGTAAGCTGGAGAAGAAAGTCAGCCTGAATATGTGAGGCTATGTTCAAACAATAGAAGGGCACTCTGTGTTAGCAAAGAAACCTATTTCAGCTTCAAACTCTCACAGGTTTTCTCCAAAGTAAAACCTTATTTTAAATATTTAAAACTAACTTTTTGATACTATCTTTTGAAACAACAGCACCTTTACCCAGCGCAGCCTGAAGAGCATGAAATGTAGCTTCTACAGAAGCCTCAGAAGGGGAAAAAAAAAACCAAAACAAAACACAACCGAAGAAAAAAACCCTTTAGAGTAGACCTGTCAAAGAAGTGGCAGCAGAAAAAGCAGACAGAGAAAAGGAACTAACCCACCAGCAGATACCAAGCTCTTACCCCACTGTTAAACAAAGATAACTAGTGCCAGTCACTGAGTCACCAAGTCCTGCAGCTTTTTTATGGTGGTGCTATAGTTTATATTGGAGTCAGTCTTGAATTTCAGTGATGCAAGCAAGAGGGAGACCCACCATGAATAGGTCTTCAAGTGTATCTGTTACACTGGACTCGGAAAATGAACCACACTTCTCTACTTAATCACTGATGATATTTTATCCTTTATTTCATACATCACATTTTACTCTTTCCTTTTAACCCCCTTTTCTAAGGGCTAAGATGCTTGAATGTCATCACATACCCTGCTAGAGTCCTTGCTCTAGGTGTGTACAAGTTGTTGGGTATGTGCAGTCTACCTGCCTATTGCACAGCGTGACACCCAAAAGGTGTCCTAAATGCCCAAAAGTCTCAAGTTTTGGTAAAAGAAGTCTTCACTGTAAGGTACCTCACATGTCTTTTCCATTGTGCTCCTGATATTTGCTTCTAGATAAAATATAATCACCTGGTTTTATCACCAGGACAGTGGGAGGCATTACTATTTACTTTTTATTTTCAGTCCTCTGGAGAACTGCCAAGGGTCACTTCATTTAGATACAATAATAAATAAGGAAACCTTTTACCAATTATTATTTCACTGTTGTGTTTTAAATATCAAGTATGTAGAAGTCATTTCTAGCTCCAGTGTAAATATATTAAACTAACAAGAGGGAAGACCCACACTGAAGTTCTAACCCCAGTTCCTATCCTAATTTAAGTGGGAGAGATGGGCAGCCTCTCTGTTGATTACAGGAAGATGCTATCAGGCAGCTTCTCATATTCTCCACTCAAATGATCACAATTCAAGTTAATGGAGGCACATGGATGAGAGCTTGAGAGCTGTCCTCACTTTTCCCCACAAAGGTGAGCTGTAATCACTAATCAGTAAGGGAAAAGATCAGAGGAAAATGGAGAAGCAGAGGGCAAAGTGCTTGGTGTTGGCTCTACTCAAGAGGAATCCTCCTGACCCAGGTTGGTCTATGTATTAGTTTTAGGACTGCTCAGTGCAGCATAGAGTAGTCACAACAGAAGGTCAGGCATAGATTTACTGAACACAGTAAGTACCCCTTTTAGGAGGTAGTGTCTTTTCCTTCCTTTCCATGTTACATCTAGAAAATCAAGTTTTCTTACTGTTACTTGGGACAGAAAGTACACTTTTTCCTGGAGAGTATTTAACACAGGCAGATTAGAAACTGTATACTTCAGTATACAAACGGCATCAGAATATTCAGTGATGCATAATTAACAAAGCATCCGTGAAATATCACAGACAAAGACATTGTCTCTGTAATCAAAAACTGAAGTTCAACAACATCTATTTCCTCCTTTGTCATCAAAAGTTGAAGTGTGATTTCCCCATTTTGGCATGAAGTCCAGTTTTTAAAATTTCTTTTTAAATGTACTCTGATTTTGTGAAATATGTTCTCAGTATATCAGATACTAAATTATCTTATTATCTGTTATTTTATTAAGCGCCTCTTTCAGGAGTGAAAGGAAAAAGGAACCTGACTGCAGGGCAGTAAGATACAATCATGTAGAAACTGCTTTGTTCATGTGTTTCATCTTCCCACCTCAGGGAACGAAATCTTTGCAAAAATGGCTGCCATCATACCTCCCATCTGCATCCTGCTTTGATCCCCTAGAGACATGACTGCCAGCTACTGACAGCCTTTCCAGCAGAGAAAATATGTGTTGGGATATGATCCCACAGTTCCATATGATTAGTTTGATCATTACTCACGTGATGTGCCAGTACCAGGCTAAGCAACCAGCTATCTGGATGAGTTATCTTACTCAGAATACTGTGAAAATCAAACTAAAAGCTGTGGGAGAAATAACGAAGAACAGATGAACTACACAAAATGACTTTAAATACTTTTGCAAAAATAGCTATAAAGTTGTTTAAAATTAAACTGTTACAATTGAGAAACACACAAGAAATTCAGAAAACAGTGAATTTTTTTTTTAATTATTAATTTTCACATGTACTATAGATTCCCTTATTTGAATATTTTGCTATTTTGGATAACAAATTATTCATCTTATTTGGGATTGATGATGTTGAAAAGCTAGCTAATGAAACAACATCTTTCTAGAAAACTGAAATAGAATGAAATTAATTATGAATATTTGGCTATCAGAGATCAGATTTATTTTGTATTATCTTTAACACACACTTTCTATCATTGCTGGTTTTGCTACTCTTCTCTAGATCTACCCACGACTCATTGTTGCCTGCAAATCTGAAGCATTTAATTTTAGACAATGTTTGTCTTCTGGGAATCAGTCATAAATGACTATAAAAACCGACAATCTTCTAAACCAAAAATGTCACCTCCCTTCGGAGATGTTGAGCCTTATTCTCCACCCTCATCTTCCTATTATTCCATTTATTTCTGCAGAGATATTCTCAATTCACATCAACCTAAATGAAGAATCAATTCCATAATTTCAAGGCTTAGCAAAGAACACCAGTTAGTTAGGAGCAATAGATTCAAACTCCTTATTTGTGCTGTAGTAACGATGAATTGTCAACAAATGCTATTTTAAGGGAGTTTGCACCTTCTGCAGTAGAAATTAGTAAATCTCAGACCAAAGAGAAACATAAAGAACAATATTACTCAATTTTACTATTTTAAAAATAGAAGCAAACTTTTAAGAATGGATTAAATGTGTATGGTGACTACTCCGACCATTTACATATTGTCTTGTAAATAATTTAAAGATAGTTTTCCGTGTTGTTTTCTCTCCCCTGCTTTGAAAATGAGCCAGTGATTTCCTGTTTTGCTGTGATATCAAGCAAAAATCCTGCTGGGATATCACAGCTATTGTGGAGCTCTGCCAAACAAGTGAGCCCACACAAAATGACACAGGTCAGTGCCATCATATTGAATTATCTTGATGGCTTTAAAAAAAGTACATTTTTATCACATTGCACAAGACAAATTGCATGTGGTTTATTTGACTGTATATATGGTGGTCAGTTTGGGTGCACAAATGCATCAAGAAGAAACAGAACTCCATGAAAACCATGCCCAGAGCATACCTTTATTTTAGATCCTACTCATACTAGAACACCACAGATTATCCTGGCTGGTATAATACATCCTGATTTTTCTTATGAAAGCATCAGTGTATTCACAATTTTACTTAGCAACTTAAGAAATAGTAATTACTGTTAATTAATTAAGCAATAAAATTACTGAGACTATAAGAAAATGGACAGGTTTTGTTTCAAGAGGATTACCTTACAAGAAGGTAAGCCTTGAGGTCCATAGAAGACAAGTGAGGAAAAAGTACAACTTCCCAGGGACTGAGGGAATGGCAATCAAAGCACATCTGTTGAAGTGTGGGTCTTCTACTGCCTCTGATAAATACTGATGTAAAGATACCACAGTCTAAGTGGGGACAGAGGAAGATAGACAGGAAGACATGTAAGAACGGGGACAAGGGAATATGGGAGAAAGTAATAGTGGGCCTAGGGAGGAATGTGTTAATAGGCAAAAGAGCTCAAGGCAAACAAAACTGCAGACAACAAGAATGGAATGGAATGGAATTAATGAGGGTTAAAGTGAAATTCAGAAAGAGAGGAGGCTCGTTAGGAAGAGAAAGGGAACACAAGGAGAGAGATTTGCCCTTTATGTGAGAGAGTAGTGGGAATGAACAGAGCTCTGCCTAGGGATGGACATGAGCCAGGTGACAATTTACAGGTTAGGATTAGTGGGCAGACCATCACTGGCCACATTGCTGTGGGTATTCTGCTACAGACTTCCTGTTCAAGAAGTAGATGGGGTGTTCTTAACGCAACTGGTTCTTAGGCTGTGTGAAAACCTATGTGCCCTTCAGAGCCCCTGTGTGTTTATAATCCTGTTACCAGCTTATGCTGAAACTTCCATTTGAGTCACCAGTAGTGACTACATTAAAAATATAAATAAGATGGTTACCCAGTCTACAAATATGCTTTTTTTTTTTTTTTTTTTTTTTTAACTCAAACCTGCTCTAAATCCCTTTGCAGCCTAATGTGAATCTTTCCATTGACTCCAGCAAGAGCTGAATAATAAATAGTGCACCAAAGATGTGCAAGGCAGACTCACTGTGCAATATATTCATAACAGTGACATTTTACTGAACTGCAATGAGCCATGAGTCATGTACTGCTAGATGTAATAGTCTGAAGCCAAAAAATGTAATAATGCATAATAAGGAGGGGGAGGAGGGATATGAATGTTGTGCAGAATAACTAAAATTTAGATTTCTCCAAAAGCCACAGAAACCAAAATATCTAGCCACAAGTGCATTCAAGGGTCTGACAGCAGTGAAATTTTAAAGACTCAGTAAAACAGGAATGCAGGAATTTCCCCCCAGCCATCTGGGGTAGTTACATCATGCACTATCTAACTACTCTGAAGTGAAAAAATGATGGCCTGATAAAAGCCTCTTGTTTTGCAACAGGTTGGAATATCATCTGTAAATCTGTTAAATACAGTCCCAAAACGGGTTCAACATTCTGATGAACATGCTGTCTGTAACAACTTAACAACAGACTCATGTATGTAACCATTAATCACTTTAGTGACCAGAATCCCACTAAGGCTGACTCTGAGATATTTGCTAATATTTCAGGGAGTGACTCAACCCATGATCCCAACACCCATAAGCAACACCCCTTTGTCAACTGGAACAGGAGCTGAATCTAAACTTTTCTAACTCTTCCAGTAGACAGCTATAGCAGCGTGCAGGGAGGGTTGGCTGCTCTGTAAGGGATGGGGATTTAGAAGAGAAGCATGATGCCCAGCCAGCAGGGCAAGCATCTTGCCAGCCAGGACCCAGCCCCACAGTACCCAAGGCAAGGTGAACAGGGCAGAACAGACCCAGAGATGGCAGCCAGGCTCAAGCAACAGTCCAATCATCAGACAAATTCATGGTTATAAAGCAGGGCTGAGGTCAAGCCAGGAAATCAGTCTTCAGGTTAGTGTCTCTATCAGCACAGACCATGGTCAGGCAGGACAGGGCTGTGGCTGAGCTGGAGACTAGCAGTCCTCTGACATAGCTCAGGCAGGGACTGAAGGCCCTGAACTGAGCTGAAATCAGGCTCCTGGACCCATAGGAAGGGGTGTAGGCAAAGGCCCTAGGTGAGGCTGGTCAGGAACATTAAGGTCCAGTAGTACCCTGATAAGTCTAAATTCCTTCAGCAGCATCAATCAATTCAAAGATTCAAGACAGTTAAAATTTGCATGCAATGAGCATAGATTAATGTCTGCTAGACACTTCTAGTCAAAGGTCTAAGAACAGTGATGACCACACTAGGGAACAACAAACAATGACCAGTATCAATATAGTGTCCATTTAGCAATGACAGATTTGGAAACCAGCTTTGTGACTATCATTAACTAGGAAACAAGCTGACATGTAATTCATGTTTTGCAAAGGTTGTTTTTTTGTGTTGGGTTTTTTTTTGCCTATGTATTATAAAACATTATGACCCACTACATATGACAGAATTGTAGGTTTTACAATAACTGCCTCTGGTACATACACAAAGGTAATTTAAATCTGTATATTTATATTTCACTACTTCAGTTGCTGAACATATAAATGTTCCAAAAAATTTGAACCCGTTGAAATCAATTACAATCACTTAGTTCCCCTTTGTTAGAGTTAAGTTTTCAGTCTTTCATTCCTCAATAATTTACTGAAAATCAACGGATAAAATAAGCAACTCTTACTACACTGACATCTGGCTCAAGGTTTCATTAAATTATTGTTAAAATATTACACAGATGGATTAACCGTGACCAAACATTACCCAATATAAATTAAACCTACAAATATAATGAAAGCCCTCTTTCACACATGCTACTATAAAGCCTTTGTTAATAAGAATTCCCCTTCTTGGATACTCAAAATGAAGTATTGTTCATTGCCATATGGCTCATATTAAATACAAAGAAACAAACAAAACCACAGTAAGTCTCTGACATTTTAATGACCGAGGATCAGCTACTCCTACCACAAGCTGCTCTATTGCCTAATTACACTCCCTGGTAAAACATTAACTTTGTTTCAGTTCCTGCCTTTTCCCGCTAATTTTGAGTTCAAATCTTGGTGCTGGAAATGCTTATATGCATATCAGTAGCCCTTAAAGACCTCATCTGAGATGAGGGTCCCTTTGGCACTGCATAATTAGAATGTAAAAGAAAGCTCTTGAATAAGATTGATTACACAAGAGAAAAAGAGAGAAATGCTGAAAGTGAATGGACATCTCAGTGCCTCCATTTTAGGATACAGGGTTTTTTCCTATGGGGTAAAAGGTTCTTACAGGATCCATGCTGGTGGTCTGGCTGGCTCCAACAGCCAGTCAATAAAATTTCTCACAAGCACAAGCTTCCCATTAATCTTAGCTTTTAGAATCCAAGTGAGTTACTGAATGGTGCCAGCTCCTACTGCTACCAGGAGCATTTTGTAGGATTGCAGTGGTTCATAGGATCCTCCCTTAATCTCCATTTCAAAAGCAGAGATTTACTACTGAATATAGATGAGACAGAAAAGGTCTTTACAGTACAGTATTGTGATAAATGTAAATTATTTATCTTTTGAAGGAGAGACATGATGATCAGACTTAGGAAGCACCATCCAATTAAAGAAAAAATTAGTCCACACAGAATGGGAACAGATTAATTCATCTAAGTCATACAAAAGTAAGTCAAGTGAAAGATCGATGCATATGGTAAGAAGAGAGTCACCACTGAATTGCTGCCTACCATGATGTCAGAGTACTACATTATACTAGAAGAGATGTGCTGTCAAATGAGGACAAAAGCACAAAACAATGTTATTATCTAATTATGAACATTCTCCTGATTAGGCCAACCACAGGTGGCACCCTCACTTGCAGACAGTCCCATATTACATGGAGAGAAACTAATAAACCTTCGTGTATAGACAGACTGAGCTTGAGTATCGCAGAGTTATGGCAGCATATCACAGATAGGAGACACGGAATAACATTAAAACATTTCTTACACTACAATCCTATTAAAAGAAAATATTTTTAAGGCTCTAGGTGATCCCACAAAAATATTTGGAAAGATGACAGATTCCAAGAGAGAAAATACCCAATTTTCAATAATTCAAAGCCAGGCAAGCAGAATGATTTTCCTAAATAATGGTGTTGATAAAACAAGGTGTAGATTCACAAGATGCTATGTGAATCTGATGGTGATGAAGGCAGCTCCAGAGACACATGACTGGGGCTAATAAAAGCTTGGAACCCATGTAACATACCAACAATTCTATCAGGGAAGTCTGCCCTCACCATCCTCTATACCCATACATTCACTCTGATAAATACATGTAGAGAGAAAAGTATCTATTAGCCGTCTCCCTGCTCTTTACTGAAAGATTATTTTGACAGGTTCTTACATTATTTTAAATAAAACCAAGGGAAATGGAAAAGATTACATATGGACTTCAGAAAGGTATTGAAAAGATAAGCATACACCTCCAAAGGAACACAATTACTTTCAGGAGTTGACTTGCTCTGCATGGAATATTAGACATGATGGAGGAAATGAGCACAAGAAATGTAAGCTAGGTAAGAAACAGGCTAAATGAAACAAGTGATTTGTACTGAAAGTGGAACTACTTGGGTGAGGGGCAATTCTTAAAGGAGGCCTTCAGGGATCCATTTTAGGATGAGTCTTGTCTTAATATTTTCACTGATGACCTGGACACAAAAAATACACATACTAGTTAATGTCTGCTGATAAAAACTGGGAAGCATCACCAGTCTGGGTGAGGACCAGAATATAATACACAAAGAGCTATATGACCTTGAGCATGGAAGTAATAGAAACTGGATTAAATTTTAATACTACAAATTACAGCATTATGCACTTGAGAGCTGCTATGAAATATAGACAACTGGAAACAATACAGGAAAAAGGTGGCCATCACAGGATATACCCAAGACTCCCATTTGAGTGGAAAAGGCAACTGAAATCCTATGATGCATCAGGAAAACTATTTCCAGCAAAGAAAAGAAAGTAAAAATGCCATTGTATAAAGCACTTCTGATGTTGCAACGTGAATGCAATCTATGCTTCCAATCATCTATATTCAAAAGAGATATATTCAAACTGTTTCAGGTGCAGAGAAGTCTTCCAGGAAAATCAAAGGAACAGAGAGATTCCCCATCTTCTGAGGGAAGAATTAGAGACTGGCCTGATTACCCTTGGAAAAAGAAAATTAAGTCAGTTATGACAGCACATCAGAAAGCAGAACAGCAGCAAGGAGAAGATCAATATAGGCTAAACAATACTGGCACAAGAACAAATGGATTCATAACTGGCCACAAATAAACTTAGGCCAGAATTAGGAAAAGGCTTCTAGTTTCATCCGTAAAATGAGTTTTCAGAAGTGCCTTCCAAGAAGAGTAGTAGGTGCTAGAAATATGACTCACTTCAAAATGCATCTTAAGCTGTTCATGAAATGGACTCTAATATGTTCTATGATACGATTTCTGAAAACAGATGGAGGTTACACTTAGTGACCCAGAGACCATTTCTGTCTTTTTCTATATTCACATACTACTATCCAACATTTAAACCCATATAAGCATACACTTACAACTTACAGAAAAAATTATGGACTATGCTTGGCATCACAGTAGGTTTAGCCATAAACTAAAATGCTGTGCCACTCCTACAGCTTGACTTAACTGGGCAACTAAGTGAGGAGAAGAGGTAAAAATGCCTTTGCTCAACTTCTCACTAGCTGACATCTATCACTTGGTTTTCTCCCACTTAGAAGTCTGAGCCTATTTCAAATCACCTTATTGAATAAACACACTTACATTTAGTCAATTACTGTTTTCTATAGCTAGGTCACACAAAACAAAAATATAGCAACAGTTCCCATTTGTGGCAGGAGTGGAAGATACAGGCATTGCTTAGGTATCTACACCTGTTTGGAAAAAGCAAATAGCACCTGCTATCACATAAATCACTTTGTATATTCTCTCCATTGTAACGCAGATTGTGATTAACTATATCAAAAACTTCAAAATAGCTGATATAAACCAAAATAATAGCGTAGCAATCCTGCAGCACTGCTTTCAGACTCTACCAGTTTTCTCAACTTCACTCAGATTTACCCCAATAGTAACTGGGAGAAACAAAGGTTCTGTGGAAGAAAAGATCACACCTCTGAAGCTTTAAAAGTTTTGTAACATTTCAGTAATTTAGAAAATAGTACTTATGCATATGTAATATAAATGTCACAAAGCTTAAATACAGAAAGATAACCATGAAGAACATACCTATAACAAACATTTATGTCCACAAGTAACATATATATATATATCCTACCATATAGGAAAGCTGCTGTGTGAGACATACCTGTGTGTATAAAACAGTAGTTAAATTATATCAGAATTATTTATAACTTGTAAAAGTTTGAACAAATTGGAATAAATTTAATAGAGTATTTTTGAAACTATTTTCTGTAAAAAACCTTGCTATTTTATTGTTATTTTCCCAATATTCACCCTTTTCTATGTTAACTGGAAAGCCTTCAGGATTCTGTAATAAGCAGGAGTCTTCTCATTTTATATAACAAAAAGCGACTTTATGAAGAAGGTTAAACATTTATAAACATAAACAATACAGCAAAATTAAAACATTTCATGTTTAAAAAAAACAGTTATTTGAGGAAAATGTTTTCTTACAGATAACCTGTTACAGATGCAGAATACTTTTTTTTATTAATCTAAATCTGATCTGTCCTTTGTGGTTCTGTCTATATCGTGAGAGCATCTGCTATTTCCTGGGTACAGGTGCATGTGCCTCTTTCCACATCAGCACACACATTACTCCTTATGTGTGTATTGTTTTCAAAGAGGAAGACACTTAAGCACATGGTCTGGAGGGGATTCACAGCATACTCCCTTAGCACCAGAAACCTAGATGTGTTTAACCTGGCCTTGTGACTTAGGGAACATTTCCTAATCACAGGAAAGTAAGGAGAATCAGTGTTTATGATAGGCACTATTGCAATATTTTGGATTACTATACTGGCAGTTCTCACTCAGAAATATAAAATTTCTTTCAAATATATTATTGCATATATATTCTGTCTCTGGCTGGAGCAAATGCACAGCGATAGGTAATGCTAAAAAAACTTTATTGATGTGTTGTGGAAGTGAATTCAAAGCAGTTTCTCATGACAGTCTTAGTATTGCCACATAAAAGGAACATGAACATTTTTGTCACAGTAAAAATACGATAAACACAGAAGACTGTGAAGTATCACTTCCCATAATATACCAATAAACCAAATATCTAGAACTGGTGGGTTTGTAACAGCTACTAATACTATGAGAGTCTAAAAAGAGCTACTGATCAGTACAGACAGAGTTGTTGAGACTTGGGATTCAGGTTAAGAATCCCAAGGATCTATGAAATGCCATTTATACTGTGAGCCACTGTAGCAAAAGGGAATGGTCATAGAGTGGCAAGAGTATGTTATCAACAGATTCAGAATGACACAATTTCACAGGCTACTTTCAGATGAACAAATATAAATACATAAATGTCATTCAGATCAGGGATCCAAAGGCATATGGATTAAGCAAATAATTTATTTCATACGCTGATAGTCACAGAACCTGGTTTGCACACAGAAAGGGATGTTGTCTGTCATATAGAACTTGATGCTATAAAGTTAATCAGGTACAAAAGGGACTGAAAGGAAAAGAGGAAGATAGACTTCAGATTGTATGAACTTAATTAAAAAAGTGCAATTTTACCTACCGTTATTGTAACACATATTTTCATCATACTTTTAACCTTGCATAACTTTTATTTCTCAGCTGGTATGCACCAGGTGTGTTGCAACAGTCTGTCAACTGCAATCTATCACAAGAGGATTTGACTGCCAGCATACAAGACCACGAAGCAACATCATTTTTACTCAGACTAGGGTCAACACTTATTTCTACGATTTGGAAGCAGTAAAAAGAAGTAGCACAGAACAGTACAAGCTGCAACAGAAGCATCTATTTCCTTCCACAATTCTACTTTTGGGAAAGTATTTAGGCTAATAATTTATGAAAATTCAACACCCCACACCTTGACTAAATCTCAAAATATTCATGGATCAGCTACTGAAATGTCAAAGCCTATAGCTACATTGCTAGCAAATTCCATTGTCCATCTCTAATCCAGGGGCCACACTTAACTCACTACTGCAGAAATAATAAAATTTTAGCAATTATTTTTCTGGATATTGAAAATGGCAGAACCTTTCATCTGTACACCATAATTCAGAGCTGTTCTAGCAGTATGAATATAGTTTTGATAGGGAAATTAATAAATAAACTGTTTCACTCCTTGGGACATTCCGCCAGCATAAACTCCTGCAGAATACTCATGCAGAGCTTTGTCATTCCTGTATCTAAGTCCATCAGCTAACAGGACATCTGTTTCTAGAGTAATGTTCACCATAAACTAAGACAGGGAGTTAGAAAGTGTTGGTTAACCTCAAATAAAATATGGGTTTATCCAAATGCTATTTAGTTATGATATGCCAGCAGAGACCCATGTGAATTTTTACAAATCCCATCAAGTTTTGCCAGTAAACAAAAAGGAATCCCTCTACATAAGTACTGATAGAAAACACAAGCACAAAAACCTTTTGGACAAATGGACAATCATAAACTTAGGAGAATTTTTTTTTTTTTCATTCCCTGCCCATCATAATTTTTTGCTGAAAACACTGTAAAGATAACATAAGTAAAATAAAATCCTGATCTCTATAAGACAGCAACTGACTTCTTGCAATAAACTGACAAGATACAGTCTAGGACTTAATAGTGTGAAAAACTTTTAAGCAGTTCTTTCTTATTATCCAAATTGTCTTGACCTGGTTTATCCAGAAGTGTCACAACTAAAAGTTTAAGATGTATACTCAAATTACATGCCTTCTTCAGTCTGTCCCAATACTTAGAAAAAAATAATTCTTGCTCAGTTTATAAATAGATACAGAACTGTTTCAGGTCACCTTTGTACACAGTGCTTTTTTGGAAAACAAAGAACAAAGATATCCCTATTTTTTTTCAACAATTTTTGGTGAAAAATACAAAAGTGAATACATATAGAACAACATTGCAAAAGGACAGAGTCTTCTTTAGATATGCAAGTCAGTGCAGAATGTGTAGTACAAATAGCAGTATGGGATTCCATGGTAATGTTTCAGTCATTATATTACTGTGAACTCCTATCCTGCTCACATTAGCAAATTATGCTGCAGTTAAAATCATTCACTAGCTGGATCTGTCTTGGGGGACATTTACCTCACTGCTGGGCTGTTACCACAATTAATATAGCACACATACCTGCTTTTAGCTCATTCAGATAACAAAGCAGTCTTTAAACATATTTTTAACCAGACACGATCATCCATTCTAACACCCAACCCTTTCATATTCAGGTCTAAATACTGTATTGAACTGCTATTTTTAAGGGTCTTGATAAGAGTAATGAGATATCACCTCACAAACTCTGTTTTGTCCTCCAAGGGGCATGTATTTGAATAAGGATAGCATAAAACAGACAGTAAATTGATCCCGAGTTATGGGCTAAAAAGCAGGAATCCAATCCATTTGTAGGTGAAGTTTTAAATTTCCATTTGATTCTGTAAATATAGGCGTCTTACAGATAATTTAGACACCCAGTTAGACTACCTGTGCTCTTCAGAGAGACAAACACACCCGTACACAGGCCTCTGTTCTCAAAAGACAGACAAGTCGGCTGAGTTTGTGGTTGTAGAGTTACCTTATACCCAACCTTCACTCAGGTTGTTTCATGGATCTGTTTCCTTGGGCAGAAAAATTATTTAGGGAGGTAAACACATTCCCTCTCCTCACTCTCTTACCCAGCACATGTGCAAAACTGATCCTTCACTTTAGTATTTTCTGTTCACACATCATTTTTTCACTAAGTTAATATCTACTTAAAGGAATGATATGGTCTCACAGAGTACCAACCACTTGACTGGATCCACTGATGCGTCTCAAGCATGCAGATATTTGACCAAAAATGCATAATAAGCATTAGTTTTGCAGACCAAAAAGGGGTGCCTCTATATACCAGAAAGAAGGACAGATTTACCAGGGGACACACAAAGGAGCTACAGATCCTGCTCAACCCTATTTGCTCTGCACAGATTGATGTGCTCTCCATGTCATATGACAGAAGATGCGTTGTGCTGTTCAACAGCACCCTTATTCATCCTGACTGCATCCAGCCCTGATGTATAGCAGTAGTGTGTGAACAGATTGCTTTCATGACAGTTTTGAAACTCAGAAGGAGCCAGTTTGAATTGCAATTTTATTTTTAACCATCCTACAAGTGATGGCTACAATCTAAGACGCAACTGTCTCCAAAATGGTTCCAGTGTAAGTAAGTGGACAGCTCTGAATGGTTACCTTATATACCTTTAAAGGGCAAGCCATGACCCTGGAGAGATTCAGTCCTAGTATCGAGTTAGCAAACAATTTTGCCATTTATTTTTAGTTCTCATCTTCTTTCTGTTATGGTAACTATATAAAAGTGAGATGAATTTAGGAAACTGGTCCAAAAACTACATTAAGGACTCATGTGCAGCTTGAATGCTGGATTCCTGGATAACCAGAATAGTATGACTGAGAGGACTTGATAAGCTTTCCAACCATCTATTTCACAAAAGTACTTGAAGTACTTTTTAAACATCTCTAACCACAATTATGCGTTTATTTTTGTCCTTTGCACTTGCACTGTGAAATACTCAAACAAGACTAATTATGCATATTCTTTTTGTACAGGATGATATTTATCTCAAGTGGTGTAACTGGCACTTTGGTTATATGTACACTGTGTAATGCAGTGTAATACAGAGATACCCAAGCTAACGGGAAAGAACATGATCAGGATAATTACAGCAAGAGTGTAGACAATGTGCAAGGGAGGAGAACTTGGAGCAAAACTACCTTCCGGAGCAAAACTTTCTTTAGCTTTCACACTTGGGCTCCTCTAAACAGCTTTAGAATATTTTTGTCAATGAGTAAATCAAAATGTCATGCAGTAATTGTCTTTGATAGACATGAAAAAATGTTTATATCCCAATATTGGATCCTACTAGAGCAGCTTTCCTTTATTCAACCAATTCCATACTCCTTTACTTGACAGAAGCCCAAGTCTTCCAGAACAAATGGCCACCTGATTACACAGTCTCTGGGGCCTTATTGCTCTGCCCGCATAGTAATTATCCCATCAAGGTTTCCATGACAACTTTCTTTGCTCATGATGGACCCCAAGTAAAGCTGCTCATTTAAAGTGATATGACACATTTAGGTTCAAAGCTAGATGCAATGAAGTTCCACTTTCCATATTATTCGATCTACTCTGACAGGATACTCACAAGGCATTCCCAGCTTCTTTAGCCACATGTTGTATTCTCCACTGGATTAAGGCTCTGCAAGGTGTAATCCACTTTTCATTTGTGGAACAGAGCAGTGAAATACAAAGCTACTGTCAGGACTGAATAGGAGAGAGCACATAAATGAATCACATGGAAATAAGATTACATGCCCTGACTACGTGCACACAAGAAATGCCAGATACCATGTCATTTACCTACTTTTTCAAAAAAACATGTGGACTTATTCAACACCTCAGCTGCATCCCATCAGAGGCAATATCATACAGGTAGAAAGAAAAAAACCCTGGGTAAGGATTTCTGAGAAATGCAAGGAGTTAGCAATTAGCTACAAATTGCTTAATTAATGAAGAATAAAACTATGACACTAAATAATCTTGCAATAATAGACTAATTTAAGAATCGCTGATAAATACTATGATTAGTTAGAAATGCTGCCATGTCATACAGTATTTCATTTGCTTCAGAAAAGATGAAATTGTAAGAGGTTAATGCTCTTTCTGATTTATAGAAATTTAACTGCTTGCCTCCTATCACCATTAACAGCCACGCAGTTAAATAACCACGGCTTATTTTAAAGGAAAAAAAAAAAAAAAGTGATTTCTTTCATGATTTCAATTCTTAAGTTCTCTCACAACAAAACTCTCCATTTTGTGGACATTTTGGGTTTTGTCTCGTACTACAAAACCCACTTGATTATCAATATCATACTATACATATAGTATGATAGAGCCAACATGATGTGTGTGCAGTCAACTGTAGGGTGAAGACAACTGTCCGTTGTTCTGCTTGTTGTGAAGACAGACATTTTGGAGGGGGTGGAGAGGAGGAAAAAGATACTAATCATATCACAAAACAAAGCTAATATGTTAATGGCGAATATGAGAGAAGACAATGGCACAGTTAAACAATGGCTTGTTTCAAAGTACAGATCAAATTTTACATCACTTTCTTACCACCTCTAGCAGATGGCCATCTCTCACATAACTGACTGAGCATGGAGCCTGCTCTGCACAGGAGTCCCTGCCCGCTCTGTGGGGCTCAATTCAAAGAAATACCAAGAAGAAACTTCACATCAATAGCAACTTTCCATGTAGTGTCCATTTCACAGATCTTGAATTTTCTTGCTGTTCAAGAATCACTGTGCAGACAGCAATGCTGGGCTGCATCAGCTACTACAAAGCTCTCAGCAGTCAGGACACCCTCAGGGCAAGTGTAGGAACTAGACAATGGGTATCTTCTGAGAGCTTTAACAAGACAGTTTCAAGCGAGTACTTTGCTCTAACTCCAACTCCCATCTGAACTTCGAGTCTAAATCTCTATGTTCTCCTTGGTTTTGGCTTACTTAGGAAATAATACACTGCAGTCTTCTCAGGCCCATCACTCTCCTTTGGATTCCTGGTCAACAGCTCAACTGATATTTACATCAGAATTTGGCCCACAACAGTAAATACTGTTGTCCTAGTAAGTCCTGTATAGTATTAAGAGGACTAATCTGCAAATTTTTCTTAGGAAACTTAGCTTCATTGGACCAGTCCTCTTAGAAAGAAAAAAATACTCTTGACCTTTTCTTCAGCAAGATATAGATAGCAAATGCCTTTTTACAGTGTTTCTGAGATGTTATTCCACAATTATATATAGCCATAGTGTTTGACAAAAAATGTAGCCTATTTCATTCAGTGGCTTAATGCTAGCTGGTCAGCTGAGTCACAGGAGTCTCCACACAACAGAACAACAGGTCTTGCTAGAAACTTCTAAAAGTACATGTACTTACATTCTTTCTTAGACAATTACAATAATTACTGATCGCTACATGACACTCACATACAGTAAACTACATAATTTGACATTTTAAAATATGCTAGAATTGACTATTACTATTCAGTGCATCTTCCTGGGATGTTTTAGGACATTGCCTGGACTTGAACTTCTGCCCTGGAATCCACATGGCTGAATATTTCTGGATGTAGCAGTAATAACTTTGGAATCAACACCTTTAATAACTTTCTATCCTACATCCACAACACATTTATGCATACTTCTTCACATGGCAATTCACATTTTGCCATGAACTTTAGAGGTCACTGGTTTGAACATATTTAAAGCATGAATTATGACCAACCACAGATACAGGCTGGGTAATGAGTGGATTGAGAACAGTCCTGGAGAGAAGGACTTGGGCATGTTGGTGGATAATAAGAACAAAATTACCCAACAGTGTGCGTTTGCAGCCCAAAAAGCCAACCAGATTTTGGGCTGCATTATAAGAAGTGTGGTCAGTAGGTCACAGGAGGTGATTCTGTTCCTCTACTCTGCCCTCATGAGCCCCCACCTGGAATACTGTGGCCAGCTCTGGAGCCCCCAATAAAAGAAGGATATAGAACTGTTAGAATGAGTCTAGAGGAGGGCTACCAAGATGATCAGAGGGCTGGATCACCTCCCCTATGAGGACAGGCTGAGACAGTTGGGGTTGTTCAGCCTGGAGAAGAGAAGGCTCCAGGGAGACCTTATAGTGGCCTTCCAGTACCTGAAGGGCACCTACAAGAAGGCTGGGGAGGGACTTTTTACAAGGGACTGTAATGATAGGATAAGGGGTAATGGGTGGAAGCTGAGGGAGGGGAGGTTTAGATTAAATATAAGGAAGAATTTTTTTACTGTGAGGGTGGTGAGGCACTGGAACAGGTTGCCAAGAAGGTTGTGGCTGCACCATCCCTGGCAGTGTTCAAGTCCAGGTTTGATGGAGCCTTCAGCAACCTGGTCTAGTAGAAGGTGTCCCTGCCCATGACAGGGGGGTTGGAACTAGACAATCTTTGAGGTCCCTTCCAACCCAAACCATTCTATGATTCTATGATATGATTCTATGCTATATTGTTTACCGTTCCAGAGGACACCTCTTCCTTGTCTGATCACAACAGTTGTTTGATGATGGTCAGGGAAGTAAGTTCATGGAACTCTTTCAGTAAAATACTTCAGGAAACCAGCAAAAAACAACCAGCATTTTAAATTCTGTTAGGAGACACCATGCTTTAGAACTATGTTGTTCTGTTCAAATACCACACAGATCAAACAGTAATGAAAAATAACCATGTTTCAATTTTTTGAAAATTGTAAAGACTGTCCTTGTAAAATGCTGATCTTTGTCAGATTTACATGTGATGATGAAATAAAGACAGGAGATGGAGTCAATGACTTCGCAAAGATATTTTAATTAATTTTTCTATATACTGTAGTTTGGCTCTATTTTAAAATTTATGTGTATCGTATTGCTGGAACTACGAACTGTGCTGCAAAACCCATAATACAATGAGTTTGCTCATAGTGGTCCAATCCTGAAAGGTGTATTGAACCTAAAATTCAGAGTTCCCAGAACCTTGCAGAAGGTATCAGAAATCCAAACTGTTCTAGTAAATGGAATTTGATTTTAAGATGTTTGATGTTTTAGCTTTAAATTCCATGCTGTAGGCTGCATCAGCACCATGATAGCTTTACACATGACCAGTGATAGAAACTGAGCACCTACTAGATACCAATTTGAAAAAATCAGTAATGCTTGAATGGTGTCTTCAGGTGCTTGAATGGGTAAATAGACACTCTGAAAACACTGAGACTTTAAATAATTTGCATTAAAAATAAGTGGGGTTTAGAATGTATTTGTAATATCCAAGATTTATTTCTTTACTGTTAAGGCACCATGGAATTACTAGTGGTAGTTCAGTAAGTTTCCACAAGCCCCACTTGTAACATCCATCCCCTCTTTACTGCTGTCAGTACTTTCCTTTTCCTTAACTAGTTCCCTCTAGTTACACAGAATTATTTGAATGATAGAATCAAATTCTATTCTTTTAAGTCAGCATTGACACTGTAACAAAAACAAGAACTTGCAACTGCCATATTAATGAGTACATTTTCCATTATGAGGTTCCTGTCTAGCTTCCTCCTTTTCTGTTTCAGAGGAAATTTTACATCTGTTCTCTCTTCTGATAGGCTACACAAAGGAGAGGAGGTAGGTCAAAAAACTGGAATAAGGGAAAAATACAAAAACTATGCAGGAAAAAAAGCAGCTACAGCGAGTTATACTGTGTTTCAGGGGGCACTAAAAATTCCTTAAGCCATGTTCTGATGAACAGTCCAAAACCTTAAACCTCCTTTTTCCAGTTACATCTACTGAAAACTGGAACCAGAAATGCAGGGGTTAAATGGTGAAGGAGCAGGTACAGCTGAGACCATGCAACCCATCAGCAAATGCTGATACCCTCCTATCTATATAAGAGGACACCTGCTACTATAGCTTTTTCTATAAGGTTAGCGATTTTGGTATTTGGATTTGTTTTGCCCTACAATGGTAAGAATTTTCATTTAGAGGTGTCTGTTCTCTTGATCTGCTGAGATGTCTAATTTAGTAAGAGGTTTTATTCCCTTTTGCTTTGAGAGCAGTAGAATGGAGAGCTTTAACAACAGCTAGTGTATTTATCTTTCTGCTGAGAAAACAACTACTGATGATTGAGAGAGGTACCAGCTAGGTAGAGATGATGTGGTGGTTTAACTTTTCTATGAAGTGGGGGGGGGGGGGGAAGAACTGGGTTACCTGGCTAAACTGTAGTAATTTGACTTTAACACAAAAATGTCTTGTGCATGGAAGCTATTTTGTATACGGTGTTCTTAAGCTTGGAATATATTTTAAAAATAGAAAAGGCCAGTTATCAAATAGTTTTCTTGGTGTAAATACAAAATAAGCAAAGGGAGTGAAAAGAGATGCTGCCCTGTAATTCTTTGTCACTGCAACTTGGAGATTCTTCTTTTGCTGTTTGTTGTAAAAGGTGGTGTTAATGATAAACTTAAGACAGTTGTTGGTCTCTAAACTGGAAAAGTCATCTCTCTGGATATGAGGACTTGCATCTATGTAATACTTTAAAGAGACTCTTTATGATCTTGGCTTTTTCTGTGCTACTGTTTAGTTGATTGGGGATTTTTTGTTGGTTGGTGACTGTTTTTTTTAATGCATTTTTTGTTTGTCTTGATGTTTCTTGCTGGGATATTTTCTTGGGGAGGGGGGCAGTGTATTTTCTTTAAAGCTATTTTGGCTAGCTGTTACTAATAACTTCTAACTGAGAAGTCCCCAGGAAAGGATACTACATCAGCTTTCAATATAACAGCAAAGCCTGTGCATTTTTTGCCAATATATTATGAAAAAAATGCTTAAAGCTTGTATAGTGCTGTTAATAAAGCTGGTGGCTTGCAAAAGTGGCGTACTACAGTGGGTAGGTGGTGAAATGCAGTTTTGGTATACTTGTGAGTATCCCTAAGAGCTGTGGGTGTTTGTGGCTTGTGAAAAGTAGTACATCCCAATGAAAACAAAGCTTACCTTTACAAAACCCCAACAAGAAACAGGGAGAATTAAAGATAAAATCCTATTGTGGAAGAAGCACTCACTATCTTTGGGGGCTATTAACCTATTTTTATATTTCACTGTTGATACTACAGATGTCTAAATCATATATTGTATTTTATATAACTGCACAAAAAGTTGCAGGCCCTAGAGACCTGAAGCTACATAAGAAATATGTTGGCCCCTTAAAGGGGAGGAAGTATGTCAGTCTCTTCTCATGGTATGAAAGCCTGGTCTTCTAGGGGTACTGTATTTGCAGCTTCCCAGTGGAGTCTGTAGTAGCTGGGTTACTGCCCTAAGGTCAGATTCAGCCCTGATGTGAAAGGAGCAGCAAGCCTGGGACTTCAGCTGCTCTGCATCAAGGTGGGATGCTGGGCTCTGCCTTCTCCCACTACCATCCTGATGAGAAGAGGGTTGTTTCCTGACACTGGGTGTAAGACTGCCTTAAACAATGCCATTGTCTTTGAATATGCTATAACCATGGGGGAGGGCTTTAGATATGTTTCCCTGCTGTGGCACTTGTTTATGGTAGCTTATAGTATCAAGAGAGATGAATGGGATCCCAGAAAACAGAGTTGGATGCACTGTCAGTGCTACCTACATGGTGCAAAGACACAGCATAGCAATCCCAGGTGAGCATCATACTTGACTGATTCCAGAACTGGAAAGAATAGAGCCGTGTCAGCACAGTGTTGCACCTGAATTAGTCATGCTTATAGACAGAAAGCTAACTTATTTGGGAACAGACTGTGCTAATGGTACACAGCTCTAGGCACTGAAGCTGTTAGCTGGGAATGGCATAGTGAGAATATGCCAGGTTCTGTGTTACTAGCTAGGCGTAGTCTACAGCAGAAGTCTGCTGTACTGTTGCACTAGAAGCCATAGGGAGTGGAAACATCTGAGCAGGTCTGAGGGAAGAGCCTTAAATATCAACACAAGTCCAAAGTCAATGTACTACTCTAGCGCTGCCTCTAAGATTTATGCTAAACCCATCTTTTGTTCCTTTTAATGTTTTGTGGTTGCCAGGGTGCCCAGAAAAAAGCAAGAAGAAATGTTCCTTACAGAAGCTGCTAAATATGATTGCATTGCTCACCCTAAACCATACACTAAGTCCTCAGATTTAGGGACTCTCACAGCAGTAATGACTATAAAAGTTATTATTTGAGTGGTTTATCTGAAAATGTAAACTACTACCTCTCAGGATGTTAAAATATGAAAATGGATTTACCCTGTCTATAAAGGAGTCTTAGCAGTCAGTCAGCTACAGCCATGGTCCAAATATAAATAAATATAAATACATGTATGGTCTAAAGACCAGATAATAGAAATTTGATCAATTCACTCAATTTCCAACCCTGAAGAAAAAGGAGAGAAGGAATCGTACTGAGTTGCTTGCCTCCTGACTCACTCTAGCCTAAGCCAAAATGACTCAGAGCCACTATTTTCCCACCCCCTCACCCCATTATCTGTTGGGGGAGGAAACCAAGGCATATGTACCAGATGAAAGGTTAATGTCATCAGTCAACACTTAGTGAATACATATTGTTTCATTATTTGTATTGATTGTCACCTTAATGTCTGGTGACAGCAAAATGTGAATTCCTCTGTATGTTAGGAAACTGTCCCATGAAAACAGGGTTGTGAAACTGAAGACTGAGAGGTAGTGTGTATAAACATAAGTAAATATGAAAGACATGACAGTCTTGGAAGTTGTTAATGGTAAACCAATGTATGCAGGGCTTGTCTTGGTGGTAAACATGTTTATCAAATGATTCTTCTTTCATATTAAAAATGTAAAGCCTCACCACAGAGTTTCTACTAAGAAGATATTGATTAAAATAACTTGCTGCTAACTACCTTTATTTTTATGTATCAAAGATTTTTTTCATTTACTGCTTCCAGTGGCACCCATCTGACTTATACATTTTTATCTTCCTTACCTGTATGCTGTATTTTGTACATATGCAGGCAAAGGTTTAAGGTGAAAAGCTACAGATTGAGAAGCACAATACCCATAAATAACAAAACATAATTGGAAAAATGAATCTTGTATCTAGATTGCCTGGCTCAGAAAACTATCCTACTAGAAATAAAATTGCATTACATCTACTAACTCAATGGTTCTACTTTTGTTGGGGGAAACACTTTTTTTGGATAGGTGTTCACATTAGCAGCCCCTTAGAAGTAGATTCTTACAGGAAGATACTTAACTTCCTGGGATAGTATATTCAGCTAAACTGTGCCTCACTGCTGCTCTGAACATATGTAGCTGTGCTTCCAAGTAAACTAGGCAACTTATAGCATTAGGTCTATGGCTACCAGTGAAATTTAACTGGTAGGTATGGCAAATGGTCCTACATAAATTGTGGTTCTCTACAATCACAGGACTAACAAGTAATTTAAATGCAGAATAGCATAGATATAAGGGTTAGTTTTCCAAGCACTAATTTATGTGATCAGAATGGTTTTCCCTATTTAGCTTGCAGTAAAATACTATTGCCATGTTAAAATCATAGCCTACTACTAGGTGCCAGATCTAAATAAAGGGCAGTTCAAAATGCTGTATTACAGGAGTACCAAGCTGTGAGTTTACATTCTTGTCAAGAGCAGTTACTGTAAGGCTTGCTGAATTGATGCCAAAATAATATTAATCACTATACTAAAATGTATATTTAACTTCAAGTCCTTCACAGCAAGACTACTGTGTATCTTCACCCATGTTCCATTTTAAACATTCACAATACAAAGCAACTTCAGGTCACCAGGATTTCTCAGGAAATATGTCCTGCAGTATCCTGATGAGTTTTCTTCCAGTGACATGACTTTTCTTCCCCCTCCTCCTACTGTATTTTCTTCTTTCATTCATTCTGATGTATATAGCCTACCTAGCAGAATTTCGAGGCAGGGATCCAGGACAACCTGTCAGCACAGGCAGCACTGAGGTGGTGACTCAGCAGAGGCACTGTGTGTCTTTGCAGTCTGCTGCAGCACTGCTCACTCCCAACCTGCCTGGAAGCAAATCTTATCTTTGACATTGAATGTGTCCACAGTTCCTGCTCATTCTTATTTTGATGGAAGGGAGGATGTGTCCTCCTCTGAACCTGAAAACATGGAGCTAATAACACAAGGAACAGAGGCTCTGTGTGATCTGAGGATTATTTAGGGCTTAACATGAGAAGGCAGCTGGCAATTTTGTAAAGCAAATTATTAAGAACTAGACCTTCACTTAAATTGCAGTGTTAAAACTATTAAAACCAGCATATTTTTACTGCATTTGTGTCATGCTGCACTGTACAAACCCCAACATGACAGCTGACATGCACAAAAATCCAACGTTTGCTACATACAGTAGGATTATTTAGAATAAGATTAAATTGTCTGGTGTTCAGAAACAAGCTGTCTAATTTTAAAGGAGTTCTACTGAATGCTACAAAAGGACATCAGTGTGGTCAATCATGTATTAAGATATTTTTTGTTTTCGTTCTTCAAATTGCTTTTTAAGTGACAAGAGTTTAAATGGCTCCCTCTTGTGGCAAGAAAAATGCAGTATCCTGTTACTTGGCAAAAATTAGCCCTTGAACGGCAATTAGAATGCGTATGTATTTATACTGCGTCGTCTAGTCATCAGTATGTTGTGGTGACTAATGAAGAGACTGCACACACCTATCCCTTACTGTTTAGGTACTCTTGAAACTACCTAAGCATTAAACTTACCTTTCAGTTGTGTATGCTGAAGGGTAGGGAAAAATAGATTTGTGAACCGTATGGATTGCACCCTATCCAACTTGCTAATGCTGACTAGACTACATTGTTTCAAATGTCTGTCCTTAAATATAAATCTCTGGAACATCTCAGCACAGAATAACTGGATAGCACAACTTAATTTATTTCTGATGCTTTTCACATGTGAGCAAATCTGAACCTTGTAAGGGGTGGGAGGAAAGCAATCAACTCTGGTGGAAAGCTATGAGCATATATGAGTCAGTGAATGGCAGTGAGGAAGCATAAAGTGGATCTCAGCCAACCCTGCAAGTCATCTTTCCTTCTTTCTACCTACCAGCTGATAAAGCTTTCATTTAGGCTTTTAACTTGTGAAAGCTTTCTTAACAATAATTAATAGCTATAAACCTCTGAAATTAAAAACTGAGATTTCTGTCATAGCATGGAGCATACTTTGGTAACTCTGGATATTAAGCAATAATATTTGAAATGGACATAAAAAAAAGAAAAAGTCTCATAAGACACTAAGGTCTGGGTGAGTTCAGGGGGCAAATTAAATGCATACACAGGAAGCTTCTACCATAGCTTTTGAGAAAGCAGGTCTCAAAAGCTTTGTTTCAAGACAACAGACTCCAGTTCCATGGTTTCTCATAAAATCTGTTACTACATAGTTATGAATCAAAAAAAACCTAAGTGCACTGCAGAGTAGGACTAATCATACTGATGGTTTTAGAGCTTGGTAAAGCTACTTTGCAGATTAATCTCTTGAGATAATCTCTGTTTATGCTGATTCAGAAGTCTGATGGTACAGACACAGGAGGCTGTTTACCAGTTTGAAGGAGGGGCCTTTAAAGTATAATATTGTAAACTGTTTTACTCACTTATCCTTCTTTGTAAAAAGTCTTCCATGTTAACAGCCTCACAGGTTGTTAACAGAATGCATGACAATACAAGTACCTATATCAAATTAGGTAGGCTTTTCAAATCTAGGACTTCAGAAGTGAGAAATTATTTGGAAGTAGATATATATGGGTGGAGTTACCACTTGTTCAGAGAGGAAAAAAATACTATGGTGCACTGACTGATCATTCAGTATCTTATAGGGTTTTTTTAAGGGCTTAGACTGTGGTGTACCACTATACATTTCCACACTTCAGAGAAGGACTGATGAGGATAGACTTAACCAATGAGTAACTGAAAGGGTGTATCAAACCTAAAGTGTGTACTGAAGTTCAAAACTGCTGTTCTGAAAACATCTTATCAGCTGCCACCTGGGACTAAATACATTTAGCCTCAAAAATACCCCTTTTATCTATCCAGCCACACAAAGTTAGTTTTCTGAACATAACCAGCATCATGATCTTAACGGAACCAAGCTAGCTGCCTCATATTTCAAGCCTGGGGGGATAGGATGAGGCAACTGGGCATTTCATTACCTATTTCTCTTGAGGTACACATTCCAAAATTGTTTGGAAGATAACTATAAAAGGATTGTAAGTGGCACTATATACGCATAATACAAAATATTTTAAGTACATTTTATGTTAAGTATGGCCAAACACTGCTACTCTTAACCAATAATCTAGCAGCTGTGGTACCTGCCTGGGAAGTGTGAGTTTCTCAGAGAGGATTTAGTATCTTCCCTCCTGGATTCTGTGTCTGTCTCATGGGTTATCACCAAACTGCAGGCTACTCCAGAAAAGAGGTGCTCTTGGAGACTTTCAGTTTATGTGGAGAAAAGAATAAAAAAGTCAATAGATCAATAAATAAATAAGAGCTCACAAAAGATGTATCTTCAGTGAAGCAGTAGACCCTCCAAGTTAGGCTTTTGGGTCCTAGCACTAATACTAACAGCAAGCCAAGGTAGGAGTATTTTTCTAATTAATTTCCAGCATAGTTTTGCATTGTGAGATTTTTGGTATCCCTGAAATGGGGCCACCACAAGTTTGTTTAATGCTTCCATTACTTCTCTCAATGCTATAATGCAAAATATTGTAAGAGGCAAAATCTCCATGTTTTCAAAGTTTTTCACCTGTAAAAAGGTTCTGTTTTCTTTCTTCTTGACATAGAATAAAGGTAGAAGCTTTCATGCTGACTTCATTCACTTGTTTTGTAGCAGAAGACTAGTGTGACAGGAATACACTTTTGAGACTCTAGGCTAAGTAGTGAGGCACACTTGGGTTCTCCCATGTCACTTTTGCATTCCCCTTAGTAAAACTGTAACAGTGGAACTAAAAATGGTTATGCAAAGGGTTTCTTTCAGGAAACAATGAGAGGAGAAGAGGGCATGATAAGCATCTGCAAAGATATAGGTTTGGAGGTGAGGTGGATTCCTTAATTAGCTTCACTTTGCAATAGGAAAAAAGCTTATCCTTAAATAATAACGGGTGACAGAATTTAGCATTTGTTAGCTTTAATAACGAAATGGGAAATATTGCTGCCTTGGTCACTGAATCAATTTGTTGCATGAGGCTAGAATTTGGGTAAACTAAGCTACTGTACGTAAAGGATACTCATGGAGGGGGTGGGGCAGGTGTGTCTTTATTCTAAAGACACCATGAACACTTTCCACCAAGCTACTGAGGAAAATGTCATTCCTTCAGGTGCCATTTTGCCTAGCCTCCACTGTGGTTAAGGTTTGGTATACTAGAAATTATGGAGTGAGACTAATATTAGGAAGTGTTTTACAAAGAAACCTCAGAGCAATACTCCACACTTTTCAGGAAGAAAATTAGGTTTGTGGTTTCTTAGTGAGCTTTTGTACCTCACTTCTGCTTAACCTCAGGTGATGAAACTTATTCATCCTTTAAGGATTGAATTTGAAATTTAATATTCTTTCCTTGTGTGTGCAGGATTTTAGTAAGCAATTTAAGATACATGTTGATTTAAACAACATGTTTTTTCAGCTGAAGGAGACTTTGTCACAGATTGTTCTGCATCTATATATCTACCCATGGTTTCTATGAAGTGCCTAGCTGTTTTTACATACAGGAAATAACACCGTTAGTCAGGATCAAGTTTCCTGTGACATTGTGTGTAACTCTCTGTAGACAGACTTTAAAATATCAAGTCTTTTGTGTTAGTCACATAACTGTCAATGTCATAGATAGTTATTGCAGTGCCTTTCTTATTCCTAAACTAATAATCTATACCACAGCAAATATTTACACCTTTAATGGATTGCAAGATAAAGAAACCCACTGGAATTTTGCCATATATGCATTTTTGCATACCATAAAGAACTCCTGTAGCTGAATGACATTATGCTTATTTAAATAAACCCACTGCAATCTGACTTACTGAAAAAAGCGAAGGTTTATATATAACCAGCTTCCCACTGCCGCCTCCTGTGCTACTTGTTTTCTAGGTCTTTTTCTACGCAAAGCATTTCAGCAATATCCTTAAATGAGTGGATGTTGCATAATATGATTATGTATTTTCCTAAACCGAGGAGTGTGTCCCACTTGCTACATATTACATGCTGCTGCCTTGGTTCTTTCATTGGAAATTATGTGATGACACTTCTATATTCCTGGCAGCTGTCAAACGCTAAAGCAGAGGCTTAGGCGATTGGGTTTTTTCTCCTTTTTCTGTGTACTGAAAACTAGTATTGCATCTTCTCTATCTTATGCCTTTAGCTCTAAAGGGGAAGATTACGATTGGTTCAGGCAATCTTGTTTTCTCCCTCATTCCAATATATTGCCCTAACTTGTATTACAGGAATCTGCAGGTATGTGTAATTAGAAAAATCAGCCTCGAACGCGTATACAGGCCGCCGTGAGGTGAGCTAACCCACCACTGAGGAACCATGGCTCTTAACTTCCCGACTCCATCTCTAGCCCCCAGCTCCAACCGCAGATGCGTTTGCAACCGCGGGTTACCTGCGGCCGTTCTGTTCCCCCCTCAGCCGCTTGCTCTGGCGGGGGGCTCGCACAGCCTGCAGCCTGCGCCCCCTCCAGTCCCCCCTTCTCCTGCCAGCCAGCTCCGGCGCTGACGCGTGGATACAAAACTGCCCGTTGTGCCTGTCAAAGCGCTTATTCACCTTGCAGCAAGGTGCTGCGTGGGGCGGGAAGGCGCTGCGCCCTGTCTCTTA
>NW_020799098.1:40828636-40836603 GCF_003259725.1 Athene cunicularia
CGGGCGGCCGCGGCCTGAGGTAGTCCCGGGCCGGGGGGCGAGCTCCGAGGGCCGCGGTCGTGGGGCCGTAGGCCTTGAATGGGCGCGGATGCCTTGTCGTGGCGCTGGGCCTCCGCCTCCTCGCCCCTCGTTCTGGTTTGCTCCGTGGCTCTGAGGAAAACCCTTAAGCCCCTCGTTCTCCGACACGGGAGCCTCCTCTCCTCTCCACCCGGGCTCCTCCCGCGTGACCGCCGCGTCTCAGGTGGGCTGTAAACAGCAGCGCCCCAGCCGCCTCATCCTCCCGGGACGGCTGCGGCTAGGAGCGGGCACTCCTGGTGTGCCTAAGTACCTGATGGCGGCCCACTTAAGAGGTGAAGCGCCTGCCTCACTGCACTGTCCTCACAAGAGAAAAGAAACCTTGGGGTGTTTTTTTTTTTTAATTGCTATTATTATTCTTTAAAACGGGTGTAATGATTCCTGCCGATTCTTGGAGCCTTACATGGGAATGAGGTAGTTGCGGTTACCCTTAAGCGGTGTGCATGCTTGAATGTAGCCTGTTTCTGTTTATGGTAGGTGATTTTTTTTTGGTTTTTTTTTGAAAATAACTTAAACTTTAGGCTACTTTTAAAATGGTCTGCTGTAAACTGCACCAGTTCAGATGTTGAATAGACAAGTAGTTCAGATAGCAGAGACTTAAAGGATTTTTGTTACATCATTTAACCAGACATGACAAAATAATATCCCTACTTCCAACTGTCTGGAAAACACAAGTCTCTTGGATGCAAGCTGCTGTGTGATTGGAAATTGGCATTTTAAAATAACGCGGAACTTGGATTAAACTTTGGGATTACTTAGTCCTTTGCTTGATGAAGTAATAAAAGCGCTTGTGTTGGTTATAGTGAGACATTAATATTGAAGTAGCACTTTACTATTTCATACATGTTTAGCACATAGATAATGCACTTTAAAGCGATTCTGTCCAAAATAGATACTCTAATCTAAGCAACAAGCTTGTTGTTTAAGCAACAAGCATGATTTAATGGTTTTAATCATTGTTCCTCCGTTAATGCAGATGCTTTGTAAAATCACTCAGTAGGACTGACAGAAAGCAGCTAAAGAACTTTGGTTCTGCTTTTTCTTATCTGCAGTGTGAAAAAAATGGAGGTGTCAAGAAGAGAAGGTCAGATCAGGCAGATATCCCCGACAGTCTTCGTCAAGAAGCAGAAACATGCTATCGGCTTAAACTGCCTGAAGACTTCTATCAGTTTTGGAAGTTTTGTGAGGAACTAGATCCTGAGAAACCAAGTGGTGGGTTTTAAAGTATTTTTTGTCTTTTCTAACTTTCACTTTCAAAAACTGCCTGAAGGGAGGCAAACTGAAGGTGGTCAGATGTGTTGTAATGTGCAGTTTACAGCTAAGATGCAGGATATCTACATGAGCGTAAACAGGAATACTGGAGATCATCACAAAGATGTCAGTACACTTCAAGCTTTCTAAAATACAGTTACTTAAATTATGTAATGCAAAGGGACTAAATGTTGTCTAAATCTGCCTTTCTTGCAAGTACATGTGAAATGTTTAGTATGGAACTGAAGTTTCCTTATATCAATCCAGGTTTCAATTTCCCCAGATGTATTATATAATAGAATATGGCATCCCTGAGTGCTCTAGAAATGACAGTTTCTTTTAGAATCATAGAATGTTTTGGGCTGGAAAGGACTTTTAAAGGTCAGCTAATCCAACCTTTCTGTGATGAGCAGGGACATTTTCAACTAGATCAGGTTGCTCAGAGCCCTGGATAACCTGGCCTTTAATGTTTCCAGGGAGGATGCATCCACAGCTTCTCTGGGAAACCTGTTCCAGGGTTTCATCACCCTCATTGTAAAAAATGTCTTCCTTATATCCACTCTAAATCTACTGTATTTTTAATTTTAATTTTAAAAAATTACTCCTTGTCCTATCACAACAGGCCCTACTAAAAAGTCTGTCCCCATCTTATAAGCCCCCTTTAGGTGTTGGAAGGCTGCTGTAAGGTCTCCCCAGAACTGCCTTTTCTCTCAGCTGAACAACTCCCACTCTCTCAGCCTGTCCTCACAGGGGAGGTGCTCCAGCCCCCTGATCATCTTTGTGGCCTTCCTCTGGACCCACTTGAGCAGGTCCATGTCCATCTTATGTTGGGGGCCCCAGAGCTGGACACAGTACTGTAGGTAGGTTCTCAGGAGAGCAGAGCAGAGGGGGAGAATACCCTCCCTCAATCTGCTGGCCACACTTCTTTTGATGCAGCCCAGGACACAGTTGGCTTTTTGGGCTGCAAGTACATGTTGCCAGCTCATGTCCAGCTTTTCATCCACCGGTACCCCCAAGTCTTTCTCCCCAGGGCTGCTCTCAATCCACTCCTCTTCCCAGCCTGTGTTGATACTGGGGGTTGCCCTGACCCATGTGCAGGTCCTTGCACTTGACCTTGTCGAACCTCGTGAGGTTCACCTGGGCCCTCTTCTTGAGTTTGTCCAGGTCCCTCTAAATGGCACCCTTTCCCTCAGGCATGTCAACTGCACCATGCAGGTTGGCGTCAGCAAACTTGCTGAGGGTGCACTCGATCCCACTGTCCATGTTACTGATGAAGATACTAAACAGTACTGGTCCCGGTAGGGCCACCTGAGGGACACAGCTTGTCACTGATCTCCATTCAGACATTGAACTGTTGACTGCTACTTAGGAGGACTGCAATAAGATAACTCTTGAATGATAGCTGTCTGAATAAAAGAATGCCTCAGCTTTCATTGTCTTGTAAACAGTGTTTGTTTAGATTTATGGAAGCTTTTGGTACCTGAGTGACATGGGAAATTCTTGGTTTAGATATGCATCCACCAAAAAGTAAACCTGTTCATGCTTGGCTTTTTAGATGCACTTGTGTCAAGTGTTGGACTTACGCTGGTTGGACCATATGATATTCTTGCTGGAAAACACAAAAAAGCAAAATCAACAGACCTGGACTTCAATCTTCATTGGAGATTTTTCTATGATCCCCCAGAATTCCAGACTATACTTGTTGGGGATAGCAAAACACAGTATCACATGGGATATTTCAGGTATTTTATTTAATACATGCTCTTTCTGGACTATAACTATGTGTAGCTTTTTCTCCCTTTTTTTTTTTCACAAGATAGGATTTGAGAACTGTGTGCTATCACCAAAAAAGAATCTTTCTCTACTATAATAATATTAACACATGGGGTTGATATCTTTTTTACAAAAAAATCACAGATATTGAAGACTAGATTTAAATACTTAGTAAACTACCTCCCCCAACCCTCCAGGGCACCTTCACTTATTAATTGATTAACTTCTGCTATGATACTTAGAAGAAAAAGTCAAGCCTTATGAAATAAAGGGAACATGTGTTTGGTCTATATGTATTGATACAAGCTCCTTTCAAAGGTATGCTTCTAGATTTTAGAGCTTTACATCTAAGGGTGTTTTTTAGTTTTCTAAAGGAGATAGCAGCGTTGTGAAGAGGGGAATTAAATGTACTTTGAAATAAGAGAAATGGACACAGCTTCACTATTTGTGTGTACTTTTTCATAAATAGGGATGTGCCAGATGAGCTTCCAGTCTGGGTTGGTGCAAATGAAGCTAAGAAGGGCTGTGCGATTTCACAAGTTGGTGATAATGTCTTTGCCGCAGTCAAGTAAGGTTCATATTTACTTTTATTTATGAAGAGTAGAGTAGAAGAGAAACTATTAATTGGGAGATGTGATGTGGAATAATGCAGCTAACTTGTGTACCTTTCTTGAGAAACCCTCTACTTCTGCTCCTGCAGGCAGTTTTAAGGTACTCTCAAAAGCCTTAAGAGGCTTCTTGGTAGTGTTTTCCTGTTACCAGAGAAATAAGTGCTAATTATCTCATCCTCAAAATACATTGGCAGAGATATGTTCTATAGGAAAAAAAATGCCCACTGGGTGTGTTTAAAATACTTCATAAGTAGAGAAAGGGCATCTCAAACAGTGGTGAGAAAAATCTGCATATTGTACTAAATGAGTAGTCTAGCTCGTGGTCTTGCCTGCATAAACAAAAATAATGTATTTTTATGATGAGTAACTACAAGAAGTACCATTTCTGACCTGGGGCAGGATAACACTTTTATGGACATGTAATTCAGTATGATTCATGAAGCTTTACATGGTCCTGCGTCATGAATGAAAACAACAGGTTTCATCACCTGTTGATTAAAAATGGAAAGCTCTCTGCAGACAGATGTGTGTCAGTAAGTAAAAGCATACTGAAAAGTAGCTTCTGCAAAAGACTTCTTGTGTAGTGCAGAATTAAACAAGGACGTTTGTTTTGAAAGCACCGTGATGAAACTCACAAATGTATTTATTGTGCATGACTTGGATGACAAATAGTTTATATGGCACTGGAGCAGCAAACTGAGTTCTTAAGATAGAAAGCTGAGCAGCTACCGAGTCCGGGAGAATTTTCAGCACCTGCAGGTTGTATAAACTGGATTGTAATGCAAGTACGGATAGGAAATGCCGAAGTACTGTGTCTGCCAAACTTCTTTTCTTTCTTGTTGTTAAGAGGCTTGCATTCCCTCGTCTATGTGTATAAATAAACCCATGACTGCTAATCATTGTAAGATGTGGAGGTTTAGTGATTAGAAGGCTATTCACTTGTTTGTGTTCTGTTAAGCTCTCTTAAGACATGTTTCTTCTGTTTGCAGACTTTTTTTGTCAAAAAAACTTAAGGAAGTGACTGATAAAAAGAAAAATGCTATTTTGAAAGACATAGATGAAAAACTAACAAGAACAGCAAAAGAACTGGGTTATTCTCTGGAACAAAAAACCACGAAGATGAAACAGAGAGATAAGAAAGTATGACTTTCCTGATCCACTGGAGAGAACTAAGTTCTGTTAAATTTACTTAAATTTTTTAATTTACTTGCCTTTTTCTTTTTTTTTTTCCTTCTTCTAGTCAGTAAGGATGCTTCATTTAGGAATTTCCAGAGCTCATCAGTGCTCTCTAAAACTTCAGGAGAGGGAAAATTAGTACAAGTGTGTTCCAAATAATGGGATTAAATCAAAATACTTTAGTCTTCTAAACCATAGTTCAGCATTCAATTTAAAAAAAAAAAAAAAAAAGCAATAAGGGAAATAGTCTAAAAAGTAAGCCAAATGGGAAGCATGGAAAAAACTGCTTCAAATTGAAGATTCATGTAAACAGTTGGGTTGGATCTATTGGAAACAGAACCATTAAGGATGATACTGATTAGTAATAGAGGGTTTTCACATACTTATCAAATTATTATGGTAAAAGATGACTAAACAAATGTAGTACAGTGCTACACAAGTGACTATAAGTTCCTAGCTTTTAGAACTTGACTGCAGTGGAGGTTCAGGTTATTTTAAAATGCAGTATACTTAAAAGTAACTGCTATGTAATTTGAAACTATAATAAGTTGATGTCCTGGAGCCTGGGCACTATATTAAGGTTGACTACCAGCAGTCAGATGCTAATGTTGTTCAGTGAGGTGAGTGATTCTGTGTCACAGAATTGACTTACAGTGCTGTATCCCATTTCCTGTCTTTTTATTTAGGTGGTGACCAAAGCATTTCATGGAGCAGGCCTAGTTGTTCCTGTAGACAAAAATGATGTTGGATACAGAGAACTTCCTGAAACAAATGGTAAATCTCTTGTTTGTTATATTCTTCTGCTTTATTTAAGTAAACAATCTTCAGTCACACAGCTACTCTGCAAAACCCAAACTGCATTTATATTTCCTACTTGAAGAATGTGAGCAGTAGGAGTAAAAGGCAGAAATCTTGACCATCACACTTGAGCTCAAAGTATTTTCTTTAAATGAACCAGATGAGAATCTGTGAGACATGCTAAATCTGAAATAATTCCTGAAGTAGTACTTTAGACAACCTTCTCTTTTGTATTGGCACAGCCATGCAGGAGGTAGGTCCAAAAACCTGATCTACTTTCAGGGACTTGTGGGTTTATTTCTTATCCCACTCTCTCTTCTCCCAGTGTTGTTCTGACAAGAATCAGTTCCCTAATGCAAGCTAAGCACATAAATGCTTGTCTTTGGATGGGCATGGGGCAAGAAGGAGCAGCAGAGCAAAAGGGGAGGCTTTTTCACCAGTTTTTCATTTAGTCTTAATCTTCACTTCAGTGTGACACACAGGTAAGTTTTGGCCACAAACTACTTCTGTGCAGTTTCTTTATTTTAAACATCTAAATATTTCTGCTTTTCTTTTTGCAGCTAATCTTAAGAAAATTTGTAAGGCCATTGTTGATGCTCCTACTGATGATGAGAGACTGAAGGCCTTTGCCCCCATTCAAGAGATGCTGACCTTTGTTCAGTTTGCTAATGATGAGTGTGACTATGGAATGGGGTATGAACTGGGCATGGACCTGTTTTGCTATGGATCCCACGTGAGTACTGCAACAATCATACTTCACAAAATTGTGCATGACTTTATGCATGGACCAGTTGTCATCCTGTGTTGTTGATCTTTATTCCCAAGTCTATCACGTAATTATCCCTAGGAATCATGAAAGTCTGTAAGAATATTCTTTATTCGCAAAGGCTGTTAAAGTCACACCTAAAAATAAGGTGATTTACTGAGTAGTGCTTAATCACACATGAAGATTCTACTTAACAGTTTCTGTTCTGTATTAGCCACTGCCCCACTGATGAAAAGGGTCATGCCTCTAATAAATCTATGGCTAGGAGAGAACATAAAAAGAAGCTTTAACATCAATGTAATATGAATGGATGGTCATAGAAACACCCCTGTAAAATAGCTTCTTTTAGTAAAATCATTACTGGCTATGGGTGCCCCAAAGTATCGTGTAGCGAGATAAAAATCTTGCAGTGCTAAATGTAGGTCCCAAAAATTTTGTGTTAAACACTAGTTAAAATACTTGGCCACTGAAACAAAGGAAAATTCACTGCTCTTTCCATACACTGTTAAATTACTAATGTGTTTCTTAGATTTCCTGCCCTGCTCTTGTAAGTTCCCTACAGCATCTGAGAATGTGTTTTCCGCTGATACCCTGATTATTTAGGGCTGACCCTTCCTTTGGTGACTACTGCCTCAGCTGCTTAATTCTTTCCTACATCTATGTGGAAGGGCAGTGAAGGAAACAGTTCCAGTTGGCTGAGTGGGTGGGGGCAAACCCCCATCTTTCAGGCTTTGTGTTTCTCAGCACATGAGATTTACTCCTGCAATGACAAACTAAGTCTTTAAAACACTGTGACATGTCCTGATACCTGTCTTATGCAGCAGTTTGAAACAGCTGTAATTTAGCAACTGTTTTCTAAAAATAGAGACACTGTTTAATTTTGTAGTTTAGTAAACAGAAGGGAAAAACAGTGGCTTTGCACATAAAAAACACCATGGTTGGCTCCCAGCATTTTTGCCTGTCCATAAATACTTGGAGGTGCTTTCTGGTTCTGGCTGTCCTCTTGCTTGGAGCCAGCAAAAACACAGACACTTTATCTGTAGCCCAAGACATGGGAAAGGGCTTAAACTCCCTTCAGAGGTGAGGCAGAGTAATAAGCTCTGACTTTACTATACATTTGAAGCACTTAAAGGGTTACTGTAAGTACTGTCATAATCCCCTCCGGCTGCGGAGCGTGGCAGGACAGGGGCCTTCAGCTGCCCTAGCCCTACCAGCAGTTTCGGCAGATTTCCGGGTTCAGGGGACCCGGCCTGGCTGTGGCTGTGGGGGGCGCGGCAGGCCGAGCTCAGCCGGGGCGGGCGCTGCCAGCACTTCAGGTGGCAGAGCCCAGAGCAGAAGCAAAGCCCCTGCCCGCCGCGGGGCCGCTCGCGTGTTCCCTCTCGCCCTGTGCAGTACTTCCACAAGACGGTGGGCCAGCTCCTGCCCCTGGCGTACACCCTGCTGAGGAGGAACCTCTTCGCCGAGATCATCGAGTCGCACCTGGCCCGCCGGCGGGAGGAGGAGGTGGACCAGCTCCG
>NW_020799098.1:40836653-40881777 GCF_003259725.1 Athene cunicularia
CCCGGCCCGCCGCCCGCCGCGGCCTGCTGCTTCGGATCGGGACAGCTGCACTAGGGTGTGGGCGGCGCCGGGCTGTTCCCTATTTCCCAGACTGAAGCTCAGCCTCGGCAGGTGCGTGTTACCAACTGCCAAGGAAGCCAGAACGGGCTGGCTACTATCTTACATTCCTCAGAGAAGCTGCAGGCATGGGGGAAATGATTCAATCATGGGCTTGTCTGGTGCAGCTCAGTCACAACCAGCTGCTTACTCACACCTACCAAACCCCGTTTCCTTCCTCTTGGTAATTTTTTTGCTGCCATTAAGCATTTCGTCAATTCTGTCCCACTGCGTAGGTAAAAAACTCAGTTACAGCAGCATTCCTTTTTGCATTGTAACTGAGCACTAAAGCTGGTCTCAATCTGCTGGATGAGGCTCAATTAACAGGAAACAAATAGGATTAAAAAAACATAACTGCCATTACAAGATAAATTAGAAATTCCACTGCAGTTGCTACCTATTAGTGAGATGGAATTATGCCCTGTATTCACTAATCTGGACTTCTAAAATAGAATCAAAGTGATTTTCTACAAGATGCAAATTAATTGTTTTCATTGGTCCACTGCTCTGTTTTATTGTTATTACACCTAGAGTTTTATTCTCAGGCAAGGGCCTGAAATAACAGTCCAGAAACAAGTGGAAAATAACACTTGCTCTTACTCAACAGACGTGCCACCCTACAGTGACTTGTCTTCTCTTATAGCACTTCCCATCATTACTAATAACGATAGTACTACTAATGAAGATTATAGGCCACTGGGCACCATGCTCAAATGTCAAAGTTTCCCTCCTTTTTGGCAGATGATTGTACCACCACTGATCCCTTCCAGAATAAACTAACACATAATTCACAATATAGGTTCAAGTGCTGCAAAAGTGTATCTTGAGGTTTTAAATGACAAAGGTAATCATTGTCTGCCACATATACTTTTTTAAATTTGATAACCCCATCCCCTTCAGTATATAAATATTCCATTTATTCAAATATAAGCACAAGCATACATGGACTACTTTATGCTTTAAAGATTTTGGTCTCATTTCCCCCTTACCTTTTAGGTTCCAAGCAGATGAGACCTTCATATTAATGAAGGTAACAAAAAAGTATTCACCTTTTGCATTGGTATTTAAATATGAACTTAAATCTGCAAAAATGGAGATCTTAGTATGGAATTTCCAGTTTTGTCTATTAACCTCTTATTGAGAAGGAAAGTGTTACACCAATGAAAATGTACATCATTAAAGTGGGGACAGAATTTTTAGTAGGGCCTGTAGTGATAGGACAAGGGGTAATGGTTTTAAACTGAAAGAGGGTGAATTCACACTAGATACAAGGAAGAAATTCTTTCCTGTGAAGGTGTTGAGGCACTGGCACAGGTTGCCCAGAGCAGCAGTGGCTGCCCCCTCCCTGGCAGTGTTCAAGGCCAGGTTGGACGGGGCTTTGAGCAACCTGGGCTAGTGGAAGGTGTCCCTGCCCATGGCAGGGGGGTTGGAACTAAATGATCTTTAAAGGTCCCTTCCAACCCAAACCATTCTATAAACAGTTACAGAATGAACTATTCTATCACCAGATGTCTAAATATTTTTTTTTTAAACCAGAGGTACTACAAATTTACTGTGTAGAAACTACATCATTCTGGTTTTCAGCCAGTAAAATCATCATCATCCACTTTTAACTCTCTTCAATCAGGAAGCCACCTATTCTATAATTAAAACAATTTTTTTAATGTCATTTTTTTTGGAAAAAAGCCCACCTCCTACTGATCTGTGTGGGTTGATCAGGCTACTGGTTTGTAGCCAAGTACTAGGCAATACAAAGCCTGCATCTCCTACAATTTATTATTTGTTACCTGCTTACTAGTTTCGTCTATAAAATTCCTAGCTTTTTGTTTTCTCTCCGGAAAAGAAATTTTAAAATCAACACAAATATTGTTTGTGAAAACAAGTAGAAAACATGACAGAACAATAAATGGTCATACAGAAGTTTTTAATGTTTGATTAAATCACCACAGTAATAAGAATTTTTACTGTAATGATATGCAGCTCTACCACACTATTATAAATAAAAACATTAAGATCAATATTAAATACAGCTCTAGGCAACATCACAGATTAACAAAGAATGCATTCTTCATGAACCAGTAACTGAATGGTTTTAAAAAAAAAAAATATGCTGACACTTTTCCCCCTCCCATCCATCACTTTTTTTTTTTTTCCAAATTATTAAGTTGAGTAAGGCGCTGGAAGTTTTACTTTAAAAAATTTTTGTTGCACAGCACAGGCACACATACTTTGTCATCAGAACCTCTAATGTATATTTACCAGAAGACATTTTAAATGTCAACAGGGAAAGCTTAGCAGGTAAGAGCAGAGTTGCACAATTTATATGCAACACTCGGGATCCATACTGAAAATATAAAACACATGTGAACTGTTAATTCAGACAATACAGTCTGTAGAATGAGGTGCAAGTTAATACAGTACACACAGCAGCGTTTTATGAGAACATGAGACATGGCAGAGGTTTCAAACTGATTTAAAGCAATTTTCATACATGTAGTGCATTTATATTCTTTCACTGTAGAAAAAAATTATATCACACAAATTGCCGTCACAGACAGCTTCCAGAGCTGCCTCCTCTAAATGGGCCAAATCCTGCTATTTGTGAAGTTCTTCTGTAAAGCTTCTTCAGGCTTACACGATTGAAATTTTGTACCATGAAACTGCACAGTTTTGAACCACTAGCACTGACTTCATGTGGAAGAACAGAGCCAGTTGCTGCCACACTCCCAATTTAACATAGCTTGATTCCCTGTTTCAGTTCCAAACCTGTTTTTAATACAGGGGCCAATCATCATGTGCCCACTGGCACGTTTTGCTTTCTACTGGGTCCAGCTGCTCCAAGAAATGAGATTATGAGATGTAGATGGCAGTTTTATACTCAGAAAAATCAGTAAAAATTCAGCAGCACACTTAAGCACAGGCATTATTTTGGAGTTTACCAAAAGTATCAGAATTTCAGTCCAGTATGTCATTGTACTGAAGATAAAATTATACTGAGTACTTTGTGAAGAAAGACATTTGAGGTAACTGTGATGAATGCCTTAGAGATACCTAGGATTATTATTTTAGAGTTTTACCAGTTAAATATTTGCAGTCTTGTGGGCTTAACTGTTAAAAGAAAGTTTACCTTACCCCCTATTATAAAGCATGATTTTTGTCAGGTGGATTTCTTAACTTTTTTCCTCCCTACTTTAGGCTTATAGCATGTTGCTTTTCTTCCTCTGTATGTATTTGTGGTGGTGGTGGCTTCATAAAATGAAACAAATTAATTTAGTGAGTGGAAAGAAAAAAGTAAAAGAAGTTATGGATCTGTCACTTCACCTGCTAGCGTGTGTTGCTGCTGAATTTTAAAATCCTGCCAAAGTTTCAAGTACTGGATTTGATTCTGCCCTGCTGTTCATCTTCTGTGGCTACATATCATTTATGCTTCTATATACTTGGAAAAAGAAAGAAAGAAAAAAAAAATCAAAAGCAATCTACTAATGATAGTTGCTTTCTTCCTATTATTTTTAAAACCCTGCAGTTTTTTTAAATAAAATTTTATTATTACTGTTCCAGTTATCTGCTAGTAAAGGAAAAAAGAAATCTCAAGGTAATGGCAGTGAAAGTTACATTTGAAAATTATCTTATATGCGTGTTGGATCATAAAGAAACCATTTTGTTTAAACCCTTCATCTAGTTGTAAACATTTGCTAATCCTCCATTACTTGCAGAGGATTATGAATTATTCTATAAAATCACATTAAAAAGGTAATTAGTTATGTGAGATATTAACTAATTCATATTTAATAGATTTTTTTAATCCATACAAATATAAATAAAGAATGGTAAAACCTCAAGAAAAATAATATACATTTAGTGCAAGTTATGAGTTACATTTCTTCCTACCATGTCAGCAGTGGAACACCTTTTGTGGAGAAGAAAAAATAAAAATGACCATTCTCAAATTTTACAGGGGGGGAAAAAAGAATCTCCAGTGTTGTAGCATGCAGTTTCTACCAGATACACGTATACAGAATTGTTCCAGCTCTTAACTAGTAGAATAGCAGTATTTTTCCTTATACTGCACAACATTGGTATATATCATAGTGTTTTCAATAATACAAAAATTGCATAAGACCAAGTCACATTATTGATATTTTCTGCAGCAAAACCAGTATTTCCTTTGAAACACTAGTTTCATCTGGTTTTAATTTTTCTCGTATCACACCAGCACATGGGTTGAAAGAAGTCTCGCACGGTTCTTGCGAGGCATTACCTGTTCAATCTGTTTTTGTCGCAGTGGATCTGTACTGCCCCAAGCATTTCATGATTACAAACTTACACATTTAATGGCACAAGGAAAACCTCCCTTCTTGTGATTGAACCTCAGTAACTCACAGTACATCTCAATATGAGAAACAACTGCTTCAAAAGGGCACACCAATTTTAAAGAGGCTTTGTTACGGCTCAGGAGAGAGAGAAATAAAGCTCTTCTGGAATGTAGAAAGGTGACGTGTAATAATTAATACGTTTCATGAGTTAACACAACAGTTTTCAATGGTAAAAAGAGCAAGACCTTTCAGTCTCCATAAGATGGCTCAATTCAGAACGATCCCTCCAGAAACAGGGACTAATAACACATCTCTTCAATGCTGAAGTACCAGGCTGGGGCTGGAGAATTGCACTGCTCACCCACTGCACTATCATGGCAGACCTGACGTCTCGGGACGCATCCAGTGCAGGCCAGCGGCTCTCCCTTCCCACGCTCCCATCAGCCTTCCTCCTTGCCACATATTCCCCCAGACCAACTCCTGATTTCCAGCAGCACTGTTACGCAAAAACCCAGCTCTCGTCTCTGATTTTAGTAGTATCCCCCAGCCTAAAGTGTTGTGCTATTCAACAAATGAACCTCCTCTTCCGTTTCCTCTCTCTCCTCAGCTATGGGTTTCAGTTGAACATTATTGAGGCGGGGTCTTGGTTTGCCGTCTGGGCCATATGACGGAGGATATCTTTTTTTGTTATAATGCCAAGGAGGCGCCTGAAAAGGATAAATGGAAGACCAACATTAATCCAAGCAGGAAAACAGTAAAGCAGAACAAATCTGTAGCCAAGTCCTTTTTGTTGACAGGAATAGAGCGAAAGTAAACAGCCTGATTTTCTTATTTACACAAAAAACATTTTATTAAAACAAAATATTGAGGAATCACCCATTTGTTAAAAGACAGCAATGCTGAGACACCATATCACATGGTCTCTGACAGCTGTAGTCCATTTTAATAATACAAGTAATACAAGTAGAGCCCATGACATTTTTTACTTAACTTTTTGTTTCTACAAAAATGAAATTTTGATTAGCGTATGCCAACAAAAAAGTAACAAAGAGGGACAAAGAAAAAAAAGAGGTATGAAAAAGAAGTGATATTGATCCCATTTCATAAGGGAAGCATGTTACAACCTAGCCATCAGAAGTGATGTACTGTTTGATGGCCCAAAATTCTAACAGCAAATCAAACTCCCCTTCCCTCCATTTTTAAATCATAGGGATCCTTCCAGTCTGACACACTGGCTCAGGCTGAATGTATTCATAGGAGCACACTGTATTATTGGCCATGAAACTGTTATAGAATAAACAATAGTTAACTAGTTTTTGGAGTTCATAGCTTTAGAAAATAAAGTGTGAATAATATAAGAAAAATTTCATTTTCCAATTTAGATACTGTGCTCTTATGACAGGATCTTCATGGCTTTTAAAATTATAACTCTGCAAAATATCAAAAAGGGTGAGACTGTCCAAAAGGATAATATCACAGGAGAAGCAAAGAGCAGAATGAATGAGCTGCTGCCCTTGTTATTCTGGTTAGTACATTTCGTTTTGTCTTATTAAAGGACGCATGAAATACTTGTGAAATATTAGCATAAAATGAGAACATAATTAGCATGTTTTGCACATAAGCAGCTACACTTGGTGGGTATGTTTAGTAGAGATGTAACTAGCAACCCATGTCCAAATTAAGACAAAGTCCACCATCCATCTAAGGTTAGTTCACAACATCGTGGTTAAAACAGCATCTAGATTCAGAATTCAACAGTCATGGTAGCAGCATGCCACTTAGTGGCTTCGGTTATCACTGAACATTTTATAAAGGAGCACATCAGTTGCTGTAGGTAACAGCAGAATCACAGGACTTTGCATAAAATTACAGAACTTCACTACAAGTAAGAGTACTTCTAAAAAAATCATGTTGATTACAGGGGGATTACAGGGAAGACATAATGCTTCAATACATAAAAACATGCATGGCTTTGCTTCTCAAAGATGTGATACTTACTTAGCTATTTAACAGCTATTTAAAGCTGTCAAGATCAGAAAAAGAAATTGGCATATACGAAAATTTAACTGCATTAGGCAGGGAAAAAGTATTCCTAGCTGTGTGCTTTCCCATCTGAGGAAATCAGCAGATCAACTAGATGGATCTATGTGATCTCAAGAACAAAAATATCAGAAAGCCCATTGTTTACTTTCCTTTAATGTTGTGACTAACAGTATGTCCACATTAGCAGCTTAATTTCTGAAGCATTTTGTATATATTGTTTTATGGTTTAATATAAATTTTTAGCAGAAGATGATTTATTGTTCAGCCGATGTCATAAAAGCCCTGAACAGTTCACAAGTTTCATGCTTCCTGACTTCTAATGTGTCTAATTATGAGATCTGATATATCTAATCACCAAGGGTTCGACGTGCTGCTTTAGTTGCTCGAGATGCTCTAATATGTTCTTCTTTGTGATGATCCCCAAGACAATCCTGAAACAGATCATGTTATGCTAATAACTGTGTGTGAAATCAAATGAAAAAAAGTTCTAATCATAATGAAAAAGTATTAGAGCAAAATTAAAAAAAAGAAAAAAAAAGAATGGCTGCAGGAAAGCTAATGAGATAATTAAATGAAAAATTATTTAAAAGTCAGTACCCTTTCCCCAAAATTGCTTTTTTTCTTTTTCTCCCAAAATGCTCAACACAAATGGATCTTCAGCCACCCCAGAGCAGTATGTTTCTCATATCAAATACACATCAGGGAAGCATACTTCATCCCTTCTCCCCAGATTCACATCTCTTCAGGTTTTAGAGGCACTGAAACTGAAATCCACTTTATTTCCTTTCATAGTTATTTCTCCTCACACATACAGATAATTATTCACAAGCTACAGTAGATGAACAAAGTAATAATTGTGTAAAGTCATAGCGACTGAGATTTGTACTGTACTGTAGAGCAGAGTTATCTGGTGACCCTAGAAACAGACAAATTCAGACAAATTTCTCATTTATGACAGTATAAATCAAAAGCAACTCCCTAAAATGGATATTCTGGTACAAATTAGCAAGAGTGAGGCTCAGTCTTTATATATCTCTCTCATCAGCACCAATTTCTGTACAGTTCCTATTCCAATCTGGATTGGAACTAGAAAGGTGATGTGTGTCTTTATGTGGGTATATTGAATTTGCAGGAAATTTGCCAAAATATAGATCAGTCCTTGATATCTACAGGGCTGTATGTCATGACGAACTATCACTAGTACTAGTACTTACTATCTGATCTTCTTGTAATGGACAGTGTCCTCATGGATATCACAAGATTATAAACTGAGGTAGGAGAACAAACATGAATGTCTGAAAACAGTGAATTATTAAAGCCATCCATACTTGCTGCTACTTTATAATAAAATAGTTAAAAATTTAGAGTACAGTTTAACATAGCTTTGGATGATTAAGCCTTTTAGAGCCATGTCCTGGTTTTGGCTGGGATGGGGTTAATTTTCTCCCTCGTAGCTGGTACAGTGCTGTGTTTTGGATTTAGTGTGAGAATAATTTTGATAACACACCAGTGTTTTAGTTGTTGCTGAGTTGTGCTTACAGAAAGTCAAGGATTTTTCAGTTTTCCGTGCTCTGCCAGCGAGCAGGTGCACAAGAAGCTGGGAGGGAGCATGGCCAGGACAGGTGACCCAAACTAGCCAAAGGGCTGTTCCATACCATAGGATGTCATGCCCAGTATGTGAACTGGGGGGAGCTGGCCGGAAGGGTTGGGTCACAGCTCGGGCATCAATCAGCGGGTGGTGAGCAACTGTGTTGTGCATCACTTGTCTTTTCTTGGGTTTTATTTCTTACTCTCTTTTTTATTATATTCCTTTTCATTACTATTATTATAATATTGTTATTGTTATTATATTTTATTTATTAAACTGTTCTTATCTCAATCACCAGGTTTTACTTTTTTCCGATTTACTTTTGTACTTTTTTCCCAGTTCTAGGAGGGGAGGGAGAAAGTGGCTGTGTGGTGCTTAGTTGCTAGCTGGAGTTAAACCACGAGAAGTCAATTTTAACACATCAGTGTTTGAACAGAAACTAAGAAAAAAAATAATCACAGTAAATATTCTTCACTGAAGTTTTATCAATACAAATCTCCCTCCCCAAAACATGAATAATTGCATGCCTGCAATGACTTCTACTCTAGTCAGATCACTGTGTCCTTTCCCTAACAGAGAAAGGTTTTTTTAAAGTTATTTATACTTCTGAAAACATCTACTCGGCATTCAATATAGAGATGCACTGAAGAAAAAAGTGTGGGAGAACATTTAAATTTGTTTTAAAATTCATCCGAAAAGGTATACTTGGAAATCGATGTGATATTTAAGTATTTGCCACTTATAGCAGCAGTTCTTTTGCCCACAGCAAAACAAAGAAAGTCCCACCCGTATTTCAGGTTTCCTGGGTTTTGTCCCATGGACATTGATCCTAAATAATGTGGATTAGCAGACAATGTTTCACTCCCCAGGTGCCTTTAAAAGACATGCTAAAGAGAAAGCAAGATACCATGGCAGGAGCTGCAATGTTGTGTGTCAAGTGTTTAATGCAAGAGATAAAGGAAAGCAGAATGTTAAAGGAATAGCTACACAGAAAAAGGTCATGTAAAAAAAAAAAAATGGAGTAGTTTAGATAAGAGGCAATTAAAACCAACATTTATGTTTCCATGCCTAGGACTGATTTATTTAGTAGGTAATCACATGACAATTCCCCATAGTCTCATCTACAAACATTCTACATCTTAAAATTACTTTCTTGAAATATTTTGAAGAAACAAAAGCTGCAGATTGAAGTTCCAGAACTAGTAGTAGTTATTTAGTTGTTAGTATTCCAAAACCAAAAGCTTGATGGTAAGCGCCATCACTAAGCTCCAGAAGAGGAAATACTGACTGGATCATTTTCTCCCTTACATTTTATGAATCAGGTATTTGTAGATGTTTAATAGCTGATACACTGCACATTGCCAAGAGGAAATACAGGCCTTAGACTGTGCATCACACAAGACTAAACTTCTGCGAGACAAGCTGTGTCTCCTCCACATGCAAGTTACACAGGCAAGATTTGCTGAATGAGAGCTCATTTTTAACGGAACATCTTAAAATGACTGAAATCACCTGCCTGTTGACATGGAATACAAGGGAGGAGTAAGAATTTAAGAGAGGTGCCACATCACAGCACCTTCTTAACAAACAGTTAGGGTCTTCAGTTGCAGCACCAAACTTATGTGTTCAAATACCATGATCCTGGAATATATCCTGGTTCGAACACTTTGATCCTGGAAGTGAAAATTACTGCATCTAACAAAATGAAGAACATTGCTGCTACTTTACTCACCCGTTGTGTGTTACAAGGCACTGCCTCAGACCCAGCTTCCGGAAAATATCCACCACTATTTCCATTGGTGTGTGGTCTGTCACGGTGAAAGGGCTCATATCAAGTATGCTTCTAAGCTTCAAAGGTCGAGGGCTTTCAGCTGGAAGTGATGGGGTATGCTGGGCAAAACAGACCCTGGAACTGCCAACAATTCCTTCCTGCTTCTTTCTAGCACTTTCTTTAAGAAAAAGAGGGGAGGGGGGAAAACAGCAGAGGATGAAAAATTTACATTCTTGGAGTAAAATAATCCAGTGCAAACAGACAGATCAATCAACATGACCAGACTCTGATGTTAGTCTCTAGATGCTGATATTCTGATATATGCTATTTTGATGCATTTCCATAGCCACTGCTTTATCCCTTAGAAGTGCTTGTGCAGAAATCACAAGAGCCATACAGCTTTAGCCATTCTTCACCTACTACCCTTCTCACTCAAATAAATAACTTTTATTTATTATAAAGAAGTGGAAAGACTTAAAAATAGCATGCAGAAAGTACATAGATGGCTGCTGAAGAAACTGTCTAGGGGAAAGCCAATCTCAGTTGACAGCTCCCCTGTCATGATTCCAACAGCTTTTATTATTGTTGGTTTGAAAACAAACTCATTTCTGATCACTCTGAAAATGTTTCTTGCACTGTGCAAGCTCAGCAGCTGAAATTAGTTTTACCTGTGAAAGTGTATTATTAGAAGAGTGTTCTGCTATTCCCCCATTTGCTCTTAAGCAAATGCAACTTTAAACCAGTATGATGTCTGTAATGATTTCCAAATTATGGACACTCCTATACATCCTACATAGTGATACCACAGTATTCACATTATTAAGACCACAGGCTAAAGTTTTACTGAAGTAAATAGTGCTCTGTTCACAAAACTTTTTTTAAAAAAAAAAATATTTGGAGACTTTTGTGTCTCTTTCTCAAGTGTCTTTGATAAAGAGATACTTGTCAATGTGTAATCTTACGAATTACGGGGGGAAAAAAAAAAAAAGTAGTTTACAGTTCAGCTTCCGTCACTGATTTCATGCACCAAATGTTACAGTTCTGTAACATTTTCTTACATAACAAGGATTTTTTTTTTCTTTGGTTATGATACTGTCCTCAAAATCCACAGATTTTTTTTCTTGCCAGTGCACGAAGCACTGTCACAAGTATCACAGAAGTTCTAATACTCACCCAAAGAAAGAGGGCCCAAACAGGGCTTCTGTGCTCATTTGCCCAGGGCCAAACTTTCCATTACACAAACAAATTGAAAAACAGAAACCTAAAACAATTAGTATTTTGCTTATTTCTCTATGATATGATCTTAGCTGTTATAACAGTAAATACCATGTCAGAGAGAAGTACAATATACATTTTAATTCTCACAGAATTCTGCTGTTCTAAGACGAGAATAACACAATTTTGAAGAAGAATGTTAGTGTAGCATCACTTGAGGAAAAGAGATACTAGCAAAAGCCTAAAAACAAAAATACTGGACTAAATGATGTTTTGGCTTACTTCAGTATAACAACTTTTGTTTCTATGACAGAGATGAACATTTTCTCCATTTCAGAGCCTTCTATTGAAGATAATCATAGACTTCAAAAAAGGAAAAGAGAGCCTGCATAAAGTATCTGAAACTGAAATAAGTCTAGAAACACACAGAGTAAATTCTGGTTTAATCTAGACAATCATTTAAATTGGCATATATAATCATGCAATACTGGAAGATAATTACCTATTGCAATAGTTAAATCTCTTCTTAGAGCAAATCCCACTAGTCTCTGCGATTCTTTTGACATAATAACTGGAAAACCATTATAGCTGGTTTCATTGATCAAGTTTTCTATGTCTTCAACTGTCATATTATCCTGCGTCAGAACTGCTAAAGGTGGATCGCTTCTTCGAGGTCTCATAACATCAGCCGCCAGTGTTGTGTGAGTAAATTCTTCCTTTGCATCCAAGAAAGGATATCCATTCAGTCGGATGTGTGCCTCATAGATACCTTCCCTACCAAAGGCATCTCCTACCCACTTACTGGTCATGACTGCAGCCATTAGGGGCACAATATATTCCAGCCCTCCTGTTAGCTCAAAGACAATAACTACCAGGGACACAGTCATCCTTGTCACACCACCTGCAAGAAAAATGGTAGCCAGTAACATTCTAGTATCAGATAGTAATGTATTTAGAACTTCCTGCCTTCCTGTTGAGAACTACAAATGTAACTTTGCCATTAAAACTCATCTGACAAATATAATTCTGCACAATACAAACAAGCAGACAGGAAAAGTGAACACAAAACTTCTAGAAGTGAAAAAAAAAAAGTGAGCTTTAAAGAAATTTCCTAGAAAGTGAGAGAAGAAAAGGATTTGAAAAATACGTGCAGTTATTTCACGTAAACTAAGAATAAAACTATGCATTCCTCCACACCTAGGTTAAAAATACTGTGAAATGCAGGGAAATCCAGTAAGATAAGAATGTGGAAAAAGAATGGAACTGCTGAAGGGATGTCATAGGTAGCAATACAACAGCCAAGTTTTCCAAAGGATTAGGAATTTAATGCTGTCATAAATCATAAAAGCTAAAAAGAATTCTGAGCTGATGAAAAAAAAATAAAATCTTTCTTGGACAACAGGAGAAGAATGGATTACATTTCTTTTTTGTTATTATTCAAGATGTTTTTTCTGCCCAGATTTCTGATGCCATATCTTCCTTCAATAAAAGAACATGATTCAAACAATCTTTCTTTCAATGCATTCAAAAGTGATTCAAGTTGAACTATTAAAAAAAAAAACAACCCAACCACTCCAAAAACTAGATTTGTACCACTGGTTTATTTAATTGCTCAAATACACTTTTCCTTAAGGAAAAGGTCTACTTTCTGCAGAATCCGTACTAATAGCTTTTAATTTCTAAGGCAACAAAGTTGTAAGCTAGGACAAGACAAGGCCTTCAAAAAACCTCTCCCAGCTTAGGTGCCCAACTTAAGCCTCTTTCCATGAAGCTGATTTTCAACAGTCATAAATCTGACTTGTTAAAATACCTCAAGCTGGACTCCCCAAATCATTATACACTTCTGAAAGTTTTGTTTGGATTATGAATTTCCAGAACATTTTTTTTCAATTTATGTAGATGTGGCAGCTGATCACATCACCTCCTTTTAATAATTTCAACAGTACTTGACTCTGCAAATCCTCTACTTCATACAAGACTGATGTGTCTGATACAGTAATGACACCACTTGACACCAAAAAGAGAAAGCGAACACTATTATTTAAATTCTTCTGTTGCTCATCAATTTAAATTTCATGTGACTCCTCAGATCACAAAAATCTGATGGTCTTGTGTAGAGATATGAATGTATTATTCTGAAGAGAGAGAAGTCCATAGAAAAGGTGTTCCAAAACTGCACATTTACATCTCCTTTTAATGTGGCAACATACAGGAAATCAGATAATTAATTACTTTGTTATATGGTATTTACCTAAGCATGCAGCAGCACCAACCATGGCATAAAGACCAGGTGTAATACAGTCAGCTCCAACTTCACACCATTCCTTGAAAATGAACCAGTCATGATGGTAGTAAGCCAGCTGCTCCACTGCAATTCCTACAATCCTTCCTGCTATTGCTCCGATTGCCATACTAGGTATGAACAACCCTGATGGAACCTGCAACAAAACCAGAAGAACTGCTGTTATGCTGATGAGAACATACCTGATGCATCATTTTATAAGTATTTTTATTTTCTTTCTTCCAAAAGAGATGCAAATGCTCACACTGTCAGGTTAAAACCACATAACTTGACCTTGCAAGGTTAGTAAAACTTAACACAATGCTATTGATACCACTGATCAACCTAGTTAGCTGAATCCATTTTACAAACACATTTGTTTATATTTTACTCTATTTAAGAGCAAACCTATCACCAACACAGCACCACAGACTAGACTCTCAGTACCAACACCACAATTCTTACTATATATGTGTCCAATCTGAGCTGTGCTACCAGTACTGAAAAGTCTTCCTTACTATTTCCCATCTCTCTTATTAATTCATGTTCCCCTAAGTCAACATTCACTTACTAAACAAGCTTTGCACATAGGAGCACCTTCCCAAACTGCTTCTTAACACTTCTATAAATTAGATGGCCAACTAAACAGATGATTTTTAAGAGGCTTTGCTTACTATAGTGCAGTTTCCTATACAAAGGAGTGTATACAGAATGCTAAATGAACTAAGAGACAAAAAGGCAGGACAACTCCCATTGCAGAAAGTACATAATGCATTACTGTAAAAAAAAAAAGAAATTCCTACTGTAATTTTAGTTATTTAAATTGTTTTCCTGTTATTGACTAAAACCCAAAAAGGCCACGCAGCCTTGTCATACCAACATGGCTTAGAAAAATATTATTTCAAGTCTTGCTTTTACCAGCAGATTCATAAGGAGTGATGGTTCATCTGAGAAACTGCTGTTGTGTATCTCTTCTCCTCCTTAGGAAGGTAATCTTCTTTCCTAAAAATATACTGGTGTCTAAGAACCTGGAAATGTCCACTGCTTCTCCTCACAGCAGCTGACAGTATAAAAGTAACCTCTGACTGAGGTACAGACTAGAAATAAGTAATAGAATTTTTACTGTTTGTCTAAATGCACCCAACCCATCCTGTGAAAACAACTTCATTTAAAAAATGCACTCCTGGTGTAACAGGACACTTCCCCCCCCCCCTCCACTGTACAGATGTGAAATTGAAGTATTGTACAATTCCAAACTATAGAATCCAATAGCTGGTGCTGAACTGTATTTCAGAATCTATTATTATTATTATTATTATTATCATTATTATTATTATTATTATTATTATCATTATTATTATTATATTGCCAATATTGATGGTTGCAAAGATGATTTCTAATAGACAAACCAAGGACAAACAAACAAAACTGTGTTTGAAAGCCACCAGCACAGGTTTTTGGGGAAAACTTTAGTATTCCTTCACTCCCATCCTGAACTACCTAATATTTCACTGCTGACAGAGGTAACTATTCAATGCTATCATTTCAGTGGAATATTCAAATTATGCACTTATACCACTACTGTTATTTCCCACAATTAATCATGCATCTTAAGCCCTTTCTAACTAATTTCTAATTTCTAAAATCCATTTTTTTTCCCGAGTGAAATTCTTTCTTGGTGAACAGTTCAATAGCACCCTGAAAAAATGACATTTAAGATATAAAAGTAAAATAATTGAATACATCTTCAAAACTGCCTCAGATTCTAGTCTGCTACAGCAGTATGCCACAGAAATTCAGTCTCCATGTGGAAATTGCATCCAAATTGTTTCCGGTCCTTTGTTAACATAACTTTTTTATGTATCTAGCTCCCTCTCTTCTTTCCATTGCATGTGGATAATGGTTACAAGTCTAACTCTGATTTTACAGGTGCATTTGTCTGCACAAGCCTCTGAATCACAAGTCACAAAGTGGAGATGAACCTTCACTGAGAAGGAGCGAGGAAAAAAAAGTTTGGTTCTACCTTGTCTCAGCTTTCTTCTCCAGCGAATGTCAGCCTCACTCAAGTTATACTACAGAGGAAAAGATTTGTTCTGTGGCATATGTACCATCTTTGAAACAAGCAAGGAACCAGGATATGGGTGCAACTTTCTACTTCTTGGTAGGGCAGTTGCATACCCGTCAGCTTCTGAGGAAAAGCTGTAATCCCACCCCAACTGTTCATCATCAGCATTTAGACACTGTAATGAGTCTACTAAGCAGTGAAGTATACATACAAAAGTCTGAAAGAAAAAAACAAAACCAAAAAAACAGAAACAAAACCAAACCACTGCCATATCAGCTTCCTGGCAATCCCTGTTCATGGCAGTAAGAGCAGCAGGAATCACCATGCCACACAGCCAGCAGCTAAGTGCTTTGCTTATCTCACAGGAAAACAGTTCCTGTGGGGAAGCCTTGTGTTTGCACATGGCTACAGCTCCAGGAACACACCCACAGAGCCCAAGGATCCTTAATAATGACTTAAATGACAAAGTAATATTTTTTTACGTTTTAAAAAAAAAATTAAATTTTCTCCTTTCATAAAAATAAAACTTAAAATGTAAATAAATGTAACATTAAAGTGACATCCCCTTCAGATCTCCAGATACTAGCTGAGATTCTAACCAGCCCTATGCTTTAAAGCTTCAGAGAAATATATGTAGCACAGTCCCATCAACAACAGCAGCATGACTCCTTGCCTGCTGGAAAAGTAATAAATATATTCTTAACAACTTCACAAAAACATTTCTACCGAAGTGCAGATGCTGAAGTTCTGATAAAATGAACCAACCCTAAACGAAGTGTAAACTCTACCATTCTGTAATCTAGTGAATTCTAACACACTAAGTGTGATCCTGTGGTGACAACCCCACAAGAAAGAGCCAGATGCACATGAACACATGAATGATAAAAAAATGTTACAATGCTTATAAGGGTAGAGCCCTAGGTATAAGTGAAATACAGTAAGTGAACAGAAAATAATACAACAGATTGGAGTGGTCACATTATAGAATAATGTCTGAAATTTTGACCTATGAAAAACTAGCATTTAAAATATACACAGTGGATTTATCTTACCCATCAACCAACATATGGAAAAGAACTTTAAGTAACAGATTGCAACATCTTCTAAAACATCAACATGAGAAACACAACAAAATATTGTTCTATCAGTTAGAGAATGACAGAATGGTTGAGGTTGCATGTGACCACTCCAGACTGTCAACCTCTGCTCAAGCAGGGTCCACTACAGCAGGCTGACTAAGATTGCACCCAGTCAGGCTTTTGAGTATCTCCAAGAATGGAAACTCCACAAATGCTCTGGACAACTTATTCCAGTGTTCAACCACCTTCACAGTAAAGAGTTATCTTATGCAGGCAGTTACATGGAACAGCAATGTCGACTGAGAAGTTATAAATCCTGCTTAGTGACCATTCTACAATATATTTAAGACACTTTTGATGATGTAGTCACAAAAAACTATGAAAGGAGCCTGACAAGACAGGAAATAATGAAGGCATACATCATTCAGAAAACAGCCAGAGCTTGGAGAGAAGGTGAAGAGAGCTCCAAACAGGTTTATGAAATGACCAGGAAAAACAGAAATTATGATGCGTTGTAATGGAGAAGAAATTCCCATCATAGCCACATGAATGAAGCCCACCTTCTAGTCGTGACATGCAATACTGGAAATTTCAAGAAGAAATCATCATCAGCTCCCTTTGACAGTCTGCAGTAATTACATTTATGTGATAAATGACTAGAGGGGATTAAAAAAAAACCCCTACAAGTTGTGCAAGAGGTGCAGTCTTTTCTTATTCCATGTAACAGGACTAGGGAGCCTGAGTGGTTATGTCTGAACTCAGTTGAACTAATCAGCTCTTGGAAGTTTTAGAATCATCCTTATTGCTGAATCAGGCCCATACAAACAGTCATCCATCCACACAATTACTGTTCATTATTAAATTTAGCACGTTTCTATTCAGCTGAACAAAGGCTTAGTTTGGATTTAATTAAACTTATTATTGTTTTCTACAAGACTTGCTTATTAATCAACAGTAAAAAGGCCTTTTTTTAAAAAAGAACTACACATGAAAAAAAAATTCTATAAACAAAGCTCCTAGCTTTGAGAAATGGAAAATGAGAAAGGCAATAATTAAATAATCACAGCAGATGATACAGCCACTGCATTCACACTTACCTTGATACCAAAGGTGAAGACTGTCATGATTATTTTAAATATGAGTGCTAAACACAACTGCCATATAGCTGAATAGACTCCAGTGCCTGCTGGACGGTCAGGAATATCATCTACTATTTTGCTCGCATTCATATCATTTCTGTAGTCACAGAGGGAGGAGGATTCTAATGGCCCACAGTCTGTGAAGAGCTCTTTAATAAGCTCACTGGTGTTTAGCCTTGTATATGGATTAGGAAATGCAATGACAGCTGTTATTGCTGCAACAATAATAACCTCCAGGACAGGATACTTCCCAAATTTCGTAGATTTGCGTCGACGACACCATGCGATGTTTGCTCGGATGAAAAACGCTCCCCAGAGCCCACCAAATACTCCCAGAAGAATAAAAGGAAGCAGTTCAAAAAGGTACCAAGGAGTGTGATATTCCACATAAAAAAGAACTAGGCGGCTATTACCAAAAGGATTGATGGACCTTAAAACAAACGCAGCTACTAAAGCAGCAAAAAATGATCTCCATAAAGTTTTCAGTGGGAAATAGTAACTGACCTGCAATAGCAATACATGAGAATTATTAGTGATTCAATTAAAAATACTGGAAAGACCATTTTATGCATGTGTTACAGTTCTGCTGCCTACATGGCACATACACTAAAAAATAAGTACTCGTACATTATCAATATTATTCCTATCACTTGGAGCACTGCACTCCACCACATACTACATGTTTTAAAAGCTCTACAACAATTAATACTTTCATCATTTTTAAAGTTGATACTAAACAGTATTGAAATCACTGCTGTTTTAAGACTATTAGGAAATAATGCATAGTAATTAATGTTTAAAAGCTTCTCTGTTTAGAAGTATCTCTTTCTAGCATTCAGAAGAACCAGACTGTGTATTAGCTGTTCTCTCAAATTTACTAACACTGTTTCATCACCATTTAACCTACACTGAAAGGTTTCTTGCACATGTGTTATCTCCATGAAGTATAATTAAAATATTTTTTTAAATTCCTCAAAACAGAACATGCAATTTCATACTTAAGTCCCATATAGCCTGATTTGAATTTCAAGAGTTTTATTCTGAGCTTTTTTAGATTTCTTTTGGCAACAAAGGAATTCCTGAAAATCCCCCAATGATACAGAAAAACTATACATAATAAACTATTTTGCCTCCCTTTTCCCATTCAGAGATTTTTAGCTTTCGTTTTCTTTAAAAATGGTAATGATCTAAATAACATTCTTATGTATTTTGAAAACAACTAATGAAAATTAATATGAAACATTTCTTGGAGAAGAGAGTTGGTTGCCTTGGAAGTCAGTTTTATAGCATATTTGGCTTTTTAATGATTAACTTATTCAATTTTGTTTAGTGTCTGAAACTCTAGGAAATGTTTAAAAACTTGCTTCACAAAACCATCAAATAGGTTTCTAAAGCCTCTTTCAAAATGAAAGAGCACCTGATATTTTATTTTCTTTTTAGAATACATTCCTAGAGTGAAAAACTGCTGCATCTCTATCTGTATGTAAACTGTAATTATTAACTGACTCAGCCCTTCTCCAGAAAAATATAACTGAGAATAAAGCAAAGCTGACATTCATCCAAAGACAGGAAAATATATCTTTAGGAGTTTGCTGGTAACAGGACTCTTGACTTTGAAATATATGTCCAAAAATAATTTCCTTCTTAGGAAAGACTCCACAGCTTAAAGGAGATTTTTTTAAAACAGCTATCCTTCAATGCCATCTCTTGACATACCTCCTCCAGACTGAAAAGGACTCCACCAATTGGGGCACCAAAGGCTACAGATACTCCTGCTGCTGAGGCAGCTGACAACACCTGGAAAAACAACAACAGCGAGGGTTTCTTTTTTGCAGTCTGTAATATGGTTTAAACACGAAGAACAGAATCTCACTACAGTTATCAGTTTCTTCTATGTTTCTGTCAAGCACACACACACTTCCTAACAGAAAAGCATCAAGTGTATCAGAATGCTCACAAGATGTGAGTGGCCACAGCAGCCACCCACCAGGTACTAGCCATGACAAAACCAAGGATGCTGCTCAAAGCCTCCACAGCAAAGCACCTGAAAGATTCTATGCTTCACTATGAAACTGCTGATACCTCATTTTCAAGAAATTGCAGTAAGCCTTCTCTGTGCTGGAGCAGACAATTCCACTGTTTCATATGTCAAGCAAGCAGGGCAGAAGACCAGCTTGGCTGAACAGGGAACTCCTCATGGAACTCAAGAGGAAATTGTATGAACTCTGGAAGTAAGCTCTGGCTTCACAGGAAGATTACAGAGCTGTGGTTCATATATGCAGGAAGAAGACACGAAAGGCCAAAGCTCAATTACAGTTGAAACTAGCCAGTGCTGTGTCAGATAACAAGAGCTTTTTTAAGTATATTAATAGCAAGAGGAGATCTCAAGAAAACACTGGACCAATACTTGTTGAAGATAGTCATCTGCCTAACAAGGATTCAGAAGAAGCAGAGGCATTCAATGAAGTTATTGTCTCAGCCTTTAACAATACTGATAGACCTTGGGCTGTCCACTCCCTTGAGTCAGAGGACCACAAGCGTGGGAACAGTGACTTTCCATTTGTGGACATTGAAATTGTCAGGAACCAGCTGTTTCAGCTGAAGATTCACAAGTCCATGAAGCCTGATGGGATTCATTCCAGAGTACTGAAGGAGCTATCGGTTGTTATGGCAGGATCCCTCGCGATCTCCTATCAAAGGTCTTAGGAGTCTGGGAAGGTCTCTGCTGCCTGGAAGCTAGCCAGTGTTAATCCAATCTAGAAAAAGGCTGTGAGGGAAGACTGAGGGAGCTACAAACCTGTTAGCCTAACCTCAATTCTTGGAAAAATTATGGAGAAGATTATACTGCAGGTGACAAAGACATTTAAAAAATAATGCAGTCATCAGGCACAGTCAATATGGGTTCACAAAAAGGAAGTCCTGTTTAATTAATTCGATATCCTTCTATGATTAAGGTCACCTGCCTAGTGGATGAAGGGAAGGCAGAGGTGTAGTTTTTCTGGATTTTAGTAAGGCTTTTGATACTGTCTCTCGCAGCATCCTTCTGGACAGGTTCTCCAGTGGTGGGATGAGCAGGTTCACAGTGCGCTGGGTGAAGAATTGGCTGAACAGCTCAAAGGGTTGTAGTGAATGGGGCTATATCTGACTGGCAACTTGTCACCAGTGGTGTTCCTCAGGGTTCAACTCTAGGGCCAGTCCTGTTCAATGTATTATTAATCAGTGATCTGGATGCAGGAGTTGAATGCACCATTAGCAAGTTTGCTGATGATACCAAACTGGGAGGTGCTATCGACTCTCTTCAGGGACAAGAGGCCTTGCAGAGGGATCTAGATAGACTGGAACACTGGGCAATGATTAATGGGATGAAATTTAACAAGTCCAGATGCACCTAGGATGGAGTAATGCTGGGCACAAGTATAAACTGGGAGAGAAGTGGCTGGAGAGCAGCCCTGCAGGAAGGGCTCTGGGGGGGATGGCTGACAGCAGGCTCACTATCAGTCAGCAGTGTGCCCTGGCAGCCCAGAGGGCAAACCGCATCCTGGGGTGCATCAGACACGGCATAACCAGCCGGGCAGAGGAGGTGATTATCCCGCTGTATTCAGCCTTGGTGCGGCCTCACCTTGAGTACTGTGTGCGGTTCTGGGCCCCACAGTCTGAAAGGGTGTGAAGATCCTTGAATGCGTCCAGAGCAGGGCAACAAAGCTGGTGAAAGGTCTGGAAGGCATGTCCTGTGAGGAGCCGCTGAGGACTTTGGACTGGTCTAGTTTGGAGAGAAGGAGGCTGCAGGGTGACCCTCAACTGCTCTCTACAGCTTCCTGAGGAGGAAGTGGAGAGGGAGGTGCTGTGCTCTTCTCCCTGGTATCTAGTGATAGCACACATGGGAACAGTTCAGAGCTGCATCAGGGGAGGCTTAGACTGCACATTAGGAAGCATTTCTTTACCAAGACAGTGGTCAAACACTGGCACAGGCTTCCTAGAGAGGTGGTCAATGCCCCAAGCCTGCCAGTGTAGAAGAGACATTTGAACAATGCCCTTAATACCATCCTTTAACTTTTTGTCAGCCCCAAATTGGTCAGGCAGTTAGACTAGATGATCATTGTAGGTCCTTTCCAACTGAAGTAGTCTATTATATTCTATTCTAGATGTGTGTAGCAGAGAAGTCCATCAATCACAAGTATTATTCAAGGGACATAAATGGATGACAGACTATGTAGCTTATATATCAGTCCTGGAGATCTGCGCACAGGAGCCTTCAAGCAAAAAAATCTGAGGTGAACTGAGATTAAGGGAGCGATTAAGAAGAACAGAAGCAGCAGCAGCTGGCCCTAATAGCATCATGGATGAATTATGTTCAATATATGAGGATGGTTAAAGTGCGTACTAATTGTAACAATATTGGACAAATTCCTTGCAAGAACACTGACCCCCAAGTAGTAGCCCTTACACACCTGTGGAAGAATACATAGAGAAACTCAAAGAATTATTACATTATTCTGAGATAAACAGCTAAACCACAGGTAAATTAAGCTATTTAAGAATACACAGCTTTGAAATAGGAAGTAAACCGAAATTTCTCATGTTCTGCAGTCTCCGTACAGAAGTTCAGCCTGAGAACCGAAACACAGTGGAGTAACACCCTTTTTTGTTTTACAATATGAAAATTTTATTGCATTAATAAAAATATTAAAACTTGCTACTCTCTCCGACTGTATTGCTTTCATTAGCATGGCTTTCTCTATTGGGTTTACATGACAAGGTTTTGGTAGCAGGAGGGCTGCATAGGTAGCTTCTGTGAGATGCCACCAGAGTCTGCCCCCATGTCCAACATAACCAGCTCCAGCTGGCTCCAAAACAGACCCACCACTGACCAAAGCTGAGCCTGTCAGTGATGCTGGTGGCACCTCTGTGATAAGATACTTAATAAAAGGTAAAAAACACTGCACAGCAGCTGTGAGAGAGAGGAGGGAGAAAAACATGAGAGAAACAGCCCTGCAGACACCAAGGCCAGTGAAGGAGGGGAGGAGGTGCTCCAGGCACCAGAGCAGAGATCCCCCTGCAGCCCGTGGTGCAGCCCATGGTGAGGCAGCTGTGCCCTGCACCCATGGAGGTTAATGATGGAGCAGATACACACCTGCAGCCCAGGAAGGACTCTACACTAGAGCAGATCTCCACCCTGTGGCCTGTGGAGGACCCCACGCCAGAGCAGGTGTATGTGCCCTGAGGGAAGCTGCAGCCTGCAGAGAGACCATGCCAGAGCAGGCCTTCTGGCAGGAACTGCAGCCCATGGGGGATCCAGGCTGGCACAGTTCATTCTTGAAGGACTGTACCCTGTAGACAGGGACTGTGCCAGAATTTTTGAAGGACTGTCTCCCATGGGTGAGTCCCTGCGGGAGCAGGGGAGAACCCTGAGGAGGAAGGAGCAGCAGAGACAAAGCATTACAAACTGACTGCAGCCCACATTCCCAATCTACTTGTGCTGCTTAGGGATGGAAGTCAGAAGTGAAGATGAGCCTGGGAAGAAGGGAGAGTGGAGGCAAGGTGGTTTTAGTTTTGTTTTTATTTCTCACTATCTTACTGTGTTATTAATTGGCAATAAAGTAATCTTCCTCAAGTCTAGTCTGTTTTGCCTCTGTAAGTCACCTTCCTGTTCTTAACTTCTCCTATGAAATTTAATCTTATTTTCTCCTGCTGTCTTTCTGAGGAGGGGTTAGAGAGCAGCTTGGTGGGCACCAAGGCTAACCTACCACACTAACAACAATAAACTGAAATAGAGAAGAAACACTGTTGTCAGCAACCCTTTCCCAGGAATACTTTGTTCACAGCTTCAAAAGTCCTCTGCTGTCCTCACAACTGAAGACACCCATCATTACCAAAATGTAGAGCCAAGAACAGAAAGAGTTTAAGGTCTCTAAGGTAGGAGAAACGCAAACTCACCCTGACATGGAAATAATTTACCTTGGGGATGCTAGGGATAATACGTTGCTCTTAACACAACACATAACTATCGATAATCCAAGCCCAAACACTGTTCAAGAGAACAAGTACCATCTTTCAAATAAATCCGTGTAAATGCGTGGATGTTCAATACATCCCAGAAATTCTTTTACAAGAACTTACCTCTCTTTTTTTAGCTTCATTTGTGCTGTACTTTGGAAAGAGGTAGGAAAAAATATTCCCACAGCAGCAGGCAACATGTACCAAGGGACCCTCTTTTCCTAAACTCAAACCTGATGCGACAGCCAAGACTAAAGTAATTGTTTTTATCATCAAAGTCCACTTCCCCAAGTAACCTCTGATGATGAAGCCACTCAAAATAGTTTTTATCTAGAAGAAAGAAATAATAGTATCTGTTACTCTATTCTGCTTTCTCCAGAAAATGATTAATTGTACCATTTTAGCTGCCTAACTTAAAAAATAGCCTTTTTAAATTACTAACTTGATCACACTTTAAAACATCTACTGTTCACATTGCTACATTGAGTCCACTTGGTTGCCAGAGGCTTTCCATCTGCAATTTAGTCTAAAACACTGGGCAGTAACACACAACATTTTCAATTACATTTAGTAGAAAACTAATCTGCAGTAGCTTCTAAGACTGCATTCATTGGTTTATGATGTAAATTACCAAGTGAAAGTCAGAAAACTCCCCAAGGAAAAACAGACCTGCAAAAACTATCCTCAAGGTCATCTATTGCAGCAATACCACATTTGCACCAATTTTACACCTCTCTGTTTTCTCCTATGTTTTACCATTTCTACATAAAAACTTAACAGTAGATTCCTTGACAGAAAGATGTGATCAGATTTTTCCACCAGAAAAGATAGGCCACTTGCCTAAGGTATTACTTTTCCTAACAGTGTCACATTATTAGCCTGGAAAATATGGCCATATATAGGAAATAATATAGCTATCATAGGAAAGGATAACATCTCTATAAATAGAGTGTACACAAAACACTGGGCAGCTGTGTCTCGAAAGTAAAGGTTAGCTAAATTTGGAAACCAATTTAGGATGAAATCTCTTCTGGAATAATGGCACAGAACTACTCCAGGCTTATTCAGAGGCAGGATTTGTCCTTCAACTTCTACAATACACATACATAAGGAAATATGTACAGAATGACTGGAGAAGTGAGACTGACCAGACATTGACTTCGGGTTTTTCTCTCCCATTCTGCATATAGCAGCAGAGAGCAACTGTAAAAACTATGAGTTTTCAAGGATATTACACATTTTACGTTGTGACTGAGGGTTTATACTAGTTAAGGTGATTAAAGCCAGTACAACAAAAGATCAATTGCTATATCAAAGAATCTATATTCTGCCAGTGAACAACTGTTCTCTTATCACCATAGGGAGGGTGGGGATTGGGAAGAACTTTGGAAATCACTCTTCAGAAGTCTGTTCTCTTAAGCTAAATGCTTCCTTAAAAAGTAGTCCAACCACGTGTGCAGCAAAATTTACAAATTCAGGAGACGCTCTGAAATTTGGGGTATTTTTCTCAGCAATAATTAGTACAATTCCATTGTTTCAATTTGAATACTTGTATTAATGTATTTCATCAAAATCACAGGGCACTCCTTCTTGCCCTCCCCCAACCCTGTAAGGCAGCAGGAATTTTCACATTAATATAAAACATCTATAATGTATGTATTAGTTAGACCTCACCTCAGGTATTCCTGAGCCGCAGGCATAGGGAGCAAATACCTTCACCAGAGAAACTGCTAAGAAGGCAAAGCTCAAAGCCCAGAAAATGTACATTATGTAGTTCATTATGTATGAACCTGGACCCTAAAAGCAAAAATGAGACACAGAAAAATGTCAGAATACAAATTTGATGCAGGAGCAAAATCACTACTTAAAATAAGCCAGAAGTACTCTTGCTGCAACTACACTTATGCACACATTTTGAGGGACACTAATTATTACCAAGCCAAGAAAGAGAGAGTTTTATTTGAAAACCATAAAGTCATGACACCTGCACATCAGAAAAGTCTAGGTTATACAAGGTAGGAAGTGTTCCAACACTTCATCTTAAAAAGGAAAAATAAACATAGCACAGGAACTTTTTTTAATAGCTGTTAGTTGCTAAAATCTACTGAATACTAAGTAAATCTTTATTTTAAAAATTTTGTGGGAGAAAAAATAAAACCAATCTATTCTTAACTATCAGAAAACACAACAAATTTCATTTTTATTTTTTTATGTATAGCTAGGATCAATAATAGACAGTCTAGTGTTAGTAACAGTCTATATTCTCTCAAGTTCATAGCACCTGCAACAGTCCAAGCCCCTTAGCAGTGCATGAAATGCACATTTATTACACTATGACCTACCAATCAATTCAAATGCTGAAAAACAGAGCAGACAGTACAATCCAAATCCATGTTTAGTACCTTAAAACCATTATTTTCTTCCCATGTTCAGTTGAGCTGTTGAGCAAGACCATCAAAGAATGGGTATATACTTACTTCTGCTTGCCCAATTATTAGTTCTGCCCATGTTTTCCACTGTGGACATTTATCTCTCTCTTCAAATGTGGTTTCATTTGAACCCCAGCAACACTGTTCATGGTTAAACCACAAAGCACTAAGGCAAATGCCTTCCTTTAAGTCAGTCATCCAGTCAGCAGCAATGTCTATTAATCCTGCCAATGCCCCTGTTGTAGAAAGAGTTTTGTATTACTATTCTGGTAAATAGCAATAACACACACAGATAAAATGAAGAAATGTGATGGTATTAATTGATGTAAATGGGAATTATAGAAAACCTAAAGAAATAGACATTTAAAATATTACAGATTTCCAGGAATACACACTATTTGCAATATGGTAAGATTTGTATTTATTGAAGAATCTAGTGCCTTGTATATTTCCCAAGTGAAATGCATCTTTTTTTTTTCCTTTTGTTTCCCTCCCTATGCCACAGTTCTCCAATAGTTCACTGAAACTAAGGAGTTAAGAATCAAAAGAGGACTGATACATTTTTGTGATGCAAAAGACAATAGATGTTCTGACAGAACTACCTTTCCATGCCTCAGAGAACTCATGACTTGTTCTACTATGTTTTGTACAGAACAGCGTATCTGGCCAAAATAATTTTTACCTTGCCAACAACAGCTTTATAACAACATAAATAAAACACCAAATAAACATTGATGACACTCATGTGATCCATATACAAAATTACTTAATTCTGTAACATAGTGATCATGTGAAATTCCTACTGCAGGTAACAAACAGTATAGATACTAAGCAGTTCACAAACTCAAAGCATAAAAGGGATTCTGTGTTGTAACTACATGAAGAAAGCTTGCTGAGAAGTCCTCAAAAAATAGGCATTACTTAGGAAATTGCTTCAAAAGATTTAAAAATATAATGAACCCCCCCTTTATTTTACAAAAGCAAAATAATTTTTCTGGTAGCAGTATACTGAAAAACTACTTCTAAAATCAGTATTTTTGTGAATATATGTAACTGTTTATTAGTTATAATTTACTATTTTTAAAGTATTAAAAATGTATACTAGAATATACTATGGAATATAGAATATATACTATAGAATAATATAGAATGTATACTAGAATACAGTATATCTAGTATATATACTAGAACTAGCTGTCTAGTAAAAAGCCACAATTTACTTGTGTAAATTGGTAATAGAGAATTACCTCCAATTTACTAATTTATATTTACTTATCTGATAGACTCTCAGTTTGAGATCCTGGGCCAACCAAAGTCAAAGGCAGTATTTCAGTAGAACAAAAGTTCAACCAAATTAACCAAAATATATAAACATAAGATCTCCCCATGACTGAAACTGCAGCATTTAAGCTTCACTAGACACATACAACAGAAAGCAACTGAAACTGAAAAAACTTAGGAATGTTCATGGCCAGAATTTGCTCGCTTTGTTGCTCAGAAACATAGTCAAGCAATTTAAATATACATAGCAGATTTCAGGGTGGAAACACAACACTGCACATTCCCACCCAAATTATCACAAGCAATTGCCAGTAATTATACACTCCCAGTTTGTACATTCATAAGTATACAAACATGCTACAAATTTTGCATATATATTAATTTATATGTGATTTGTGAAAGTGGTTATGTACATATCTAAGTAGTAATTATACAGTTACCATGCCTTCTTAACAGGCATAGCCATACTCTGCAACTAATCCAATTTTAATAGCATTTAATCCAAGATCTCTGTTTGAAATACTTTTTCAGAGAAATTGGCCACAAGGTTTGTGACTTCTCACTCATGCACATTTTGGTCACTCCAAACTAAGCTGATAGAAAGCAGCACCGCACAACAGTGGGGCTACAAACTATCAGATGATTTTAGCCGCAAAACTAATCCTAAAATCCTAAAAAAGAAAAGATAGAGTTGAAGTAGAGGCCAAAAAACTCCACCTGTTAAAGCTAGTACTTTCTGTGTAACAGCCTCTAGAAAAGTATGACATAAACATAGCCAGTCTTTGCTCATCTATAAACTTGTGCTTTACAAGGAAGCATGTTTACCAAAATCACACCTATACCAGAGCTAATTTTTGGTCCATACGGAATAAACTAATGGATTCAGTAAAGTTCTTAGGGGGGGGAAAAACCAAAACAAAACAAAAACCACACAACAAATTCATAGGAAAAAAAAAACACCTAGCACATTCAATTAATAGACTTCCACAAGAAATCCTACAGGAATACAGAAAAATTTAACAGAAAGGGAGAACACCAATCTGAATTACAGGATCAAAGAACACTGATAGTTTAGTAGGTGGAAGTTCAATAACCCTGAGAAACTCTCACTAAGTGCAGTGAAGGTTTTGGTTTTCATTTGATTAGTAAATCCTCCCTCAAAATGCTAAAGCCTGTAAATCAAGACAGTCAAATCTTTTCCTTCCCTCATGGAATTTTGGTAGTAGTCTGAACCAGCTCCAATCCAGGTTGGTGAATAACACACAAGTGAAAAGCACAATAACTATACTTGCTGATATATGTAAGAAAGAAATCTTTTTTTTAATTTACCTGATGCCAAACCAGTTAGTGTGACTACTAGCCATCCTGACCATGCATCGTACAAACTTTTTGTCATCTCCCATGCTGATTCTTTTTTCTTGCTGTTAATCTGCAAAGAGAAATCATTATGTATACTTCTGTGTATTTCCGTAATATGAATAGAAGTATGACATACAAATTGCACAATGCAAGCTGCAAGTAAGTATACCCTCTGTTTAAACTACAAGCATTCTCCTTGTATTCAATGCTTTACATATGTAAAGCAGCTTTGTTATTCAAACATCAAACAACTGACAGAGGAAAGTAAATTTGCTTAATTTAAAGAACTAAAACCAAGGCAACGCATTATTAGGATAAATGGATACTTTCTATGATACACATCTAAAACATGTAATTGTAAAATTATTTCTCCCCTTAAATCTTATTTTTTGTTGAACCTCAAATAAACTGTTCGTGTGCTACTAATAAGCTATTCCACACAATTCAAATTCCTAAACTTCTATTTCAAATATAAGCATACTTCTTTTATCTTTAGACTAAAAACCAAACAAATAACACAAAACCAAAAACTAGATAACTACCCTATAATACTTCTAGGCAAACTAATGACATCTAAAGGTATCATACTGAAAAAATAGCAATTCTTTAGCCTTATTTATTTTGTGCACTTAGCTGAAATTTGTGCATAAATTGTCTTATGATTAAACCTTCATTATGTAAACTGGATCCTATTACTCTGATTTTTTCATACTGTAAAAGGAGGGAGAAAGTATGTGCAACAAACAGCAAGAAAAAAACCAAACCAAGAAAGTACAACACTAGACAAGGAAATGTAGAAAAAAACAGCACCCTTAAAGCAAATAAATACATTTTATAGTTTCCTCTATATTTGTGAGATTCTCCAACCTTTAATAAAAAAGTTGTTTCTACAGTAGCATGTCTTTCAAAACTACCATTAACTAATACTCACTCCTTCTTCTTTCTACATCTTTGATTGCATGGCCAGAGAGTCTCCTATCATTCAGAGCATATTTATAAATTTCACAGTAGTGCTGTGAGTACAGACTGTGAACTGTATTGTCTGACTTTTCTGGTCTAGGACATTAAAATTAGTAACAGCTGTGAGACTTCACACTAGATAACCTGTTTCCAGGTGTGATCTGCCTTGCAGACATTTGGTCAGACCCAGCATTCTATATCCACTAGATATTAACCTCCACATCTGCAGTGGAGAGATGGCGTATTAATTGCTGCTGAGACATTAAATTATTAAATGAAGTATTACATGGAAAACACCTTATTTCTTTTCATTAAAAGCATTCAAACAAGGTATATGTTCTTAGATCCAAGGATCTCTTATCTTTAAAAAAAAAGTACCAGGTAATGCAATTGTGTGTTTTTTAAACTAGTGTAAGGTGGTTTGGTTTTTTTTGAACCATGTCAAAGTAAATCAGCATGTACATCGTACATTTGCTTCAGGAAAGGTAAAAAGGTATTTTCAAAGAAAGCAGAATAACAGTACAGGAGGAAGCTACATGAAGGAACACTACATGAAGTAGCCTCTCCCCGATCCCTCCACAGAATTACAATTCATTTGTAACTATTCATTTTGATCAGTTAAAAATATTTTAGGAGAAATCACATCTCCAAATCCGTTCTGGTTTTAAGATTAATGTAAGCATCCCAAAGTTTGCAGTAAGGCTCTAAATAGCATATTTCCTCCTAAAATTCTATTAAACAAGTCTATTACATTAATGACAGTATCCAATGTTACTGACTAATACAACTTGAGTCCATTTCATTAAAGAACTTGTTCCAGAGCACACTGATAAAAGTGGCCTGAACTTTTTAAGATATTCCAAAGAAATCAAAAGAGAAAAAAAGCAAGTTCTGTGATGGGAGAGTGCAAAGGACATTTACCACACATATTGAGACCACTTTTTTGTTAAGCATATATACACTAAGTGTTCTAGATAAGAGAATTTTCACTTTCCTTAATCCAAACAACCGCAGCCCTGCATAGCAGTAGCACAGATACACTTGTCAGTATAAATACATCAGTGCTTATTTTTCTGTCCAAGTACCACCATAAGCACTATTATACTATTACAAATATATGTACACTGGAAAACAGCATTAACTATACCAGCATGCAGGCATGTGGGTGACAGGGAACTATTCCCACTCTACTAAATTCCTGTTTCCTTTCCAAGTTATAATACTGTTGCAGGACTGAAGGTATCATAGAATCATTCAGGTTGGAAAAGACCCTTGGGATCATCAAGTCCAACCATCAGCCCTACTCTACAACTTCTCCCCTACACCATATCCCCCAACCTCTCATCTAAATGACCCTTAAACACATCCAGGGATGGTGACTCCACCCCTCCCTAGGCAGCCAATTCCACTGTCTGACCACTCTTTCGTGAAAATTTTTTTCCTAATGTCCAGTCTGAACCTCCTTTGTTGGAGTTTAAAGCCATTCCCTCTTGTTTTGTCACTGATCACCTGTGAGAAGAGACCAGCACCAACCTCTCTACAATGTCCTTTCAGGTAGCTCTAGAGAGTGATGAGGTCTCCCCTTAGCTCTCTCTTCCTCAAACTGAACAGCCCCAGCTGCCTCAACTGCTCCTCATAGGATCTGTTCTCCAGGCCCTTCACCAGCTTCACTGCCCTCCTCTGCACTCGCTCCAGCACCTTGATATCTCTCTCATACTGAGGTGCCCAAAACTGGACACAATACTCCAGGTGTGGCCTCACCAGGGCAGAGTGCAAGGGGACTATCACCTCCCTACTTCTGCTGGTCACACTATTTCTAATAGCCAGGATGCCGTTGGCTTTCTTGGCCACCTGGGCACACTGCCAGCTCATGTTCAGCTGCTTGTCAATTAGAACCCCCAGATCCTTTTCTTCCAGACAGCTCCAGCCACATCTCCCCAAGCCTGTAGTGATGCAGGGGGTTGTTGTGGCCCAAGTGCAGGACCTGGCACTTGTCCTTGCTGAAACTCATCCTGTTAATGTTGGCCCACCGATCCAATCTATCCAAGTCTCTCTGTAGAGCGTCCCTATCTTCATGCAGATCGACACTCCCGCTTAACTTGGTGTCATCTGTGAACTTACTGATGATACACTCTATGTCCTTATCAAGATCATCAGTAAAAATGTTAAACAGAAATGGCCCCAACACCGAGCCCTGAGGAACACCACTTGTGATCAGCCACCAGCTGGATTTAGCTCCATTGCCTAAGGCAACAGTGCTTTTTTAATAGCATTCAAGTAGTTCTAACTGATGTAACTACTTACAGATTTCAAGTATGCACATATCTGTATGTGTTACTAGATCAGACCTTAATTCCAACATCCAACAAAAAATATTTCCCAAGTATTGTTATCTATCTCAAGTACCCGTCTATGCCTTTCTCTGTCTTTGCACTTCTCTCGAACCCAGTCAATGGTATGGAAGTCATCGTATGTTCCCACTCCAGGAATTGGTTCATCCAGAAGATCCAGTAAATGTGTTGAACTGTTGATACTTCCTCCATTTGTCATTGTATAATGAGTTCCTGTGGCAGAGAAAGGACAGGATTGAATTAATTCTGAAATAAGTATTCTAATATTCATAACACTATGACATACAAAAATTCTGAATAAGTAATTAAAACACTTCCCACAATAGGCATATTTTACTTCGTTTAGGTCCCTCAATGTTGCATGTCACTATTTTTTTCTGTCACTCATCTGTAGGTCAGATTTGCATGTTAGTGACTTTGTATTTCCATTGGTTAAATATGTACTAGTCAAATTGTTGTTCTGTGCGCAGACTCCAGAGGAACTTCAATAGAACAAAGTGGAAAAAACTAGCAGCTTCATCACACATTTAACTTGAAGTTTATTTCAGTTTAGGAACTATCAGAGAAAAATCTGACTGTAAGAAAACAAAACCAGATTATTAAAGTTTGCGGCACTTCCATAAATTGCCAGTTATTTTTAAGTATACATACCACTGATTACCAGTCTCTCCTACACGTCTACAGCAAACATGAAGTACATTATCAACAGATTAATGATGCAGCTAAAAAGTAGCAGAAAGCCAAGCAAATACTTTTTTTTTTTTTTTTTAAGTTTTCTTTATTTCAGGTAACTCACACAACAGCCTTCAGGCATGAAAATTTGCAATTACTGCATAAAGAAAATGTCTTCTAATTTGTCATCACTAGCTAGTTCCTTCACAATAAGCTTGCATAGCAACATCCCCAATAGTATTTTTCAGTGATCGGAGTAAGAAGAGCAACAGTAGTACTGAGAATTTTTCCCTCTTTACAAGTGATCAAGAAAGTTTTCATTTTAGTAATATTTTTACTTTGAAAATGTCATCAATTCCATAATATCTTGGCTTTTTTGCGTTCCTGTAGTGTATTTACAGATCTCGGGTATAATTTTCTGCTGGATGGCTGCCTAAATATAGTATGGCCACCATTTGCCCACCAACACAAATATGCTTCTGCAACAGTAATTGCTATAAAGGGAACATTTATAATGAGGTTAATATAAAAAATGAGTTCTAGAGTGATTATTCTTACTTGTTTGACTAAGAACAAACCAGTATGGCCAACATATACCATAATAATCTCTACCCTTAAAGATGTAGACCCAAGTTGGCCAAGACTTCTATCAGTTCAGACAGGCACCAGAACTCATTTTACAGGCTGATACTGGGCTGGTTAGGCAGGTGGGTGTTTTCTGAGTTGGACTTTCTTTTTTTTTTTGTTTAATTGCATGCTCAGCTTCTTGGTGTTGTCAGCAGAAGTTTCTAACTTATAAAAAAATAAAAACAAAAGGTCTTCAAAGGGCCTACCTATAAACTTCCAAATGCTATAAATGCCGAGTTCATCAGCCACAGCTCTCACTGACAACTGACAATTAGATTTATACACAGGTAAAATATGCCTTTACCCCCTAAATTTGTGAAGTCTGAAATCTAGCAGAAGTAGTGTGACACCTGACATTATACTCAGATGCAAAGGTGTGCCTCAGCCACCTACTGCTTGAGAGGTCTCATTTATGCCTGCTATAAAATTCTAGAAAAAAGTTCCTTTAAAAAAAAAAAAAAATCTTAAGAGAATGCAAATGCAGAAGACAACTCCTCAGCAATTCCAACACCATTCTCTCATGCTAGTCTGGCTTCTATCATTCTCAATACTGTTTTTTTCCCCAGTCTATGCCATATTAAATTCTCCCTTATCTATTCACCATAGCTAAGCCCTCTAAATCTCTTCCCAAAGCTGCTGCTAGTCTCTCTTAAGGCAGATGTAAAGAAGCATTACCTATGCTTCCATTAATAAAAGGCTAACAACAACAAATTAAATCAGATTTGCTAATAGAGGTGATTGTGAAAACCTTGCTTTAGGATAAGGGATTCAATTTTCTTGCCATTTCCAATTCTCATAACTAGAAAGGAAGTCTTAAGATACATATCTGGCTAGCTGAAAGGGCAAACCGATCTCGTGGAAGAGGTAGTAACAAAATTCACACTGTAATGATTACTTTGGCTCTCAAAATTAAAAGAAAAACAGAATATATTATTAAAATATTATTTTTACACGAAATTAACCTCCTTCACAAAGCAAGGGTACATAAATTAAGTTCAGTCACAGTTTAAGTATTAATCTCCTACAAAGTTATAATGTGATCAAGCAGCTTCCGAACCTGAGTGACCATGGTAGGGCAAAAGCTTGCCTTTGCCCCAGGGGAGTTGGTTTTATGCCCTGCTATATATGAAGCAGTATCAAGCTACAGGGAGCATGCAATCCTATGCCACACAAGGCAAAGGAGAGTTGAGAGTTATAAATGTATCACAAACAGTAACAGATGATTTTATGCATATCACAAGGTGCTGAATCAGAATTTTGTCCAGGGAAACCATCAGGGATGGTGCCATACTCTCTGCTCCAGATCCCAAGCAGAACTTGGGAGTGGACTAAAAAGAATGGTCATTGCCTGGATACAATAAAAATCTCACCCAAACTCTGTCAGGTTCCTACTTTGCCAGCATTTGCTGGCACACCAAATACTGGAATATAAATGACTACTGTACAATGGGGAGAAAACAGAACAAGATGAGAAGCTGAAGAGGTGGTTTTGTTGAATACAGAGCTGCCACAAATGCCTTGCTGCAGTTGAGTAGCTATAATCTTGTATCAAGTGAAAAACAGGCAGCAGTGATACCCTGCATTAGTGTGTGATAGAAAGGCTGCCCTATAGAGCTCTGCCCATGAAGGGGACAACTGTAAAAATCTAATGATCTCTAAGACATATGTCTGACAACAGTGGGAGAGGACATACTCCAGTGAGTACTATGATTTTTGCAGCATATAGCTGTTCTAAAGGCAAATTTAGAGAAATATACCTTTATCAATACTCAGCAATTTTCCAAACTTCTGCTTCCCTTTCTTCCCTTCCTTCTCTAGCATTGCATGCAGTAAGATACTCCTTCCAGCTATGATGATAATGATTCTCACCAACACAAACATGTGCAAATTTTCATCATTTATTGCTAGTTTAATCAAAGCATTATTAAATTTATTTTCAACTCAATATATTTTGTTAAAATCCTTACTCTAATATAGACTTTTCATTACAACATTCTAACCTCCAAGCAGGAAATTACCTGATCCCCTGATCAACTGTAGCATTTAGCAAACGCAGCCTTTTGGACATTCCCAATGTTCAGAAAGTATTTCCCCTTCTTTCCTCCCCCTTTTCCACAGTCCTCAAGTTTCAAGACTCTCAGGATACAAGTCAATGCAAGTGCTTTTCATCAAAATCCAAGCAGCCTTAGTCTTAAAAATCCAAACAAGCACTTAGCACACAAGATATACAGGTACAGCCTCTAGCTGTAAGAGAACACCTCTATTTGCCCTATGTACACGCCTGAGCCATTCTGCAGCTGTAAAGAAAGTAAAGCCTGCTTTTTGTTACGTATGAGTTTGCTTAAGGCTTTATTAGACAGGGAAGCAGATGGTAAAAGTGGCAGGCAGAACTTTTATTATTACTGTTATTCCAAACTAGCCCACCTTACTACAGGGAGGCAAATAGTAATATACTGATCCTCTCAGAGGCTCAATACAACTCACAGGAATCCTTACAAAGCAAATTCAACACAATCCTTCCATACTCTGCAGAACTAAGGTAGCCAGCATCCCTTTATTAGCACACTCTTCTCCGACAGCATCTTTAACAGTCCCATATTCTCAACACATAACTAGCAAGTTTCTGCAATCACAGACTGCAAGCTTGCAGACAGCAAGATTCTAGACAGTAAAAGCAGCATACTTCAGAGAAGGAGATTGTCTTTTTTAGGTGATTCAGGCACTGTAGGTCTTGCCTGAACTACCTTCTAGGAAGGCAGCTGACTTTTGTTATCCTTCCGTGCATATAATTCCAAACCCTCATCATAATCTCTTCTCAGCAATCAGCTCTGGTAGTGCTGAAGAACTGCTTCAAGAGGACTTGGTAAAAAAAAAACCCAAACCACAAAAAAACCCCCACAAACCAAAAACCTAATAAAGAATATTGCATCATGTTGAAAGCAAAAAACCTGTAATAAGCATTAAGGTTAACAGCCAAACACTGTACTTTGGGACACCTGACCAGCATGAAGTACAGCAAAAACAACAACAAAATGCTACATGGACAAAACTGGAATAAGGTAAGTAGATTCCAACACCATTAAAAAAAACCCTCTCATCTCTGAATAAATGGGAGTTTTGTTTGTTTGGGGTTTTTTAATGAGAATGAAAAAAATACAATCCAAAATCACATGAGAGGACACTATGCCTAACAGAAAAAGTAGTCCTTACCATACTGCTCTTGTCATCTCCCTCTGAACATGAAGTTATACTGAATGGCTGTTGGCTCCCAACACTGATCCAACCTCCTGCTTTGCTTAGCTAGTTCTGCCTGACATAAAGCAGGAGCAAAGAAATTATAGAACTAATATTTTGCTACACTCACTCAAGTTCTTTTATATATTACAGAATCCTCCTTGCCTTATGTCTCCCCTGAGGCAAGGAATATCTCTTTTCATATTGTATATTATGTGCCTCATACAAGTATTTTTGAATCTTGATTCATGTTGGAACTATGTTAAACATGACAAAAAGCTGACTTATTACAACTAAGCAACTAAGCACTATGTAGCTGTTTGCTCACACTCTTCCCTGCTCCCAGTGGGATGAGAGAGAAGAATTGGGAAAAAAAAGTAAAACTCATGGGTCGAGATAAGAACAGTTTAATAACTAAAATATTATCATAACAATGATAATAATAAAACATAATAATAATAGTAATGAAAGGGAGCATAATTAAAAAGAGAGTGAGAAATAAAACCCAAGAAAAGACAAGTGATGCACAACACAGTTGCTCACCACCCACTGACCGATGCCCGAGCTGTGACCCAACCCTCCCGGCCAGCTCCCCCCAGTTCACATACTGGGCATGACATCCTATGGTATGGAACAGCCCTTTGGCTAGTTTGGGTCACCTGTCCTGGCCATGCTCCCTCCCAGCTTCTTGTGCACCTGCTCGCTGGCAGAGCACGGAAAACTGAAAAATCCTTGACTTTCTGTAAGCACCACTCAGCAACAACTAAAACACTGGTGTGTTATCAAAATTATTCTCACACTAAATCCAAAACACAGCACTGTACCAGCTACGAGGGAGAAAATTAACTTTATCCTAGCTATAACCAGGCCAGTACAGTTCAAAAATTTTCACAAGAAAACATTTTTAAAACACTAAAAAGTCAAAACGTGAGTTGTCGAGATTCATACACTGTTGCATTTTTCACTTGAATGATCTCTCAGAACAAGTGCCCAGTGAAGGAACCCAGTAGATCACAAAGATCTTTGGGGTGCTGCTATCCTTCCCTGGTATGAAGAAATAAAGAGCCCGTGGACCTGGGTTCTCATTTCTTCTTGGTGTTCTCTCTTCCTCGGAAGCAGTGGGTTCCAGTTTCCACACTCTGCGATTTAAAAACCGCACTGAAAGTATACTTAAAGCACCATGAGTTAAAGAAATAAAGGAGCTAGCACTTCACAGTTATCTAAATATATTTTCACACAAGAAAGGGGTTTTTGCAACATACTTGATGCTCCCAATTCCTGCATAACTGTTCAACCATCCTTCCTGAGTCTTTCCTTGTGTGCAGTGTTACTTCTTTTCTCATAAAAATTATGAGAAGCATCAAGATTTAAGACAAATGCTGCATCCTGGGTAATCAAACAGTGCACGATACATTCTTCTGTGGTTCTCCACCATATGATGATCTGAACAATTACCCAAATATCACCTAGAGAACAAATCCACACAGCTACAGCCTCCATAGAGAATAAGGTACAGAATTGAGACAAGAATAGGCTCAAGAGGGTGGCTAGCAGAGTTAAGAAGGGACCGTAATTTTATTATAAAGACCCCTTCTATATGCTGTACATATTCTGAACGCACATCACAAAATACACCGTTTTGTCTCAAACTGAGCATGTATCGGCTTCATATTATGAAATGAGACATATCTCTCAGGACATAACTACACAGTTAGGCTGAGCTGATTGAACAGACTGCTGTCACCCAAAGAAGAGTTCTTATGCCCCTATTTCTCCCTTGCTATTCTTGGTCACAACCCTCCCACTCTCACCCTTGGATCAGCTCTGGCACCCTTGGATCTGACTGTAAACCAAGCAAACACGCTAATCCAACTAAGCAAACAAAAGCAGCAAAAATAATTTCTGCCTTTACGCATAATTGGAATCAAGCTTCTGTGCTGTCAGACAAGACACAGAGCCAGTGCAAGAGCAAGAAATGAGAGAAGAGCTGGGAAACGACAAGCAAGTTCATCCGCTTCCACAGCAACAAACTGTCAGACTAGTTATATGAAATATGTAAGTGCACCCTTGGGGTCTTGTTAAGATTTTAATTATGGCTTTCTGCTGGAAAAAAATCAAAACTTCTATATAAATATTAATATCCAGACACTATGCAGTAATATCCATTTCACAGAGCTCAAAACTCCCAAAGGTGGCTATGTTTAGAATCATTTCAGATTTGTGAACACAACAACAGATAAACAATGTCAATATTGGAGTCAGTGGCAGAGCAATAATAGGACCCAATTTCTCAAAGGTATTTCTCTACAAGCTACATAATTGCTAACTTACAGCAAGAATACACTAGTTTGCTGCTGCTCACACATCCCTTTTTCCAGATTCTGTACAACTACAAGTATTCCCCTCAGCAGCCATCCTTCTGGCTGACAGCAGTGCAATGTGTTTCATTTGTGCTATTCTGAGCAGTGTGAAAAGGAAGGGAAAAAAAAATAAATAAACGTAGCCTCTGTGAGTGAAAATGAAGCTAAGTAGTTTACACCAAAGACTGGAATAAGCTCTCCCTGACATGATCATCCAAACCTGCTGAGTGTTAAAATCAGTAGGGGCTGTAGCTTTCTGGAGGCCAGATACTAATCCAAGGCTTTGCTTCACCCGTGTGTCCTTGGGTATTAGGCGGCAAGGGGAATGGAGGCAGTGAAGCACCCTGAAAGCAACGCACACCATAAGGATCATTTACACTTGTAACAAAGAGGATTTGCACACACAAGATACCTGTTAGTGCCTCAGCTTCTTCCTGTCTCTATATTCAGACCTCAAAATATGAGGCTTTCAATTAAAAAAAACCCCAACAAAACAGTTCTCAGTTTATTTGCATTACTCAAGAAGAGTCATTAAGCACTATTGTCTTTTACTGGCTAGAAGTAATTTTTAAATTTCAGAATCAGAAGCACAGCGCGCCAAGCCAGAGTGCTATCATTCGCTACTGTTGATGATTAATGATTTTGAAGTCTTTTGTAATCAAGCAACACATTTTTCTCTGTGTGTAACTACGAAATTTCAGCCTGTCTCTTCAGTTGGCTCTTCTAAACTGCATCAAAGGCTTACAAGCACAAATTGGCCTCTGCATTACAATCAAAATGCATACAAAAATGACAAAACTGAACGTGAACTGAAAAAAATCAGCTGGAAACAAATCTGATAGGTGGGAAACAGGAAGACTCAGAACAAGCTTTGAAAAACAGGAAAAAGTAGTAAAATGCTTTAACTGAGTGATAATCCCCTCCTCTTCATTTTTTGACCAACAAAAAAAAAAAATCTGGGTTTAAAAATAACCTTTAAAAAAGTAAGAGTTAAATGAAAGTTCAATAGTAGCACCTCACAGTTAAACCAAGACTTTTGAAGACTTGCATCCACTGCAAATGCACGTGAATCTGACAAGAAGGCAAAGCAGAACAATAGTTCAATGTGTACACCATAATTTAAAAAACAAAACAAAACAAAACAAAACATAAACAGCTTCAGCTTTTTCCTTTAGGTGGAAGAAACACTTCTGTTTCTATGATGCAGCAGCAGAAAAAATGGCTTTATTATTACAGATTTATTTTCTTGTAGTCTTAAAGGCAGGAAACTATATTTATTTAGTTATAGTTATTAGGGACTTCAGATATGCAAGTGAAGAGTTATAAGGATCCCCACACTACTGAATTTACAACTTAGATATAAGATGAGCAGTGCAGGAAGGAGATGAGAAAAATAAAAGGTATAAAGATATATAAAGTTAGATAAGGCAAACATAACAAAAGGCAAGTAACCTATCATCTGACAATGGCCAAGGCAATAAGAGCCAGAACAACAGAAATTTAGATAATCAGATTTCTCCGCATTGCTGCTTCTGCATGTACGTAAGAGCTACTTACTTATATGTTGGTTTGGAGGGCAAAGACAGGATGCAACAAAAATAATAATTCTGCTAATATGATTATCCCAATTAGGCCATGTTCAGGCCCGAGGAGGGCATAATCTTGGTTTGTTCATCAGCTCTCTAATATCTCAGATAATGGTACATCTCAAAATGGTTTCCAAAATTTGGACATGCATGCCTAATAGAGAGCCCTGTAAGTCATACAGCACATGCAGATAACCTGTAACTACCTACAAAGAACTGTAGTTATGTCTTGCAGTATTTTCTGTTAATCACTGAAGTCAAATATGCTAAACTCATAGTTGAAAAATCCTTATCTGCTACTGATACTATGAACCTGAAAACAAAGTGCAGAAGAAATTCAGTGCTGTAATCCTGTTGAGTTTCTCCAAGTAGTTTATTTTCTCAAAGCACTCAATGTTAGACAACTATAATCATCCTGATCACATTCTCTGTTGTGAATCTATCGTTAGTCTAAAACTTAATTTTCTTACTCTTCCTCTGCTACCAATAAATTTCAGGGTCAAACTCTAGCTCTGAGCATGTGTACACAACTTTCACATGCATTTACTTCAAAGGTCACACCAGGAATTTCAGACTACTGGCTTTTGATTTATTATTAATTCTTAAATATAAGAGGCCCATAAGCAGAAATGCAGCCTAAAACACAAAAGTATAACTTTTACCACTTCAAAGATCTGAACTGGTTCAGTATGCACGTGACTCAAACTCCTCCTAGGATATTATTAAATATCCTCTGCCCCATAGCTTATAACAGGTAAAGCTGGGGGTGGCAGTGAGGTTGCTCTAATATTACTGTTAATAGCACAGTGTAAGCAATAGGAGTTGCACCTACATGCAGTGGTGATTGATGCACAATAAATGAAACTGTGAGTTATTCTGTTTCTCCAAAAAAAATCAGGTTTACTAGAACTAAGTCATCAGTAAATGTAGCATGTACATAATTTTCCCATCTCCTGACTACTGACTCAGTTGCAGATTATTAGTGGAAGAGAGTTTCACTAATTTTGCTTGAGGAGTCCCAAAACCTAAAACGTGCTTATGTATATGTAACAAATAAAAGGGAATTAACCCTCATGCTTGCTGAAGCTCAAGTTTTGCTACTGGTAGCCTAGCCACTGTACGTGTACTGCTATTGCTGCTATTGCTCAGATCTCATTTTAAAGAATGATAAAATTAATGCTTGTTTAGGAAAAAAAAAAGGGGGGGGGGCAAAAATCAGAGTGTGAGCATGTCTGTGAATAGCTGGAAAACAAGCAAGATACTGATAATCTGGAACTTTCAAAAGGGTCCAGCTAGCAAAAATGATGCAAAAATAAATCCAAAGGCAAAAAAATGAGCAACACAATTTATTTACACAACATATACTCCAGCATATGGTTTATTATGTAAAAAAAAATATGAAAAATTATACATCAGTTACTTATGATATATATATATAATCCTAAATCAGGACTTTAATCCCTTTTCTGAGCAAATAAGTAGTACTTTTAACCCTTTTAGTTACCTGAGAAATGAGTAGAAGTGAACTGTGTTCCTGCAGTTTACTTTCTGTCAGGGAGGATAAGGATATCTGGAACGATTGATTTAGTACCACATAAAGAGAAGTCTCAGGAGCAAATTAAAGGAATCTCTGGTAAGTATTATTCAATAATATCTGTATTCTTTTCGAAGAGATTAACGTTGATTACTCATCATTAAACACAATTAATAAATACTTATCTTAAAATCTTTCTATTTGATGTTTCACAGCATATTTGCACTGAAGAAAAATAAAACATCTTATTAATGCAAACCAACGGGTCAGGCTTTTAATAATAATGTATTATAATTCTTTGCATTTTATCTCATTAAACGTGAGTAAATGCCGTTAATTAAATCTCGAAGACCCTTAACGACTGAAATAGTCATTTCATCATTGCTGAGGTACAGCCACTTTGGGTGAGCCACTGCAGTCAATTAGCGCAACAAATGCTTTGATGTTACAAAGCAGTTTTGCTTGTCGTGAACATTACTCTGCAGGACAGAAGAGCTGTCAGTATGTGAATAAGGGAAAAAATTCCACTGGCTTTACAATTAAGCTTGTTTTCTCAAAATATCTTTATACATTTTCTCTTAGCTTGCTATTACAAAGCTCTGAAATTTACATGAGAGGAAAAAAATCTTGGTAGTATCCTTGTCTAGACTCTCAGATAATGAAGACGTGCCAAAATTTACTTTAAATTTCTGGTTTTGCTGTTAGCATTTTAAGCCTTATTTTGATAGCTAGATGACAATAACAGATAACTGTGGTATTGTAAATCAGGAGGAAATACCCACAAATTTTTATGAAATCTCTGGAACAAACTGGTCTGGAGACTCAATTTTTTTTTTTGAGTCATAGGCATTTGACAAATTAAGATTTGCAAGTGATTATGGTAATACTGTATGGGGTTTGTTGTTGTTTTGGGGTTTTTTAAAATCTAATCTCGTTAAAGAAAATGCAAAAAGCAGCAGAAACACTGGTTCTGAAATACAGTATTAGAATATAGAAAGCACAAGCCCTAACGGGATTCAACAAAACTGCAAAAAGTGACAAGTTGTCACTGGAAATTCTCTTGCTGCTCCTAGCAGTGTCACCACAATGGGAACACCTAGTTGAACCCTAGACTATTTTCATTACAGTGTTTGTAAACTGTATGTTTAATAGCAACACTCCAATGCGCCAGACACCATTCTGCACTGCAAATGTCTTATTTTTACTGTGAAAATCAATTAAAACCTGGTAATTTCCAGGAGGATACAGCTGAACACGTTTCAATGTCTAGCCATAACTTCCAGTGTTTGAAAGTGTAATACTAGGGCTCTTTTGCAGTTTTCATCTTACAGTCTACCTACAAATCTAAACTCACAGACTGAGGTTGGAAGAGACCTCTCACCTAGTCCAACCCCCATATTCAAGCAGGGCCACCACCTACAGCTGGTTGCCCAGGACCATGTCCAGACAGCTTTCACGTATATCCAAGGAAGATCTCACAACGTCTCTGGGCAACCTGTTGCAGGGCTCAGTCACCCCACAAAAATACCTGTTTCCTGATGTTCAAAGGGAACATTGTATGTTTCAGTCTGTGCCCATTGCCTCTGGTCCTGTCACTGGGTACCACCGAAAAGAGCCTGGCTCTGTCTTCTTTCCCTTCAGGTATTTATACACAGTCCTAAGATCTCCAATTCACACCTTGCATATGTTCTAAGACAATACCATCCTCAATTTCTCAGAAGTGATTCTAAAATATGACTTAGAGAATTATCTAGCACTTGATATATAATAGTGATATGTGTAGAGAAAAAGTTTGTCTTAAAAGAAACCATATTGGAACTTGTTAATATCCTTAATGTATGCTGAAAATTTTAAGAATCATAAAAAGACAACAAATAACCCTTTATATAAACTACTAAAACGCAGATAGATGATCATAAAAAGTGTGATCTATTTTATTTCTAGAAATAACAAGGAAAGGTGAAACAATATATTAACATGAGGAGAAAAAAAATATGTAAATCATATCTTTATTCTCAGCCTAACTCCTCTCTAATGTCATCACCAGCTGCCATAAATGTTGGTAACTTTCTAATATTAGATTAACAGACTCAAACAAAACTAAAGAATTTACCACATTTACTATTTTTAAACACCAAAGCGTAGCCATCAAATCCAACCAAGAAAAAAAAAATATATCCTCAGAATTTGAAGGCATAGTTTTAATTTACTACAACTCCCTACCACAACTTCTCTCATTACAAAACTAAATGTTTACAGAACGTATTCTGCTTTTAAATTTGCAGCAAGAAAAAAAAGGCAAGCTCAAAAGAGGATTTCTTTTCCCCAAACATTGATAACACTGTTTTCTTTTTAAATCTGCTTCCTTGCAAGCAACAGTATGAAGAACCTACCATAAAGCTCCAGTTTCTTAAGCGCTCATCAATACTGGCTTAACTGACAAATTATAACTGTATGGGTTTTCATTCGCATATCAAAGACGTCAACAAAGAGTCAAGTCTAAAAGCACGTACGGAACTTCAAAGCCAGACAAACACTGTTCTTATTCAAGTTAGTGAAAGGCATGGAAATAGCTTATTTAATAAACCTGCCAATTCGGTCCTGGTCAGTCACAACCACAGTTTGGGGTTTTTTTGTGCACGAGATGGTTTTATCGATTTAAAGAGAAAAAAAAAAAAAAAAGAGAGAGAGACAGAAAGGAAAGACTGCCACATATCGAAGATGGAGTCACAAGGCGATGAGATGTGAAGCAGGACTAATCTGCCCACAGAGAAAACAATCACTGACAGCACGGGAAGCAGCCAGAACTGAATTCTCCTCCCACAAACGGCATCAGGCCGGCAAAACAAAGCGATGCGATAATTAGCGAGCCTTTACACCTCTGCTTCACATCTCAACGGCGGTCCCGCACACACAGGTACGCGAGCAAGTAACTCGTCCGTCCCTTCGGCGTACCTCGTTTATGCAACTCCCGGAGCGGAATGCCGTCGCCGCCCCCCCCATCGTAGGGCAGGTACGGATCGGAGGAGACGTCCATGGGGGTGAGCAACCCGAAGCCCGTCTGCCGGCTCAGGAGGGCCGCGGCATTTCTCACGCAAGGGCGGCCGCGGGGGACGCTGCCATGTTTGACCAGGATCCGGCCTGCGC
>NW_020799098.1:40881827-40912409 GCF_003259725.1 Athene cunicularia
GGGGGGGGTGGGGGGGGAATTAAAAAAGATATCTGCACTCATTTCGTTCACCTTTCTGGAGCCACACCAGCAGAGACCATATAAACACAATCGCATTTCATTTGGAAGGGAAAATTCACGTGTTACCGGGGGGGCGGGGCTGGCTCCCAGCAATTTTATTTACCCTTTTCAAACATGAAAAATAATTACCACCGATAAAGAACAATGTAAGCTACTAAAAGCCAAGAGCTCCGCTCCACGGGGTTAGCTCATGGGGTTAACACTTTCACCTCCACCCCCCCAATAATGCTGTAGAAGTTTCAACTCTACAGCACCGAATGTCAGATTTTAACATATGTAATCAAAAACATTAAAGGAATAATTTAATTATATATCTAACTAAAATGGCCTAGTGTCACCCATTTTTTTGTGATGATTATTCTGATATTACAACTGCGTAACATCCGTATTCATACTGAAAAGTCTGGGGCAGGGTGGAGGGAAGCCAACATAGTAAACATAAGCCCATACTTACGCTTGCATTTCTCTACACATTGACAAAATGCTCCAAGAGTCTTACAAGTCACAGACTCAAAATAGGCAACAACCCACACGAATGCTAACCAAGGCGTTCATGGGCTACATCATCAAACAGTGACTGTTACAGCTTTGGCAATACACAAGCACTTCAAATAACCAGTATCTGAAGACAGGAAATCTTAAACTGACTACATAATTGTTTGCATTTGAAACAGATGTTATTATATATTGTATCCATATATTGCCTATCTTGGTAAAAGGCAATTCCAAGCACAAATACAGGCTGGGTGATGAGTGGATTGAGAGCAGCCCTGCAGAGGAGGACTTGGGGGTGTTAGTGGATGGAAAACTGACTATGAGCCAGCAATGTGCGCTCACAGCCCAGAAAGCCAACTGTATGCTGGGCTGCATCAGGAGAAGTGTGGGCAGCACATCAAGGGAAGGGATTCTGCCCCTCTACTCCATTCTCATGAGACCCCACCTGCAGTGCTGTGTCCAGCTCTGGGGCTCCCAATATAAGAATGACATAGATGATCAGGGGGCTGGAACACCTCCCCTGTGAGGACAGGCTGAGAGTTGGAGTTGTTCAGCCTAGAGAAGAGAAGGCTCCAGGGAGACCTTACAGCAGCCTCCCAGTACTTAAAGGGGCCCTGCAGGGAAGATGAGGAGGGACTCTTTTTGTCAGGCAGTATAGTGGTAGGACATAGGGTGGTGGCTTTAAACTGAGAAAGAGTACATTTAGATCAGATATAAGGAAGAAATTCTTTACTGTGGGGCAGTGAGACACTGGAACAGGCTGCCCAGAGAAGCTGTGGCTACCCCCTCTGTGGAAGTGTTCAAGGCCAGGTTGGACGGGGCTTTGAGCAACCTGGTCTAGTAGAAGGTGGTCCCTTCCAGCCCAAACCATTCTGTGATTAATTTATGTTTATTGTGTGATCTTATACTGGTCCTTTCTTGCAATTACTGATAAGAAAACTATTTTACATGAGATTTCCATAGTCAGTTCAGTTGTGATGAAATACAGATATACATATTGTTTTTCCTTTTCTTCCCCTCCAACAGATGATATGAAAGTACTGTTCCCTGGACTATTTTTCTCATTTATTTTAAGTGTTCTGCTTCAGTAAAATGTCTCATACATTGGCTACACTACCACTTCACAGGATCATCAAGGTTGGAAAAGTTCTTGAAGATCATCTATTCCAACCATTAATCTAACACTGACAGTTCCCTACTACACCATATCCCTAAGCACTGTGTCACCCCAACTCTTAAACACTTCCAGGGATGGGGACTCCACCACTACCCTGGGCAGCCCATTCCAACTCCTAACAACATGTTTGGTAAAGAAATGCTTCCTAATATCTAGTCTAAACCTTCCATGGCACAACTTGAGGCCATTACATCTTGTTCTATTGCTTGTTACTTGGTTAAGGAGACTCATCCCCAGCTCTCTGCAACCACCTTTCAGGGAGCTGTAGAGGGCGATGAGGTCTCCCCTCAGCCTCCTCTTCTCCAGACTAAACACACCCAGTTCCCTCAGCCGCTCCCCGTACGACCTGTGCTCCAGACCCTGCACCAGCTCCGTTGCCCTTCTCTGGACACGCTCGAGTCATTCAATGTCCTTTTTGTAGTGAGGGGCCCAAAACTAAACACAGGAATCGAGAGGCGGCCTCACCAGTGCCGAGTACAGGGGTCAGATCCCTTCCCTGTCCCTGCTGGCCACGCTATTGCTGACACAAGCCAGGATGCCATTGGCCTTCTTGGCCACCTGAGCACACTGCTGACTCCTGTTCATCGGGCTGTCAATCAACACCCTCAGGTCCCTCTCTGACTGGCAGCTCTCCAGCCACTCCTCCCCAAGCCTGTAGGGCTGCTGGGGGTTGTTGTGGCCCAAGGGCAGCCCCCGGCATTTGGCTTTATTGAAACTCCTCCAGTTGGCCTCAGCCCATGGCTCCAGCCTGTCCAGGTCTCTCTGCAGAGCCTCCCTACCCTCGAGCAGATCAACACTCCCACCCAACTTGGGGTCATCTGCAAACTGACTGAGGGTGCACTCGATTCAGTTTTCAGGGTCAACTCAATTTCAGATGCAGAGATTCATTTTTGTCAGACTACATAAAAGAAAAAAAAAATGCTCTCAAGAGCAGAAAATGGATTTGCAAGTCATTAGACATACCGCTTCAGTGTAACACTTTAATGCATCTTGTACATATGTTGGTGTATACCCAAACACACAATTTACATAACTGAGGGGTCCCAGTAAAATTAGTCTATTCACACTAAGCTAAGTTGAGAATACCGCATGGCTACAGCACCAAGGCTCACCTTCAGTTTCATTCACACACAGGACACAAAGAAATTAATTTTATTATGTATTCTTTTTTACCTCTAAGTGTGAACTGTTAGTTCATTTATTATATTTCAATTATAGGAGACAACACTATCAATTCAACTCCATATTTTAGAGAATATGAAATAAAGCATATAAAGGACTTGTATTAACACAGTCTGGAAGGTCACTGCTAGTTTAAGAGTCTGGTTACCGAAGGCCTGGTATGTCTTAGAACTGATAATAAAATTCGGTCACAAAGTCATAGCTAACTTGTTGGCCTAAAGCACATGCAAAATTTCTACACAAGTCTAAAATTCAGTCCAAGATGGAAAAGATGAAGGGTGTAACTAGTTGGAGGGCATATCTGATGAAGTTTAGATACAAGGAAAATTAATGACAAGTCTAGGGTATAAAACAGATACAACTTCACTTTTGCTACATAAAATTTCAAGAGTTTACCTAATATTAAACTGTAACAGCTCATTCAAGGTCACCGCTTATAGACTGGCTGCCAAACAGTCCTTTGTCTATTCTTAAAAAGCAGAACAGTCATTTTCCCTTCTCAGTTACCAGCAGCTTGTGTCCTCATTGTTTATAACCACTACCACTGTGTGTATGCCCTTTCCTACAACACCGCAAAAGGTGATGTTTTCTTAAGCAAGACACAGAAACAGTCTTTTTCTTCATATCTAAAAGTCAATTTAATCTTTCCAAATTATCCTTTTTCTACCTGGTCTGAAATAGTGTCTGACTAACTGATAATTTTATGTTCAAAAGAGTATGTCAGTTATTTCCATTGTGAAGTTCAGCAAATTCCAAAATTGTAGTTAGTGAAATGGTGTCTCTAGTTAACTAGGTATTTTGGGTACTATGGAGTACATAACATTATGAACACTTCTTGTAAGGCCTAAACTTAGTTTTATGATAGCCTTATTTCCAATGACTGAGAACCCCTTAAAATGGCCAGTTTAGGCAGAACAGCTCATATGTAAACAGCAGGTCTGTACAACAGTTTACTTTCAAGAAGATTTCATCACAGTAATTACAGACTAAGGCCTCAATCCCAGAAATCCTCCATCCCACATCTGAGTGCTCCCATTGTTCTCAACAGGCACATACTGTTGCTAATCATCACTCAGGACATGTCTGTCTTGGCAGAAAAGGGCTTTAAGTCCATTGTTCCAGAAATATCATCATATATACAGGTGACACACCTTTAAAGCATATCAAGAATTAAGAAAGATACCTTAATCCCCCCTCCACACCTTATCTTTTTCCCTTTTTTTAGGGACAGAAGGAATACATTCAAGATAAAGTATCTGAAAATATAAGAACAAGTCAGAGGTTTAACGAATGACATACACCCAAGGGAAAGGTGTTTTGAGGTGAACGAACAAGGCCGGTGAAACAAAGGGGAGTATCACAGAGGTATGATGACCTGCTTACCCAAAGCTGGAGGGAAAAACTTAATTTTGAAGCACTATTTCACCATTTCATATTAAAAAGCAAGCTACATTTAAGGAAGACAGCCAAGCACCTTGTTACATATAAACCAAACATGTTCTTTCAATTTCCTCAATTACTTGGTTTACTTTGGTAACAGACTATGTAATTTCATTGCACCAGGTAATGAAAATTAAAATTGTGTCTTTTATGAAATTCCAAATATGACTGAGGATGCTGAACGATTTCATTAAAGTAACAAGATATTCCAAAAGTGTTTCTGATAATTACAAATGTTAGTGCAACTGATGCAAAAGATTTTGGTGACTGATTTTCTTTCCCATTATTATTCAAAACTAAAGCTTCTCCTTCAGCAGAACTAGAAGATAATGTTCTTTTGAAAAAATGCTACATAATAGAGCACTCCTCAAAACAGCTACCATCTCCAAACATTCTGAAAAGAATTTAACTTGTATGCACCCGCAACTGAAGGTTGGGCATGAAAGCATCCATTTACAAGAGGGTGCCAAAAGTATACACAAAATGTCTCAAAACTTACTGCATCCCATTCTTCTTTATTCTATTAATTTTCTTTCCAGCTCTATTCTCCTGCCTTTTTTTCCAGTTTCTTCTTTCATTTACCCTTTTTTCAATCAATGTGGCCAAATTAAGCCCAGGTCTAATCCCTCTACCAGCTTGACTTCTCATACTTAACTTGTCTCATTTTACTGATTTTTGCAGCCCCTTCAGTCTGACTTTGTTCATTCTGCATAAAAATCATACAGCTTTCTTATCTGGGCCACACAGAGACAGCAGTGGGAACACTAAAAATGGTAAAAGAAGGACAAACACCCTTCTCACAGTTCCAGTACTCGGACATGGTCCAGAATGAACTAACTCAAAGATGCAATCACAGAAAAAAAAAAAAAAAAGAAAAAAGAGGGAAGAAAAGTTCAGTTATATATAGCTTCAAATTAATACACAGTAAAAAAAAAATTAAAATCTTAAATTACAGAGTTCCAAACTTCATTCATTCCTCAGAATTACATAGAACTATGTGTTTGATCACAGTGGTGTTAGCAAAAGCCTTCCAGCTCTGTATCAGGTTATATACAGAAGATTCCATGAGGTTGTTTCCATTGCCACCTCATCAAAAGCCTCAGTAAGAGAGACAGAAAATGACAGGAAAAATTTTAGACCAAATATAATGTAAAAGTAGAAGAAAGCAAATTTATAGCATATGCTGTTGAATAGTTCAAGGCAGATGGGGTTTAAACAAAGCTGGAGTCAAAAAACCCCAGAGGAATGCAGTTAGAAGTAATACACAACAAGATTTTTTTCTACTTGCATTTTATTATACAGAAAAAAAAATAGCTTCTTAATCACAGTGTCTTTTTTCATAATCATTTGTTTTCCACAAATTAATTAGTTAATTTTGCTCACAATCATGTGACCCAGCAGAGAACACTATCCCAGGATCTAACCTGATAAGCTTGCTTCTACAATGGCCAATCACAAGTTCCTGAATTACGCTTCTACACTACTGTGTAACTTTCAACGATGCTTTTACTCACTGTCCAGACACAGATGATGGTAACTAAAGTCAAACCCAACCAGTAAACAGAATGCAGTAGAACAGGTCGTATAGGCGCAAGCATGTTGTGTAATCATTTCTGAGACTGACTTCCCCCAAGGTAGCTGAACCTTCACTGACAATCAGTGAAGTATGAGTAAAGGCTCCCCAGTGACAGGCAAAAAACTTTGGGGCAGAAGAAAGAAACAGACAGAAGAAAGCTGAAATAATTAAGTCACAATGCAACCTAAGTCCAAAAATAAACCTGAAAAAAGCAAGCATTTGGTCCCTAAAGACTGCTTTGACATCTTCGCCCAAAACACCAAAGGCAAGACTACTCTCTTCAGTTTTCCTTTTACTTCTTTCTAGGGTTGTCCATCACACTCTTCTTGATCTATAACCTAACAATGCTGGAAGAAAATCCTTGACATCAACAAACTACATATCACTATCAGCTGTGAAAGGTGGGGTTTCTTCTCTTTGTTTTCTTTTCTCTCTCTTTTTTTTTAATTGGTCAGCTTTACACTGACATTAAAAATATCTTTTACAGTATTAATCACGGAAGGAGGACTTGGAAAAAAAAAAAGCAGTCTATTTTCTGCAAACAGGTTGCTTTCTCTTATTCTCTAAGAGCCTATTAACTACTTGCTATCTTTTTTCTGTTCTTTTTCTTTACAGGGTAGGCTTTTACTAAGAAATAAAGCGCTGCTGCATTTTCACCTTTGCATACATGTCCTTTCCTCACACTCCAATCTGCTAAAACTGTAATTATAACTCATCAACAAGAGGATTTGGCATCCTTATTAGGAAGTGATCCTGGCTTACTTAGCAGCTTTCCTAAAGTTTACTTATTCCTTTTCTAGGACTAGCCAAAATTCTCCTACCAAAATCATTCTGGTTTTCCTCTTACATAAATGCATACAAGGAAACAGGTTTTATCTTCTAGATTGCCCTTATCCTGATTTAGGTTTGTTTATTTTTGGGCACTGTTTCCGACTTATTGTTCAAAGTATGTGCTGGAGATAAAGTTACAGCACTAACATGTATTCCTTACTAGATATACCATAAACACTAAGCTTACTTTCTGTCTTCATGAACATTACATCTTCTCCATACATACATAAGCTGTGTGAACATAATGCCAACAACAATTTTGTATATTGTTAGTACTATACTACGTCAGGCATATTGGAATTCCATGAAACTGGGCTCAGTACATAGTAGTCAGAATAAGACTTGATACTCTGGTTCTGATCACTCCCTTAAGGCACAGATATTAGAAAATGGGCTGAAAGGGGCACTGAAAAGTATCCAAAGCATGGGATAGCTGCAAGGTTCAATTAAGCAAACCGTAAATCCTTAATCTGGAAAAGAGGTAACTGAGGAGGGAAAGAAATAAGTAGCAATGTAAATCAAATTTTCACCATCTGTTCTAATAAAAGAACTCTTAAGATAGTTCCTGATTTAGAAGATCAAGACCACTACAAATGACAATGGCAAGGACAACAGGACAACAAAACCTTTTTGTTAATGAGTATACACTGTATACAGGTATAGCAAAACCTATGCTATAAACAGTTTGACCCCTCACCTGCTCAGTGATTTGCTGTAATTAAATCACTGCTCTGATGCAGGGCTTTTTGGTGGGAAATTTGGATTTTAATCCACAATTCTTTCCTGTCTTTTCTAAGAAGTGGGAGATGAACTACCACCATTCACAGTCACAGCACCATGCTATAAGTTTTATCAGAGTATGTGTATTTGGCAAGACAATCAAGTCATCCTAGTTTCAGGTCACCCTGTCCTAATTTCATATCAAAACTTTTTGTATCAACAGCAGTTTCATTTAAATAAGAAAAATACCCCCTAAAACCCTTGTGTATCAGCAGATTTTTCACAGCTGCAACTATCAGTGGAAAAAAAAAAAAAAAAAGAGCTTAAACCTTTAAGCTGTACAAGGGCGAGTGGGCTGCCCAGGGAGGTGGTAGAGTCCCCATCCCTGGAGGTGTTTAAGAGTAGTCGACATAGCACTTCGGGATATGGTGTACTTGGGAACAGTAAGTGCTAGGTTAATGGTTGGACTGGATGATCTTCAAGGTATTTTCCAACCTACATGATTCTGTGATTCTGTGAGTGACAAGGAAGTCCATGTGTCAGTCCACACTAATGTCTAGGCCAGTGTTAGCCTAGGCAACACAGTCAGTTATAGCTGTTCTCAGCAGTATTTGTATGTGGATCTAGGTTCAAAAGAAAGAAAAGAAGGTAGCTCTTTACATAAAACATAGCCAAACTATTAGAGCTTGCCAAAGGATGGTGTGGGTGCCAAAGAATTGTTTCAAGAAAAAGGCAGTGAGAGAAAAACGCACTGATAAGGCCTAAAACTCTTAAAAACCACCACTCAGCTGAGAGAGGCCCCCAGCCATACTTAACAGCTGTAGAAGTACACAATTAACTATCAGTTATTCACCCTGTTCTTACCCTTCCTTAAGCACTGACTTTTGCCCCTGCCAGAGACAAGATGCTTAGCTAGGTGGATTTGTGGTTCGACACAGTACAGCTGCTCTTGTGTCTTCAGGGACATCATGATATCCTCTTCCAGAGTAACATTTCTGTTTAATCCAAGCAGATGAAAAGCTTTCATTTTGAAATGTATTTATTAGCTAGTAAACAAGAATATTCTCAATGGTAGAAAGCAAGTGTGTAGCCTGACATCAATTTGGTTAAAATTATATCTCCCTCCTTTGTCTGACTTGAGAGAACAAATCAAACGTAAAATGAATACATGAAATACTATTAAAATTGTAGTGAAAATTATTTAGTACCTAAAGACTTTACGGTCACATCAGACGTAATTATTTTATTGTACACCTCAGACTCTTCTTTCTACATACACACATATATGCCATCACATTTCCTCTGCTTTCATTCCTTCATTTTACACTAATCATACAGTATGCCTGGGAGAAGGACACACTGTATAACAACACCACACCAGGCTGTCAAGTCAGTACTACCTCAGCAGCATCTGTTAACAAAGTCAGTGTGCTTTAAGCACTTCAACAGAGCTGCAGAAGGAAACCAACAAGAGTACTTAATATCGGAAAGATGGGAAGAATGAATTACTAGTATTATGATTCATCTTATTCCAGAGTATCAGGCTGGAAATACATATGCTTGTGTGTTTTGGAAGATAATGAAAAATTTTGTAACTACAACTTTGGCAAGAAAGACTGATGAGACCATTCAAGGACTGCTGGTAGGGTTAAGCTCTAAAACCAACACAATTCTCATATCCTATAAACAAGTCATCAAAGAACTGACCATGGCATTTGTGAGAAATTGAAATGGTCAATATTTGTTTTTAAACATTTAAGACAAGAAGAAACTAATTGGTTACTAAAACTCTACATACATACTGCCATCATTTCCGTCCCTCAGGAAGTCTAATGCTACACCAATCCAATTGCAATCTGAAGGGCCAGGCTAACACTGTAACACCGTTAGAGACTACCCAACAAATGAACTTTCATTCTTGACAATAACTATGTTAAAAAAAAAACAGATAAGAGTTCCAAAAAATTATCATGATAAATAGGTAAGATGCATAAGACATTTTAAACACCTGCAACTTACTCATCCAGTAATGACATCCAATAACGAAGATAAGACATTTTTTCCCATTAAGAATCTTCCAATTTTTTCATTTTCTGGCAGGAATTCTGAAATCCTTGAATGAAGAACTTTTTAACTAGCCCTGACATTCATGTAAACATAATGTGTAACAACTCGTTTCCAGATAGATGGACAAAATAAACTTCATGCATTACTAATAAGAAATTAAAAATAAAAGAAAATATGGTTCTGTATTGTCAGATATCCTGTGTTCAGCTGCATTAGTAACAGGGAGCACAGATAAAATGTCTAACTATCAATCAAGAGAAAAAAAATTATACTCAGTTACTGACAATTTAACTACTCAAAATAAACTAGCTGTGCCTCACGCTGGTCCTTATGAACAGATCATGTTACCTCATGCTTCAATTTGTATGGCATAATTTAAGAGCGAATATAGTCCTTACTTAAGAAGAAAAATGGGCCCTTTAATGCAAATATGGCTAACTTGGAAAACAGGTTGTATGTAACTTAGGAAAGATATGCCAAACTGTCATCATGAATGTTCACTCAAACCAGTTTTATACCACATTGCACAGAAAACACAAACAATGCCAATGGTGCAAAATGACTTTGAAGACCCTTCTTCCTATAAGCTAGGGACAATAGGATGTATCTGTTAATGCAACTTCCGTGCATAAAAAAAATATAACAGGAACTTAAGGTCTTTATGCAGGAAATAAGTTAATATAATATTTTCTTTGCATTCTTTCTTTTCTCTATAAACTGTGATAGCTAAACAGAAACAAGCATACATGTGAAAGAACATGCATGTGTTGTTGGAAAAGATGTCTAGATCTTGCTTGAATGATTAACCTCTGATGCAGTATTAATTTCTTTATTGTATAGAACCGCCTGTACTTGCTAAAAATTACATTCTGTTCCTCAAATAATACTATAATATTAGTTCACTACATTGTATTTTTAACATCAGTATTTAGGGTGCAGAAAATGATTTGTTTTGGTCTCTCACTTCAGGCAAAGGACTCCAGCTCATGGGTAAGGACAGTTTAGGAGAGCTGCAGTGTTTTACACCCTGACCTGTTGGCACATTTGTTTAGTGGTGTTGCTATCACTGCAAGGAGATTGTAGCGGCTGTAGCACCAGCTTTTGATTTACCAGTTTACAGGTTGTCATATTAAGGTTAACTATTGCCAATTTTATGCTAACACCATATGCCAGACTGTAAACTGTCTCCGCACTGAAGTCACAATATAAGCAACTAAACTCCTTCAACTGAAGCAGGAATCACTATAGCTATTGAAAAGAACACCAAGCTCATTCAGTACTAAGACTCCTACATACAGATCAAAGTACCTTGAGATGTAAACACCAGTGAGGTAATTTGTTTGCAAACCATTTATACTGCAAAAAAAGGCTTAATCATCTGATTTCAGTCAGTGCCTTGAAGAATTTGCACTCTGACAACATTACAAAAATCTACCTGCTGAATTTGCCCTACACTTAAAGTGATGCAGTCACTATTAAAAAAAAAACCCCAAACTGATGCAGTCCTCTCTTACACCATATAGAGAGTCCTCGATTCTAAGTAAAATTATGGAGATCTCTCAGTTTTAAACTTGCTAGTTGGCTAACTCTGAGTCATAAAAGGAAGTCTGAACTTTTGCCAAGAGACTTGTTACACCCTTCAAGGCCAGCCAGTAGCCAAGAACTGTGTTTCTCAGACTTTAGAAACAAGCAAGGTAAGCCAATGTTGAGAGAAAAAGAATGGATTAGACATTTCATCTTCTCATTCCTATTTCCCAGGTAAAGTATTAATCTGATAATATTTCAATTCTGGAGATTTCATTTCTGTTTAGAAAGAATACTTTTCTTCCTCTATTAAAGAAATGGAAAACAATGAACTAACCTAGTGCAACAATTTTTGGAAAGTTAAGTAGTATACATTTCCTCCTTTAAAATTTAAACCAGTAAATATTACCTTATAGGACTTAATCATCAAAAAGCTGATAACTTCTCAATGGTAAGTATAACATGTTTGAAATTGACCTAGCAAGAAGCATGGCAATCATTTTAAAAATAAACCATAGGTAAGTCATGATGAAAATCATCTCCACAGATTGCATACATGGAAGTACACTGCATGTACAAGCAGTGGTAAGACATCCTGCCTACAAAGAGACACATATTTCTGTGTCACCGCACTTCTCATTAGACAGCAGTTCAACAGGGAAAAACACTAACATCACTACTCCAAAGATATTAGCTTTGATAAGCAAGAAAAGCAAGTTTTGACCAAAGCTGTCAGACAGTATCCCTTCTAGGCAGGACTTTGCTGCAAACCATCCAAACCTCCACATGCATAGTGATTTAATTACTATAGCACATTAAAACACACTATGCTCAAAGCATTTACAGTGTCATGATACCCACTTGTTCTCCATAATGCTGCCACCAAAAATCTGGTATTTATGCAAAGAAAACTGCTACTGGAGAACATAACAGGCATATATACTCTAAATGTAATTACTATACATATATATTTATGCATGTATTTTGGTATATAATACTACATATTCACAATTTCTGTATCCTTCTCAGGTGACACAGTAAAGGACAGGTCACATACCCACTTTCAGATGGTGTTAAGAGAAATAAGCTTGTTGTACAGCATTGTTTTTAAGGTAATGGTGAATCCCTCACATGGAATTACATTCAAATTACAAATCAGAGGTGACACTAAAAAGGCAAATCTCTATCAACTAAGTATTAAAGAAACCTAAAAGTCTAGGTGATAAGACTTTCTGAAGACTGGTTCCAGTTAATATTCACTTGTTTAGTCCCATATAGTATCAAGAAATTTCCCATAAGTAGTATATATTGTTAGTATTCTTTCCCAATATTGCCCAATTTCCACACACTTTCAACAGAAGGCATATTCACCATTGAATAACAGCCTCAATAGCTTTGTAAGCCTCAGTTAAGTACGCTGAGTGGTAATATGAATGGCAGTACTGTGCAGGCTTGACAGAATTGCTGCCCTGACAGCCAAAGGACTTATCAAGCCTACTGAAATAAGCAGACTTCTTCCGTTACCTTATTGCCCTTTGAATGATGGGGAAAGACTACAATAACTTAAAAAGCTAAAAATATGGAATTTCTGATCTACATAATATACGTGCATTTTATGGTTCAATTTTCATTGGCCAAAAAAGAAAAATTATTATTTCTTAATCCTTCATTTTCTCCTCATTGCATGGTCTTGATTTTTTAAAATCTGTAATTCTATAGTTTATTACATAAACTACAGAATTATGATGAACACTCTATTGTCCATGGCAACTTACGCAGCCTGGGTAAATTCATGTCTGTGCTCCTTTGTACTCCAAGCTTACACTCTGCAGCTACACAGATTTCAATTTAACTACATTATTTCCACAATTATTTTAAGTACAGATACATTATTGCTATTTTCTTCATGTTGCTAAGAAACCAGATCATAAATTCTTCCAGCCCTACAGACTTAAAACACAAACCATATGTTTCAACAGGGCTCCTGCTTTTTGGCAGGGTTCACCAGCTAAAGCACAGAGCCAGACCTAATGCCCCTGCATTCACATCATGCTCTGGAGGGCCCACAGTGCTGAGAAGCATGGGATCTTCCAGTTAATGGAGTGGTCCAGCCCCTCCTCAGGAGCTGGGACAGATTCTGTATGGTGAATTCATCTGTACTTAGACTCAACAGAACAAAAAGACGTTAATAAAGAGACAATTAAAAGGTAAGAGTATTTAAATAGTAATAAAAACAAACCAACCAACAGTTGATGCCAAGTGAGTAACAGAAGACTACAAAAATGGCACATGCAGTCCAGCAAGGAAGCACTTGTTTGGTCTTGTCAATGAGATTTGCTGAATTAAAAACACACAAGAAAAACCACCTTACACATTTAGAGCCTAAGAAATGAGAAACACAGATGTTCACCTCTGGCATGTAAGTTTATTGAAAACTTTTTTTTTAAATATGTTTGTAGCACCTTGAAAAAAAAAAAACCACATTTACACCAGATTCTCATCTATTGCTAAGATATTTGCTACAATTTACCATACAAGAAAATATTTTCCACATAGAAAAAACACATAACCCAGTGCCCACTTAGGGCTTATTACTATTGCTGCCTCTCACCAAGTGACCAGAATTAGGGCAAGCAGATACATCATAAGCAAAAAAAAAAAAATCAAACCCTAGAAGAAAATACATTAATAGTAATGTTCTAATGCACACTCTAATACTGCAGCTTACAATGAGATAGGGGCTGCTGGCATGTGCAGCAATTAGCATTGGTTTTGACAGTGCAAACAAAACAACCACCTCACCTGTTTGGACTCAGTTTATGGATCTAATTTCACAAGTTAGGGGCAGAAGAGCAGTTCTGAAACTATTTTACTGCAAACTTATTTCTCCTTCAAGCTTAAAGTGATGGAGAGGCTTTATATAAACAATAACCAGAATAGCTTCAGACTTTCAGTACAGGTTGTAAATATTATGTTAGACAAGCTTTATTAAAAGTGCCAGATATTCAGAACAGAATATTACATACGGAAGTCAATTATTCACTTAATTTTCTAACCATTAAGTGCTTGACTTCATCATGCTGGTGTTCTCTAAGTAATTTAGCAGAAGGAATTTTTATGGAGATTGAAGGTGTCCTGGCTCTTGATACCTGTATTGGTAATGCAAGATAATATAACTGCACGTTCAAGACATATCAAAGTAGATAAAAAGAATACAGATGTGAGAAGGATGCTTATAATGATTCGACACAACTATCTAGTATAATGCCAACATCCAATTGCCAAGTGTGGCAGAGGGAAAACGTATGAAGATAAAAGACTCTGCAGGGAAGAAAGAACTGAATGGTAATGGGGGAGGAAAGTGTGACAAAAAAAACCTCAAGAGGCTGACTGATTTTAAACAGAGTAAGAGGAAGTGACAAGAGCATACATTTAACCAAGTTTAAAATCTTAAACAGAAACTTTCCCTCTGTTCTCCTCTTCGACCACTGCTAAGAGAATGTTAACATTTTTGCTCCATTAACTGCTTTGTTTAGAAAAAAAAAAAAAAGAAGAGCTTCCCTGTTCTTTATTCTTTGTATTACTACAGTGCTTACAGTAGAAAGTTTTCTTTGCAACTTTGTTCTAGTCAAAAGTTCAAATTGTTCTGTTGCTTCTAATACCACCTCTACTTACAAGGCTTTTGCCTCTGACTTACACATCTGAAACTGAATTAAGCAGAAACAGGTTTATCTTTAAAAGTAACAATTAAAAGACTGTTAATTTCTGCCCCAAAGAAATACTGAAGACAGTGAGACTTTCAAAATCGTGCTGCAGAATAACCATCCTTCTACATAACAGGAAGTTTATCATTTGTCAGAAGTAACTTAGTATCCACCTCATATCAGAAGTCATCCCATACAACGTAACTGTTAGGCAAGCACACAGAAAAATGTCCACTTTCAGGTTTAAACCATCCCTCTGAAGGACAGATTAGCTAAAGAGAAATATTGATTAGTTATGAAAAGGTTTTGGTTCTGTTTAAAAAACAAAACAAAAATTTAAGAACCACAAACATACAACCCAGAAGAATTTTTAAACTGAAATTAACATTAACTTACCAATCGATGCATCACCATCCAAGAGGTTGTCATCTTCAGAGGTCTGAAAGTCCATAATTACACCTGCTCCATCTAAAAGCTCCTCATCGCTGCTTGCACTAGTTATGCTGTTGTAACTGTTTCGATAGTAGCCTCTATGAAACAGCTGCTCAGACTCCATTTAGCTGTTTTATAACCTGTATAAAGAAAATCAGTTATTTTCTATTTGAACACGCACAAAAGACTGAGAAGATTATATCAGATATAACAACGTAAGTGTATTTCACACTTTGGGGAAAAATATGAAGGTCACAATACTGTAAGTTACAGAAACATAGCAGTAATACAGAACATTTTATATATAGAACATTTTACACAGATCTTCAGTGATTTTTAATGGGATGATGCTTCCTTACCCCCTTCTTTGGGCTCTCCTTGGTTTAATGCTATCACCATGAAAGTATTTCACTTTCAGTACTGGAACATGCATACCCCATGTGTACAAATGTGCATTGTACCAAGAAACTGGTACAAAATCCAGCCAATATTAAGGTTAAAAAATTAAGTTTCTTTAATCGTGGTACCTTGCACTGTGTCTGTTTGGACAACAGATGGCAGGCTAAAGTTGTAGTCCCCTGAACACAACTCTTCACATTTTTTTGCACGGATGAATGAAAATATAAAAGTGGGAAATAGTTCCAAATCTTCATGTCCCCATAAAGCTTTCAAAACCCTTACCTATATGCTTTTTGTTTGGTTGTTATTTTGTTTTTAAACACAATAAGGTGTCAGCATGTGACAGGTGCACCCACCCAAGGAAAGCAGAGCTTCTTGGCTGCTGGGGTGTAGCAGCTCCTGACTGCCTTTGTTCTCAGGGCCTCACAGCAGTTGGGGCCTTTGGCCAACGGGAGCTGCTACTGACCACAGGTCAGATTGGGCCTGGGCATCAATGGAGTCCCCTGGGGAGACATTTGGAGCTCGTCCCCTGGAGCAGCAGCTGCAGTTGAGGACCCCCCCCTTGGGTCAGGATGCTGCCCAAGGAAACTCCTCCAGGGGCCTTGGGTCGGGATGCTGCCCTGAGCAGGTCCTCGAGGTGGAGAGCCCTCACTTGTTAGGTGAGTGACAGAGCATTATAGGATGTTGTTAAACCCTGGGAAGTGGTGCTTTTTTCTGTGTTCTGGGTTGTCATTAAACCCTAGAAAATTTTTCTGTTCTCATCACACAGACATTTAAACCTGTAGTTTGTGGAGGGCTAGTTAATTGTGTTAATAACAAGTTTTTAACTTTTGGTGGTTGCTTATTTGAGAGCCTCTGTAACACAGCAATAAGATGCTTTTTTTGCATATTCAGTGTAACACTAACACATTAGGATTTCACAGACTCAGGAAAAGTCTTCCTTTGCCTTGTAGAGTTAAATCCACAGAAATAACTTTGTGATTGGAGTGGGAGGGGCAAGATGTGATCATACCTTAATTCCATACTCTTCTTTATCTAAAGAAAGTCTCATGTCTGTCATTTCTCAAACATCATCACTCATTATTAACTTAAACAGCTCTACAGATGTTTTTTCAGTAATAAGAAACCTCTCATTCCCTCCAAGAAAAGGAGATGTCTCCCAATCCATCTCCGAATCTTTTCCTTACACCCTTTTTCTACTGCTTATCCACAAAACTCTGTAACCATTCACCATAACTGCTACGAAGCTATACACGCACTCTAAGGGTCCAGTAGCTGGCAGTGATAAAAACAGGTAACAAGACTCCCAGTTCAGATCCCCCTCCTCTACCCAGTCATTGAGCCTTGTATAACAAAACTGGTTGGCCAGTTTGAAGGTCAGAGAGTACTGGCAGAGAGTACTTCCCTGTACTGGCAAATGGCTCAGCCTTCTCAGTTACCTAGAAGAAGGGGTGAAAAAAAATCAAGCAACAAGGTTTGCTGGGTAGCTGCAGATGGAAGTCTCAGCACTGTGCAGCTGGGTGATAACCTGAGATAAAATTCTGTACAGATAAACATGAATCACATCACATGGTAAGGGAGCAGCAGAACCAATCCCGACTTACCTTATACAGCAATGGGCTCTGATCTGACTATTACCATTCACAAATGTAATAATAAAGTTACAAGGAAGAGCTCAGCATGCACTGGCAGTCCCCAAATAAATCTAATACAGGAATTATCAGTTAAGAGAGAAAACTTCATTAAACACCTGCATAAATCCAAAGCTTGTCCACACGTGAAATACTTTACATGGTGCCAAGACTCCCAAAGGATCACAGAAGAGCTGGAACAGGCAACAGAACAGCACAATGACAACAGAATACAAAACAGTTTTCTTTCTACAGGGCAACAAAATGGATTAGGACTCTTTGGTCTGGAAAAGATGTAATGTAGAAGATGACACACTAAATATCAGCAGAATCACAAGTGGCATGCAGGAAATTAAGAGCATTGTTTGGTTTTTGGTAGTTCCTACATGTTCTAGTGAAAGAGGTGAGGTGACAGGCAGAAAAAAAAGCACACCGATTCTTCACAAAGTATGTAGGGAAGTGGTGTAATTCTTTGCCACTTTGCAGAAATACGAAATGGTTCATAAAGCAGCCTGACAAATTGACAGAGAAAAACCAAAACATCAAGAGCTATTAAAAACAACACCTCTGGTGGAAATGCTGGAGGCTAGGAAAGCATTCTGGAGATGTGCATATGCTTATTCTGTTCTTACACTCTTTTCTAGAGATCTGCTGTTGGGCAAGACAGACCCCTTTGGCTTTACATAAATTATTTAGAATATTTACAATTTAAAACAATTTTAAAATCTTCAAATACATTTCTTCCACTCATCTTTATGTGAAATATCTTCTTAATCTTCTAACATTTTACAGGTACTGAGAAAAGCTTCTTAATGGACAGCCAAAAAAAATTCACAGTGTCGTATGATGAAGCATATCCTATTTGAAAATACAGTTGCTTACATCTGGAAACAATGGAAGCATCTCCATTTTTTCCTTAAATAAATCAGATCACAATTTGAAATTTATTCAGAAGCTAAACCTGAAACTGTTCAATAGATACTAACCTTTCACACACAGTAATTTTTTGGCATTCCAAATAAAACAGTACCTACAAAGAACATGCCCAAGAAAAAGTCAGATCACAAGTAGTCCAACTATTTCATTATTATGCACACAGAAAGTCCTGTTTAACATCACTCTCCCTGTATCACTTGGGTACTATCATAAATGGAAGTCACACAGCACAGCTGAAATGAGATGCTGGGACTTCCCAGGAGTCTCTTCACTCACTATCATTCATCACCTTTCTCCACCTGCTCCATGAACCAAAAATTATATTCCAGACTCTCATCTGCCAAAAGGCCTTCTGCTTGAGCTTGAGTGAAATCTTCATTACTTTTACATTCATCTGATTTTCCTACATTCTGATGAGGCTTGTAAAGAGACACAAAAATCTCCTACCTTGACAAAAAGCACAAACCTCCCTCTGTAGCACATTGTAAATTTTAGTCTATTTTATTCTCTTCCTGCTGTGTATCTGACTTCAATAGTTTGGGGTTTTTTTTCACTTAAATACTAATCTTTATTACAAAGGAGAAAACAACTAACAAGCAAGAGAAAGACCCCTGTTCAGTCAGCAATCACAAAATGATGTTTGTGAATGTATCAAAACAACAGAAGTAGCAAATCTAAAAGCCAAAAGTACTACTACTTCTATGAAGAGAAATAACTCTCCCCTTTGATGTCTTCTAAATCACTTCAGATAAATGTCAGAGCAGTGGATTACAGAGATTAAATCTTCCAACAAATGAGAATATTATTTCAGCCTGGGCTACAATGGAAGGGAAAATTTCATCAATTAGTCAGTAACTGACAAACAAAACCAACAGACTCTCCAGAGCCAGACCAAGCATACTGCAAATAAACCCTGCATCATCTCTGCACAAATGTGATCCCACATGTCAACTCCTCTGACACATACATGCGTACAGTTACATGATAGGCATGATACTACAGGCCTTCTTTTCTTGTTTTGAAACACTACACATCTCCTGCTGCAGAATTTTGCTGCTGACAGACCTCTTCAACAATCAAGCAAAAGACCTAACACCAAACCCACTCATTCTGAGGACCCTAACCAAGATTCTTAAGAACTGTTCATTAACTTTCTGCATTCTGAGATAGTCAAGTACCCCAACTACTTTGTATCCGACACCATGTTACAGATACTGCCTTATAGCAGCATGAAGCAATGGCAGGAGTGTCATTAGGAAACTAAGACCATGAGACTGTTAACTGTTCAATAAGCTTCATATAGGACTAAAAATTTACTTCTTGAGAGCATGTCAGTCAATTTGTCCATCAGTACCTGTAATTAAAAAAAGTGCTTGTTTAACAAACTAGGATACAAAGTTAGGGATGCACTATCATGAGCTGTGTTGAACATTTGAGACAAAAGTGGATGCTCATGTGACCATAAAATACTGTTAGCAGCTAAGAGATCTGCCTTACTTGAGTGAAGGAAACCAAGTAATGTGAACAGAGAGTAGATTCCCCCTCAAAAACAGATTGCTGTGAACAGTAATAATAAAGAAAAGGAAGACCCAGGAAAATGTTTTTGCTATGGCTACAACAGTCAGAAGAGAACCAGTATCATGCCTAACCCAGTCTTGTGCAAATTATTACTTGTGGATACTGGAAGAGCGTACTCTTTACAAGAGAGCCTGCATACATGTTTATGGAGTTGTGAAGAGCAAACTAACCAGCCAACTTGCCATTTTATAACATCAGATTCATTCCACAGATTCCCTGCCCTACACAAATGGCACTAAAAGACAAGTGGGGAAAGATGTAAATTACTAAAGAGAAATTGTAAACGGCAAAAAAAAGGTACTGGCTGAATGCTAGCCAACACCAATACCTTGAAAAAGCAAACAAATCCTGCACCAGATACTCAGCAACTGTTAGTTACAGGAAATATTTAATAATTTTATCACTTAATTACTTAAGTAATAATAATACCTTTTTTTTCCAGCAGGCTACTGTAAAAAGCCAAGAGATATTACACAGCATTGAGTATTAAAGATAAACATTTATTTCTATGAAACACTGCAGCTTTGATCCAGAGTCTAGTTCTGATACTTCAGAAAGCAGACTCAAAAATGCTTCAGATCATCTTTGAAAAAAACAAAAATAGTGAAGTAATGTACTGTAAGACAAAAAAAAAAAAGAAGAAGAAAATCAGCAAGTACTTAGAACAGGAAAGGAATCTGACTCAACTCACAAAAAAGGTTGCAACTAACCCATCACATTCCATTACTATAGTATTTCCAGCATGTCCTGACTCACAAAAACTCTTCTACAAAGCAGGTTAACAGAGAATCCTCTGACACTAAAAACTTAAAAAAAGAACACAAACAAAAGCAAAGAGGCAGCAGCTAAAGCAGGACGTCTTACCTCTTATGACTAGGAAGAGGGAAGAAAATAATAAGCATACAGGTATACTGAATTGTGAAAGATCTAATTAAATCACAGAATCAGAATGGTTTGGGTTGGAAGGGATCTGAAAGATTGTCTAGTTCCAACCCCCCTGCCATGGGCAGGGACACCTTCCACTAGACCAGGCTGCTCAAAGCCCCGTCCAACCTGGACTTGAACACTTCCACAGAGGGGGCAAACACAGCTTCTCTGGGCAACCTGTTCCAGTGTCTCACTGCCCTCACAGTGAATAATTTCTTCCTTATATCTAATGTAAACCTACTCTCTTTCAGTTTAAAGCTGTTACCCCTCATCCTCTCACTATAATCCCTGATAAAGAGTCCATCTTCCCTGCAGGCCCCCTTTAAGTACTGGAAGGCCACTATAAGGTCTCCCTGGAGCCTTCTCTTCTCCAAACTGAACCACCCCAACTCTCTTAGCCTGTCCTCACAGGGGAGGTGCTCCAGCCCCATGATCATCTTCATGGCCTCCTCTGGATTTGCTCCAACATGTCCATGTCCTCCTTATGTTGGGGGCCCCAGAGCTGGACACAGCACTGTATGTGGGGTCTCATGAGAGTGGAGTAAAGGAGGAGAATCCCCTCTCTCGACCTCCTGGCCACACTTTTCTTGATGCAGCTCAGGATACGCTTTCAAGGCTATGAGCACATATTGCTGGCTCATAGTCAGTTTTCCATCCGCTGATACCCCCAAGTCCTTTTCCACAGGGCTGCTCTCAATCCACTCATCGCCCAGCCTGTATTTGTGCTTGGGATTGCCCCAACCCACGTGCAGGACCTTGCACTTGGCTTGGTTGAACTCCATGAGGTTTGTAGGGTTCCACCTCTCAAGCCTGTCCAGGCCCCTCTGGATGGTATCCCTTCCCTCCCGTGCGTCAACCGCACCAAACAGCTTGGTGTCACTGGCAAACTTGCTGATGGTGCACTCAATCCCACTATGCACATTGTCAACAAAGATGTTAAACCGAACTGGTCCCAACACTCACCCCTGATACAGTGTAGGCAGGAATTACATTGGTAAACGAGAACAGCAGAGCAACAGCTATATTAATAGTGGAAAAAAGTATATAAGGCTATTGCAATTTTCTGCACAGTCTAATACCTCAGGCACTTTTCTGCTCCCAAACCCCAGACATCCTGCTTATCTTTCAAGCTCGACAAATAAAAGGTCAAACATAGAAGCAAGTCAGCTGAAGGAGCCATTTCCAGCGCACTGAAGTGTCTCTGGAGAAGACAGAGTAGGACAACAAGAAGTCTGATTTACAGGACATTTGTTGTCAGGTGATCTGAATATTCCATAAATCTCAGGTATGTACTCTGTTGTCCCATAAAACAAAGGGTGGCAGGAAACAACAGCATCTTAAATTTGTTATTTCCCCAGGAGTGTGGTAGAATGAAAATTTAAAAGTACTCCAAATTACAAATCTGCGTTAAATAGTTGAAAGGGGGAAAGGGGGGGCAGGGAAAGGCACAATGTTGAAAATTGATGTTGTTGACAGAAGAACTCTTTTCCAAACCAAGAATCTTGATAAACCTCAAAATCATTGTAACGTTCAATTTTTCTTTTCAGTGCTAAGAACTCAGAGCTAGAAAGCAGACATGTGTCTCTCTCACACATACCTTCCTGCAAATCCTACACAAGGACACTACCTAGTGAGAAATGCTATGCAGACATAATACAAAAGCAGATGCAATTAAAATTAAGAATACAATCATTATACATGTTCTACAGTAGAGGAAATGCAGTGATAAAAATTGGGGAGTCATTTGCTGAAAATTTTTGAAAAAATGATAGAATTTTAGAAGTTTTAACTGGTAAGAACCCTCAAAAGTGATTATTTCTTACAAAGCAGACAGGAATTCTATACAGATGATCTTATTAAAAAGAAGCATCCAACTACTAAACGCTTTAATAACAGGTAAAAATATTCCTCACGCTTTAATTAAAATTTTAACATATGTCCCATATATATATATGTCAGAAAAACTGCCCAAGAAATGAAAGCAATGAAGAACAGCTTTGAACGCTTAACTCCAAACCTCCCTTATTACATTAATTTAAAACAGTACCCTGTCAGCTTTTTTACTTTTTAAAGAAGCCTGCCCTTCAGAAAGAGATTTTAAACTCAGAAATTATAAACCTTTTACAACAGTTTTAAAACAGTTTTAAAACAAAGGCCATGTTATGCCCATCCTTTCATCCTTAGCCTCACCAGTGCAAAATTACATTCACATTTTTATTGCAGCCTCAGCATATCTAGCCTCCACTTATTTATTTTGCATGTCATGTGAAGATAGTTAAACAAACTGAGAATACCACTCATCTCCCAAACTTCAGGTTTGGAAAAGGGGTGAATGAATTGGGAGGAATTTCTCAATATGATTTTTAGATCACTAGCAGACTATTTCTTTGTAAAAAGGATCAAAAAAATCTTACACTTAAAATACAGAAGGGAAGATGAATGAAGTAGAAGCTTTCCTGAACTTGATCTCAAGTCAGCTTAGACCACAGAAATTCTTAAAGATACTCAAGAACCCAAACAGTTTAAAATTAGGGAATGCATATGGTAACCTTACCACTCTGTAGCATTCAAAAAAAACCTCATCTGACACTTAACTGATTTCCAGGACAGTACTGCTCCCACTGAAACCATTTAATGAGAATGTTTTTCTAATTATGACTTAAAAATTGGCCAAGATCAAAGTCAGAAAGGTACATTGCCAGTTAGTATCAGTTAATTGAGGTGTTTGTTTTTTTAAAAAAATAAATAGATTTGAGTTTATGTAGTAGGTACTCTTGGAATAGAAGATAAAGCAATTTCCAAAAATATAAATATATAAAACTTAGTTTAGTTACATTCACAGCTACTTCCAAAATAAAATTACTGTTCAAGGAGGAGAGAGACACACATACTCAAGTGTTCTTTAAACAAGAAATAATAAAGGACAAGCACAGAAACACATAGACAAAACTACATGAAAATACTTGTAAAGCATGAAGGTAATCTCAGCTTTAAAACTATAACAAGACTCAGATCTACTTTCTAGATTGTACTGAATCTTACCACTCTTAGTTCTAAAAGCTTAATAAAATAACAGCCTGAAAAGTTTTTTTCACTTTTATGATACATACCAATACAGAATATCACCACTATAGCTGATCTTCACGCAGAATAAACAATACTTAGATAGCACTTTTTATCTTCTCAGCTTTAAAAAAACCCAAACTAATTACAGCATGAATACTTGAACTCATGCTTCTAATCATATGATTTCAAACATTAAGAGCATTGACTTTAGTTTGTATAAAGTATTCAGAACTACTTCATCTCCACTCTCTAAAATGTCTTAACCACTAAGGCTATGGCTAGCCATAGCTGTGACAGCTGAAGACTTGTACCACCTAGCACAAACGTATTAGCCAACCTGATGGAAGGAATTGCTTCTGTCACACCCACCAAGTTACTAATGTGAATACTGTTTAATTGCTTTCGACCAAAACTGGCTGCATGAGCTGAAAATTCAAATTTAAATTTACTCACCTAGCCTCATTTATTAGAAACACTACAAACAACTCTTCTATCAAGAATCAAGGAGTAGTCTCCCACACAGTAATACACAGCTACAGGAGTGGTAAGGTCTTTAAGGTTTGGGGTTTTTTTTTTTAAAAAATAAGTTGTTAAGAACATAATCCCTTAGCATGAACCTGAACTAAATATAAAAGCAAATATAACTCAAAAGCTTATAAACTTCACAGGCAAATACTGATCTTTAACCAAGTCATGGTAAACAACTGTGTCCATGGTTGCCACTTCAGTCCACGTGTAAAATACATGTAAAATACAATATTAGTTTCTAAACTAATAGGTTAGTACATATAGCTACAAATATTCTGTCCAGGAAAGAAAATATGGAGAGTGTCCTTAGCAAAAAAAAAAATAAATCTCTGATGTTCCATCCGTGGTCATGCTCTGATGAAAATAACACTGAAATTTGTTAAGACAAATGAAAGGTAAACCCCATACTCCTCTTTTGAAGGACAGGAACTATGACTGTAGGTTCCATTGTAGACAACGTAACTTTTGTCTGTTGAATCTTTGGCCATGATGCTGATTTTCTATGTGACAAAAAGACAGAGCAACAGCATGAAATCTTCTCTTTACAGTTTTTAAAGGATTTTGCTGCTTCTGAATGTGGACTTGTGTTGCAGTCAGCTGAGGAATAGAGAAACAGTGGAGTAAGAGCTTTTACACACCACAAGATGACCAGAAATCTTGCTACTTATACTAATTTTCTTTATCTTTTTAGAGAAGTGTATTGGACAGTCCTTAGCTATGCGCACAGGTTCACACGTGAGTTAGGTGTCCTTCAGATAATTTCATTCAAGTTCATTTCAATGCATTTGTATCTGAATGATGTGGAAGTACTCAAGAAATGAAACAGAAACTTTCAATATAAAGGAAATAAGAGACCATCACAGAAAAGAGGTTCTGTGAGCCAAGACAAAGAGCATATGAAAGCACTGACTCCAGCAGAAAGAAGCACATGAAAAGTATTATTTTTTGACAGGCAAAATTGTAATTCAGGGTTGTCAAACTGGAATCTGAAAAGCAGCATTATCCACAGTTTAAGCATCTTCTTGATAACAACAGCTACCGCAGATTTTTAAGGTCTTTGTACTGAATTCTGATTTCTTCATAAACACACAAAAGCCCATGAGACCAAAGAAAAAATTCTACAGCATTCCCCAAAATACAGCACAGGCATACAACCACTGCTTATGAAATCATGTGGGGACCCCTGGTGGTTCCTCTTTACTTACACTCCCTACTACTGATTTTCAAAATAAATACCAGCTAATGAGGATCTCATTCGCTGCACTGTGGTTAGAAATTACATCTATAAAGAAATCAGAAAGGCTGGGGGCTCTTCTTACTATATCTAGCAGAAAGATAAACTGGCAGATGCACTATTAGAGGTATTCAAACTTCTAGGCTTGGAGCCCTGACAACAGACTTGCTCTTTTTCTTGCTCTGGATCCTCTCAAGCAGCAACATTAGGGTTGCAAGGTGAAGGACTAAAAGGATCTTGCAGTCAACACCAGGATCCGACTCATGGTTGACCTTCTTGGCTCTAGCTAGACAGAAGTCACCTCATTTTTGTCAATACCACTACTGATTGCCATTCTGGTTGTCTTCAAAGGATGGAATAAATAAATCAAACTGTTAAGAGATACCTGTCAACTTCTGATGTTAATATGTAAGATTGTTAATGCCTTTTTATGCTTTTTAATAAAAACATATATTCTAACCAAGACACTAAAAAGAAAAAACATAACAATAAAACAAAAAAAATAACCACAAAAGGCAGTGAAGCCCTTGCTAAGTGTATTAGCAGTTCTGAATGCATAGCAAGTTTCCCTCACTTCTGGCAAGAGTCTGGAGGGAAATTATTACTGTTAAATAGTGGTATTAAGTTGAAAGAGAGAATCAAAGAATCAAAGTGGATATTTTATGAGGGAAAAAAAGAGAAAGTGGCTTCATGGAAGATTTTTTATTTTGAAAATTACACAAAAAAGTTTCAGCAATACTTTACTAAAAGGCTTCTAGCTAACAGAGTACACAAGAAGGTCAATTATCTTAAATGTGTTATATAACCACAGCGATGAGGCCAGTTCACCAGGTTCACAGACCAAATTTATCAAAAATAATCCATCCCCTATCCAAAGAACCCAAAGGGATTTTAAAAAATTTGTTAGATAGGAACAAACAATGAGATTTTTGTAATTGTGGTAATAACATGAATACTCAGTGCACAGGTTGTTAGGTCTCCTTAAGCATTCTGCAGTCTTACAAGCCTTGTTGGGTAATTTAAAAGAGTATTCATGACTCAGCACAAAACAGAAGAAAACTGGTAAGTCTGTAAGACTGATAATTAATTTTAAGTGTTTACTCATTCTTACAGCGTTCCATATGAGAATACAAGTTTTCTGCAAGACAAGCAGCAAAAGTAAAAAAATAATTTAAAAAATCTTCATTTTTCTTTCCTACAGATACGCCCTTTTGTAGATTCACTTTTCAGAAACATAAAATTAGTGTTTGAAAGCATAAGGACATCTGCTTCTCCCCCCTCCCCCCCATGCACAACAGATGAAATTAGTAACAGAAACCTCAGGGAAAAAGCTGCAGTAGTTCAAAACCTGCAGATAACACACTAAAACCAACAAATCTGGCAGAGAACACTAATTTGGAGATAGGAGTAGAAGGAACACAAACACACTTATCTTTAAGGAAAACAAGTACTTGAATTTTAACTGGCAGGACATCACCTCAGTAGCTCCATCTGTAATTTAAACATACTACTGAAGTGAAATTACATTTTTACTATTTCAATTAGGAAATGTTTCTTCATTATACTGTATTGCAGTATAAACATGCAAAATGCACATCTGAATCCTTCTTCATTCATGAACTTCTTAGATAGATTTCTCAAAATATACCAAGAATAAGAAAAAAAGTAACAGTAAAGGCTATTTTTATCAAAGGGTCAGTGCTTTAGGACTGAACTTAATTCACTTTTCCTTCCCAGAGTAAACAGTCTATTCTTGTAACTAGAAAGCCTAAACAAAATGCTTAACAAACAAAAAGCTGAATCTCTAGAAAGTTCAAGGGGAAATAACTGACTAGATTCTCTGCAAGTCATTTAAAGAACATACTGGTACCTACTACAAAGTTATAAATCATCTTCTTTCCATTCATTTGCAGGCCTACATATCCAAGATTACTCACTACTCAATACAACCAAATAAGGATACTCCAGATGTAAACAGATTTACAGCTATTTTAACAGCTTTGTCAACTCTCTTCTCTCTGATAATAACAGGTATTATCAGCTCATTAAGTGTAACTACTACCTCAACGATTTCGGTTTCTACCTTTTTAGAGCAGAGCACACATCCCAGCAAGGATTATTTCTACAGTCTGTTTTCAACCCTCTTACCAGAATCAATTGAAATTAACACTGTTTTGTCTAAACATTATTCTCTCAGATGATTTTATAAAGGCTTCAAAACTTCAACACCAAGTTTCAAGTTAAACAGCTACTAATATTTATAATTTTCAACTGTCTAATATTCTGAGCATCTTCAGTTTCCAAAGCCTGTCATATATAAACAAGCACCAAAAGTACTATGTAGCAGATCCTGGAGCTGTGTACCTCATTCATGAGCACGGGGTAAAAGGGTGGCCTGACATCTGAACAGCTTCAGAAGTCAGCCAACACAGGACCTGCACTTTCAGGTTCTGTCAGAAGGGCAAGACTGACAATTGGGAACTTGCTCTTGGAGCACATCAGTACAAAGTTGAAATCTTAGTTTGGGGAAAACGAGCAGGGAAGAAGTATAAGCAGTTTCATGCACATGATCACCACCAGTGCTGACCACCTTCAGAGGTTACTGGGTTACTGCTGCAGCCAAGGAAGGAAGTGCCAAAGCAAGAAGTTTAGGACATGAAACCTTGAGTCTGAGATTCAGGAAACTAATTCTTCAAATAACTCAAACTGGCACTGTCATTTCTGGCACAAATCTCTTCAACTGTAGAGCTTCTATTCCACTTTTTATTATGACCAAGTTAAAAATATCCCAACGGAAAAATTATTATTTACCCTGAAAACTTGATCTTCACGGTAACACCTATCCACATGCATATGAAGTCACTTAAATAAGGGGAGGGAAAAAAAAAAAATCTGAAAGTTCCTAGAATGCCTTTTGGCAATGGTTGTGAAGTTGTCCCAGCTTTAGTACTTATATTCAAAGACTGCAACTCTGATGTTCAAATACCAGGGGAAGACACACACACACAGCCCCAGGTCCCAAAACCCCAGAGCAACAGCAGGGCAGGATGAAGCCAAACTGTATATTCAGTGAACAGGAGAACATACATTATGCAGGTAGGTCCAGCTGTTCATAAAATAACTAGTGCACAAGGGGTTCTCACTTGTAGCTTACTGAAACATCCCTTTATGACAAACATTCGGTGTGGAAGAGACCACAAGTGGAAATACAAACACAGTTCTGAGAGAAAAATGCAGGCAAACTAATAAAGTGGCTCAGAGGAATGCAGTCACAAAGAGAAAAGACGAACAGCTTCAAGTGCCTTTCCCGGTTGAGGATTTGGATTGGCTTGTTCAGTATTAAGCGAGAGAGAAGAGCTATACCCAGGATTACCTTAACTTGCAAGTATGCACCACGGGGAGAACAGTGGCATGTAAACCACTCACAGATAGGATCCTGTAAAGATAAGGGCAAAGACAGCCTTGCAAATTATAAAACAAGGGAAATGTATCTGTAGAAATATTGCAATACACATTGTGCACGACATCTACTTGTCAAAGAATTTTTAGAACTGACATACCAATACAAAACAGAAGGAAACAAGCTCCATTTTTCTGGGCACTATATACCTTTTAGTTTCACAGGTGTTGCAGACAGATGCAAAGTCATTTTATTTCAAACTGTGAGTTTAAGCTAGCAGCAGTTTTCCCATAGCAGAACTGCTTCCTATTTTGACAAGTCAAGAGTACTAAGCAGCAAGTTTACATCTGGTTGCCAACCAAAGAGACTAGACATCAAATTTCAAGCAGTTGGCCAGTGTAAGACTTTTATCTTGGAAAAAATCAGTGACACTTGGGAAGTACTCCAGGGTCTTATTTTACTTCACAAAGTTATGTTTCCTGTAATGCATGAATGACTTCTTAAAATTTTACATTACAGCATATTGAAGTTTCCTTAAATAAACAGTATTGATAACTATCTGCTTTCAAATTTGCCATGCCAACTCGTCCTTCATTCAAAGAGCTGGTTTTGCAAAGAAGCCTCTAGGTTGCTAAGGGATACAGAACGTAAACCCTTCGCAGGTCCATCTGAAAGCAAAAAGTACCAATACACGTGACATTTAAATCATCATGATCTTAATGTCTTCCACAAACTCTGCACTATAAACTTCAGAGATCTAACAACATCGAAAAGGTGCAAGTTCTAAATGCTTACCATTTTGGGACATTTTTCCAGAAGTATTTTTAAGTGCCTATTCTCACACAATTTAGCACCAGAAACATTTTTTCATTTGCTTTTAAGGCCTTTTGTTCAGTACTTTAAAGTGTGACACAGCAAATTTACTATTTAACACTGAATGTTTCACTACCAGCACACAATTCTTCGATTGCCACTGCTCACTTCAGGTGAGAATTGATCCATACTTGTTTTATAGTCAGGTCCACATTTTCGGATAGGGAAGGGGAGGATTCTAGGTAAGCAGGGAAGATAATGTGAAAGAACGCGGTCAATCGTCGGTTTCAACCTCGCTGACCTGCACCCTCCTAATTTAATTAAGAAGCTCCAATATGAACCCATTATCTCCCTCTCTTGTGTAACAGCAGCCTTACTAAGCAAACCCGTGAGCCAACATGAAGTGAGCAACTCAAGCACAATGATACTTTTAACATCGTCTACGTGGGGAGGAGACTCTGGCTCTTACACGTTGCAGAGCCCTCGGTCTTCCGCAGGCGAACGAGGGCTGCCACGGAACGACACCGAAATCAGGTGACAAGAGATTACCCGCTGTGTAAACACGCGGGGTACTCGCCCTCACCGCGGCCTTTCCCGCTTCGGGGCAGGACAACGGGTAAGTTGAGGAGCTCCGTGACTAACCGCCGTTTCTGCCCCTTCCCGCCTCCCGGCCGTAGGACGAAGCGGTCTCGCAGAGGCGGGCACCGGAGCGGGCCGTGCGGCGGGGGGCTGCCTTCTCCTCCCCTCCCGCCACCGTCGGGCCGGAGCCGCCACCGCAGCCCCACTCGCTCCAACGCCAGCGGGCAAGAGCGAGCGGACCGCCCACGGCGCCTCCTGCCACACCACCGTGCCTACCCCGTGC
>NW_020799098.1:40912459-41020857 GCF_003259725.1 Athene cunicularia
GGGTTGCCTGTCTCAGTCGCTCTGGGGCGGGGGGGTCCTCGGCCGCGCCTCTCGGCCTGGCGCTGGTCTCGTCTCAGTTGCGCGGCGGCGGCGGCCTGGTGGGGCCCGGCGGAGGAGCGCGGCCTGGACTGGGGGCGTCTCCTGCCGGCGGGCACTGCGCGGTGCCGCTTGCTGTCCGCCTGCTCGTGACCTGGCCGTGCGGTTCGAGTTTAGTCGCTTCGCTTTCTCCGTGCCTAGCGCTCGGTCGAGGTGTGACTTGTGCCCTGGCGCACAAGCTGCCTTCGCGCGTGTCCATGATGTTTCAAATGACTTCTCGCACAGGGGTTGAAAAGCCAACGCCCTGTCAGCACTGATGTCCTTTCTCAAAACTTGTATTTCCCATGCCACGCGTAAAAATAAGACATCTGACTTGTACAAAATTATATCCCCGCTCTGATCGAACTGTACGTTCTTGCCCATAGGCTGCTTACTGATCGTTTATCTTTGCACAGAACAGCGTGCAGTAGGAGCCTTAAGCTAAGCCTAATGCATCTGGTTTAGTTGTAGTACGGGTAGGTTGTTTCATTAACAAAACAGGGGTAGGAAAAGAACTTAGTAAAGCCATGTGAAGTTAAAGTCCTGTCCCAGCTGCTATGTTTTACAATTGCCCAAAAATGAATATTGATGTTAACATTATCACTTTCAGAAGTGCGACTTCATACACACTAAATTGCCTTTTTGTACTTCAAGACAAAAAAAAACCAAACCAAAAAACCAAAACAAAACATCAAGACATTGCAGACCGGTCGTTTTCACTTTTTTTTTTTTTGGTTTGTTTCCTGGTAGTTATCCTTAGTCCTGGTTGTCTTCCCATCACCTATTTTGCAGAAAAGATTACTTGAGTTCTCCTGTATTTTGTCTCTCTATACTAATCAAGCTTATTCATTTTAGTCTGCTTTCATGGTATGGGTTCTTCATTTCCCTGATGCTTTAGCAGCATCTGTGTCTGCTGCTTGGTAATTCTGTGACAAAAAAAATGATCCTAAATTGAGGAGAAGAGCCTCACCTGAGATGCACGTGGAATATGGATCTAAGCTACAAGAGTCTGCTGTTGGGAGGCAGCTGGGTACAGCAAAACACAAATGTTCTTGGTGCTCTCAACTGAGGCTTGGATGCAGAAAAGCTTGGGAACTTTCTGTCTTTTTCAGCTTACAGAAACTTCCTCAGAGTATGGAAGTTCTTTCTACTGTAGAAAAGATGACCTTTTAGGCCACTATGGATTTGTTTTGACATTTATCACTTTAGTCCTTGGTTTGCCAATCCTCTTTGCTGTTCTGACACTTCTCTATATTGCCATACCTTCCACATACAGATCAGTAGTGGCTTATTTTTCTACCAAACTGTTTTCTTAATCCAGAACCTTAAACACCATCAATACTTACCTGAATAATCTGTTTAATCTCAAAAGGTAGTCTAAGTGGTCAGATAGTACATTAAAAATACTGATTTCCACCATTTGGTAATGAATTTATATGCAACATGAAATCTGAGTTTTTCCAGTCACAATTAAGGTCCCACCTTTCTATATCAAATAATGATTCTAAACTTCATGGGGATCTGTGGAATTCAGTCCATTTTTTGGCTTCATTATAGTGGCTAAGTTCCAAAATAGTGGATTTAGAGCTTCTTGAGAAACAACATGTAGGGATATTTTTCCCCCTACTATCATGGTTCTTCCAGATAATGTTGAACAAAACTTGTTAACCTGGTGCTGTAGCTCTAGGTGACGTTTGTGTGCTAGCTGAATCAGAAGTTAGAACACTCACTTCTTGCTTTATTTGAAGATAAAATACATCCTTACTTTATACTGTTTGTCAAGATGAAAGATTAAACCAGTTTTAGCAAGGCAGCCCTTTTTCTACACCAGGTGAACCAACTGTACCAAAATTAAGTTGAGACTAAGAGTAGATGATTTATAGAAAAGCTACAAAGCGTGTGATGCGACTGAAGAGACAAATGGATTGACATTTTGAGTAAAAAAAAAAAAAAAGTAACATCATCTGCCAGGCTGAATGACTAAGGATGGCTAACTAAATCTGTTTTGTGGGGTTTTTTTGCCTAGTGCTTGAGTAAGGATGCCTTAAGAAGATAACTATGGATAAATATATTAAAGTGCGGAAGATTGGAGAAGGATCCTTTGGGAAAGCAATTCTTGTTAAAGCTAAAGAAAATGGCCAGCAGTATGTTATTAAAGAAATAAACATCTCTAAGGTGAGTGATTATTCTTTATTACTGAACAATTCTTTCTGTATTTTTGTTCTCAAAAATCATTATTTTCCTTCTGAAGATGTCAAATAAGGAGAGAGAAGAATCAAGGAGAGAAGTTGCTGTATTGGCTAACATGAAACATCCGAATATTGTCCTGTATAGGGAGTCATTTGAAGGTAAGTTTAATTAATGCAGTAGAACCTGAAGTAATGGTAGTAGGTGACTGTCTGTGCCCTACTTATTGCAGTCAGTTTAAAAGTCAAGGGGTTTTCTCTCTTTAATTAGTCTTTCTTATACCTTTATTACTTCAGTTCTTTTTGTTGTATTTTTTTCGCAATTTCCCTACACATTTAAAAACAACAATTTTTAATAGTGTAACAATTAAACAGAAATGTTCATGTCTCTTCCTTACATCAATTTTGGTCAATGTTTAAATGAAAGGGTTATAGTCCCTTGTTTCTCCAGACTGTAAGTATCCGTGAATGCTTGTGTATGTTAAATACGAGTACAGTCTAAATTTGGGTATTGATAACCTAGCAAGAGCAATTTTATCTCAAAATCTATTATTTTAGAATGCAGTCTACAGTCATTGCAATCCAAGCATTGCTTTCAGAGCTGGAAAAATAGATGGGACTGTTTACCTTATCAAGCTATGAAGGAAGGAGAAATACATTTCCACATTGTTTTCGCACTGAATGTCTTGGGGAATGAGCAGAACAGATAAGAGTATTCCATAGGTTAAAATACTATTTTAAAACTTAAATATGATTTGAGATACTGTTTAGGGACACTGCTACTTTCTTCTTTCCTTCCTTTCTGCTGACTTTCATCTATCTTTTCATTGGGGGCTTTTATTTTTTCTATTAATTAAATTAGAATTTTGTGTCATTGCACAGTCATAGTCTGGTTTATAAATCCATGTTTACATCTTTTCTGTAACAGAGGCTGCTTTTTTTCTTTCTTCTTACAAGGTAGATCATGTAGTCTGTAGTTCACAAGACTTCACGCTGCATCTTTATTGCTAAAGCACATTGACTTTGAATATACTGAATTGGTTTATAAAAGAGAACTATTTCAGCAACAGGTCTGGAAGAAATCCAGACTCTTAGGATCCTCTTTTAAAATAATACTGATTATAAAGCTTAACCATGATACAAACAGCTGTTAAGCACAAAAAAAATCCTCATTGTGATGTTTTGAAAGACATTTCAGAAGCGTTGTGCGGGAGTGAAAACAAAGTGATTTAGACAATTTAATGAATTTTGACTCTCTTTAGAGTTTAAGTGCTATGACTAACTTATAAGAGTATTTCTTTTGAGCAGCATGTGATTGATTTTATCATGGGTAATATGTAAATAGTGTAGTTCTTGTGGTTTTGGTAACTTGCAATTTGCTTCTGTCTAATCTCTTTTTTCATCAGTAACTGGAAAATACTGCATCTGGGAACAAAACTGTAATTTTGTATGAAATGTATTATATTTGCTCATAATTCCTAGTGGAAACTTGTGTAGGATTTTTGTAAGTCTCCTAAAATGTCATTAAAAATGAGAAAACAATTGTTTCCTTCAGTCATTGTCTGCTGGAAGTTTTATTGCTGTTCTTCAGTCACTGAAATGAGCTGTATGAGAGTTGATGATTGTCACATTCTTGCACTTAGTGTGAGTCCAGGTAAAAACTCCCAAGAAAGAATTAGGCAAATCGAGGCAACTACCTAAATTAGAACTTAAGATCTCTATTTTTATGCTAGGGGATCTCTAGAATGTTTGAAAGCAGGTTGAAGAATGGTTTTATATTGCATTCATAAAGTGACAGCTTTAATTTTGTAGTGGTTTTAAACCCCATTTTGGGGCGTTGGTTCAGTAGATGTGATTTCTTTCTCTCCGTTTCAAAGTAGTCCAATGTTACCAAAAATGGGAAACTTATTTTGTGAACTTCAAAATAATAAAAGCATTTTTGCTTTAAGTTTGAAAAAAGGTCTAATAAATTATACCTGAAACTGCATGTGAAAAGGTTAATTTTTTTTGTTGTTTTTTCTGTGATAGCAGCGAAGATATTCAGAAACTTATGTTAAAGATGGATCTTTTTTTCTTTTTGAAGTAGTTTGTGTTTTATTTTACAGAAAATGGCTGTCTCTACATAGTGATGGATTACTGTGAAGGAGGAGACTTATTTAAAAAAATAAATGCCCAGAAAGGAATCTTATTCTCTGAAGACCAGGTAACAGCAAACTGCTGCTATAGTGTTTTGTTGCATGATACTTTTTCATGAGTTTTAAATTATTTTGCTTCAGTTTGGTGGATATTGTTGCTTAATCTAAAATGAGGTTCTCGAATTGTGATTCTCATTATCAGCCACAGTTGTAGCCTTAAAAAGAAAAAGAATAGAAAATGTAGCTGGGAATCCTGGGGCTTTGTCTGTATGTATAAGATGATTTAAAAAAAAAATTATCTCTTGCAAAGTAAACCAAATCTGAGACAAATCTGACAACATGAATATTTGTAAACCTTTGATTTTTTTAAGGTATAATGAAATACTGATTCTCATTTATCAGAAGCATAAAATAGCAAACTTTGTTAGTATAAGAATATGAAATATGTCAATATGAATTTTGAATGAACATCATTCAAAAGTTTATTTTTCCATTAGAAAAATAATGTATTGGAAGTACACCAGCAGATTTTGTTTTTCCATGATACTGGTTATAAACTCATTTGTACTGTGGGAGAATTTGGAATGAACGAGAGGATTTTATGTACAGGTTTGATTAAGTGAAGATAGATTATATAGGATTCAATTTTTTTTATTAGAACTGACAATATGTTTCCTTCTTTGTAAATGGTTTCTGTGCTTTTGTCTGCATCCAGTAGGATCTCAAGTTACCTGTGGTTGGAAAGGCTTAGTAGTATAGTAGGTCTATTGATGGTGCTTAGAATAGGGTAAACATGAAACATTTTGGATATAATTTGTAAAACTTTTCACTTTTGTAATTCGGGCTTACTTTTGCAATAAGAACTTAAAGTGGAAGAGTGAAAATTGCAGCTTGTATTATATTTTGACATGTATGTACTTCTAAGTTGGGAATGTGAAACCACTATTCACATGGAAAAGTTATTACTGTTAGTCACTTTTTCTGTTGTGATTTTTACAGATTTACCAAAAAAAAAAAAAAAAAGAGTTTGGTTGTCTTGTTTATAATTATCTAGTTATATGTTGTTTGTTGCTTTTCTCATAGAAATCTGCTTTTTACTACTTGTTAAGATAAAATTACTGTATGATAAAATAAGTGTTTCTGTAAACATCAGTATGGCTTTCGAGGACTCCTAGAAAGTTGATAGACTGCCAGAAGACTTGTATTGGTTACAGCAAAAGTACAGTCTTTAAGATGCAAGTTCTATGTCTTAAATGTTTTAGCCAATCAATCTTGCATACTTTTGTTAGGTTTATAATATGTAATAGAAATATTAATCTCAAAATTAATATCTACTTTGGGTAATATGCATATTTAATTTAAAAATTAGCATTATAGCGACAGTACTGTTATGTTTTTTATTATACTACGGTATAAATGAAGACAGGTTTGTGGAAGAGGGTAAAATCTTGAGTTATAAAACTGATTTGATAATATCTTCAGTTATGTAACTGGGGAAATTTTCAGATAAATAACAATGCTGATGTTGCATTTTCTTTTATGCATAGATTCTGGATTGGTTTGTACAAATCTGTTTAGCACTAAAACATATACATGATAGAAAAATCTTGCATCGGGACATAAAGTCACAGGTATGTAAGTAACTATTTTTTTAACCAACTTTATTTCCAAAATTATTATATTTATATCTTACTAGTGTAAGTTGGCAATTATAGAAAACAATCTTCTTATGTAAACACTTCCAATACTGGAAACACTTTTTTTCCTTCAGAATTGTCAGGAAGAGCTTTATATGATATTTGTAGAAACAGATTAGGCTATTTGGTGAAGCTACTTGAGTGTTACTTCTATATTTATGTGTGGGGACAGAAAACATATTTTAAGATGTGTAATAGTGTTTAATTTTGATACAGTAGGACTGGAGTAAGACTGGTGTGTTGTAGTCAGTAACACTACTGCTAGTGACTTTGAATAGTAGCATAGGGTTTACTCTTCCCATAACATGTTGAGAACAAAAAGTGTGCAATTGTATGAATGTTTTAATTAACAGACTTCTTAAAATTTCTATATCAAGAATATATTTTTAACCAAAGATGGAACAATACAGCTGGGAGATTTTGGAATCGCCAGAGTTCTTAACAGGTAACTCCATTTTGTTGCTGTTTTCTCTGACTTAATCTAAATCACTTTGATATAGGAAAATGCAATCTGTGCACTTCATGTGAGTTAACTAGTTAACGTTAATTCTTATTTTTTTCTTAGTACCGCAGAGCTGGCTCGCACTTGCATAGGAACGCCATACTATTTATCACCTGAAATATGTCAGAACAAACCTTACAACAATAAAAGGTACTAATAAGCACTTTATTAAACATTTTTGGTAAGGAGAAGAAAGTGAGTTTTTAGAAATCTAAAGCTGTTCTAATAATATGATGGTGAACAGCCATTAGTTCATCTCTTACCCAAGAAGGTACTGAATCTCACTGTACAAGTGGCACCTTATTAGGTCTGTGCAATGGGATGCAGAGATGACTTAGCTTAATGCTCTGAGTTCTAGATCTAGCAGTGTTCTTAATTATGGCTCTGCTTTTGCCTATCTGCATGCAACTCGTACTGCCTTAATTTATGCAGTATGAATGTGAAAGTGTGTTAAGGATGAAATCGCACACACAGTAATTGTATTCTCTAAGCATGTGCATGGATAGGTGGCTCAGCTTGCTTCAGATAACAAAGTCATACAGATACTTATATGTTTGCTGTTGTGGCAGTAGGCTGTATCTGGTAACAGTGTGCCTAATGTAGCTAAAATGGTCATTATCAAGTTAGTCTTATACTGCACTAAGCTGCTGCACCATTGCTCTGAGTGCCTTACACTAATTTCAATTGGTTTCTTAAAAGAAAACAATTATTACAGTTCCTTGTCCCTTAATTTCTTCTACATGGGATTTATTATCCAATGGTGTTCTAACCAAATTCTGTAATCCTGTAATGAGTGAGGGTAGGGTAACTCGATGTTAAACAGAGTAAACAGACTTTGAGAATTGTATTTGCGGAATTAGGTGGTGAGTTTTGTTTGGGTTTTTGTTGGTTTAATTCAGAGACTTCAGGTGCATGTGTATATTTAAAGAAAAAAAGCCTTTGTCCCTATTTTGTTGGATTTCTGTGCTTGGGAGTGGTTCAGATGAAAAGGTCTAAATAAAATCTGGAGCCAAAATAACCTCATCTGGTTTTCAGATTGACCTTGGTTTTGGTGGTTGTCTTTTTTTGTTTGGCCTTTTGTGGTTTGCAGGGTGGAAGATGTACATACAAGGGAGCTTGTACATACTCAAAATACAACCTTTTCCTTTTCAAAGATAAACTTCATAGATATAAGTTACTTGGCAATGTCACACCTAGAACTAATTCTTAAGCTATGTTCTCTTTGATTTAGTGATATCTGGGCCCTTGGTTGCGTTCTGTATGAAATGTGCACACTTAAACATGCGGTGAGTGGAAAGTTCTTGTGTCTTTAAAAGAATAGTGATTTCAAACAGGAATTTTTCCTTATGTTACACAAATGCATTTCAGGTCATTGAAAGGCTTTCATGGTGACTGTTTAAAATTACCTTCAACTCCTCTTTCTATACTGACCCATATTTTCCATCTGTTTTCGTTCATGCCAATCTCTGTAGAAATCTTAGCACTGCATATTTTGTTTTCAGTGTAGGTTTTTAAGGAACTGTGTTAGCTGAAAAAATTGTTGGGTGTTGTAACAAATGATACTGTGAATAGTGTTCTTTTCTTTCAAAAACCTGTCATTTTCATTGAAAGTCTGAATTTGGACTGCCAGCTTCTGTGCAGATGGATTAATGCATTTCTGTTTAGAACAGAAGAAACTCCCATGGTGAAAGGGTTGCCTTCTTTTTTTTTTATATACATGGTTGTTTTGAATAATATATCTTTATCATCCATTTTTCGGTTAGGAAGGGAAGTAAAAACACTTCTTTCTGTCTTGTTTTGGGGTTTTTGTGTGGTTATTTTTAATGGCTATTTTTATTAAAATAAAAAGATTACAACAACATGAAAATCAGGGGAAAAATATCAAAGGATAAGGATTTAATTTTAATTTCAAGTTTTTTGTAATTTCTTATTGCTTGTTTTTTTTTCTGTGGCAACAATGATAACCATGTTGCCTTTCTGAGAGTTGATGGCAATAGGTTGTTTTCTGTGAGCTGAGTGATTTGTAGTGTTTTCTTTTTATTGTACAAAGGAATTGAAATGGTGTGTTCTGTTTCCTGATCTTAAGCTGAAGTCTAAGCATTCCTATGGATTTGACACTAAATGATTATGAATGCTTTACATTCCTTCATTTGAAATGTGGCCCCACTAAAAAGGGCAGAAGGCATGTGACGGTTGAAAGTGGGACAGGAGGTCAAGCAGATAAATATATAATTCTTTTATCCTTAATGATATATTATTGTCAGTCTAGATCTGGCGGGAAATAATTATTTGTAGCAGAAATTACATCAATAATATGGAATATCTGTATGATTATATATTTATAATACTCGGCGGCAAATTGTTTTAAACCACTGATATAAACTGTTGATGGTCTTGAAAATTTCTTTTGGTATGTTGAGGCAAGGCAATGTGTGTTGTTTGTTTTCTTCATCTTTATATGCTGCCTTGCATGTGGACAGACAGTAAGTAATATGCAGTAACTGTTCTCTTTCTCATGTAATACAGTTTGAAGCTGGTAACATGAAGAACTTAGTACTGAAGATAATCTCTGGGCCTTTCCCTCCTGTTTCTATGCATTATTCTTATGACCTACGTAATCTGCTGTCACAGTTATTTAAAAGGAATCCTAGGAATAGACCATCAGTAAACTCCATATTGGAGAAAAACTTCATAGCCAAAAGGGTTGAAAAATTTCTCACACCCCAGGTATGGACTTGGTTTTTCTAATTTTGCTAAAAACGTTGTAGACTTTTCTTTATTCTAATATTAATACACAGCATGACAAATTGGAGTAAGATATTCCCTAGAGCTTTGGTAAAGACACTTTCAGTTGAGGAAATAAGAGTTTTACTCTGAGCTGTTAAGAAACACAATTTTTCCAGCTGCATGACTAACATATTTGACTTAGAGATAGATACCACCTAATCTTAAAAACAACAGCAAACCCCCATACCCAGAAAACACCTTTTACTAACTAGTACATTTGTATTCAGCCAGAGGTGGTCATTATGTGACACAGCTGTAATGCCTGTTTTCTTTGTTTATCCATGGCTAAATGTCCTCTGCTTTTCTTAGTCTAGGCTTAAGAGATCTTTCATAGTTGACATCTTCAGCCTGTTGCAACTATTGCTGATATCCCTGCTCTTAACTGTCAGGAAATCAGTCTTCCAGTTTTATATAAATTCTTTAATTTTCATAGTTACAGTAAAGAATTGATCTAAATTAGCGTCCTTTTTTTTAAAAAAAAGGGCTTTTTGAAAGGTACTGAAAAGTCATGTTTCTTTTCTGTCAGTAGGTGTGATAGAAACATTACACTTCAGTTGTTACAGCTTACTACCCAAATAAATCCTTCAAAATCAATGAAATACCATTAGTAGGGGAGACTGTACTCATGTGTGACTTCTTGCTTACAGAATCTTTTGATGACAGACTGTACAGGTTAAAAAGTTTCTCTGCCATCGTGTGTGGAGTCCTAAGTTCTGCACTTTGGTTCTTGGAGGTTTTTTTCAGTTTTAACTTCTCAGCATCTATTGTAACTGACTGTTAGCCTCTAAGCAAATCAAAATAATCTGGATAGTTCAAGATTCTATAAAGACTGTTCCTTAAAACCTTGTGGTTTAGGTTAATCTTCAGTTATCATTGCTGTCAGTTGTTGTCAGAACATTAAATGTAACACATTCTTGGCATGCTCTGTCTCTAGAAAGGTGGTCTTGTAGTATGGCCATTATCTGTCTGCAAGTAGCACTACTCTTGTGAAAAACACCTTTGCAGTTCCCATCCTTTGAATATTCTGTATTGGTAGCACCAGTGGTGGCACTCAGATTGTGCAAGAAGTTTGAGAGCAGGATGTTAGAAAACGAGGGCATGGTGCTGGCTCAGCTAAAAGTCTGTGTCACTCCATGTCCTGTGAGCAGCGAACACTGACTGTAAACAGTGCCTGGTTGAGGCACAGAACAAGGCAAGCCTACGTGACATTACCCTATGATACTCCCAGCCTTTATCTTTTGTTGGCTCAGCTCAGGAAGCATCGTCATTGATATTCAGTCATCCTCAACAGATTTCTAGTCTGTGAGCTTATCTGATTTCTCCTTGTACCTGTGTAAATTGTAAGAAATCAGTAAGAAATTTCACAGGTCTGCTACTTGCAGAAAGCATCAACTTCGTTTATTCTAAACCTTCCTCCTTATATTCAGTTGTACCCCACTTACATTGGTATTATTATTTGCTGCCTTTGTGTGTTTCTCTGCAAAATCACATGTGGTATTCTAAACCTGTCACATTACATCTGTCATCTTTTTATAGGCTAAAGAGCAAGCTTATTCATTCAACACTTTTAATTATCCTTGCTGCTCTTTGAACCTTTTTCATTTCTACTACGTGGTTTTTGAGGTACTGGGTTCAGAACTACATACAGTATTCAAGATGATAGCCTATTAATGTTCAGATATTCTTCATTCATGTTAAATTTAAGTTACAGTAAGTACTATTAGGTGTTTACTGGAAGTGGCACTCTTCTCTGAAAAGGTTTTTTTTCTGGCTTCAGTCATACTGTTGGCTAACGGTTCAACTTTTTGTTTAGCTTATTGCAGAAGAATTCAATCACAAAATCTTCCAGAAGTTTGGACCACATGCTGCACCAGGTAAGTGTGTAATGTGCTTTTGTTTTCAGCTCTGGCAAGATAGTGTATGTAGCTTTGTTCTCTGGCTGTTTTTGGAGTGTTCTTATACCTGATTCTAGAAGTTTCAAGAAAAAAGAGAGTAACAATTTATTCCCCCTCCCCTAGGGGGCTGGATATATGTAGGGTACAAATGGTGCAAACACAAACTACAGCCCTGTAATATTTTAGGTGTACATTTTCCTTTTACAGTATGTAATGCTTCCACAATTTAAGGAGTGAAAACTACAAATACTGGAAATAATTTATATGTTGTTGTACGATTTTTTTTTCCTTCCTAATGACAAATCCATAATGAGAAATACCATTTCTTGTAAAAATGTTGGAGGTTTCATTAGAGATTCCATGATTAATTCCCGTTTAATTCAGCCCAGAGCAGTAGAATTTCTACTACTGGTAGCAAATTAGATCGTGGTTCATTTTGTCAGGATGTTCTTACCTTACTTTGTTTTTCTGCATTTGTTTACCCTTTTTCTCCTAGATTTTCTTCCCCTTTCTTTATTTCCTTGTAATTACTTGAAGCTGTGGCAAGTGCTTTGGAGTCTTCTGAATGTGTTGTGTGTTTCACTTCAGTCCTGCTATTCTGTAGCAAGAGAGCTCTGCTAATAGAGAATCAAATCCACAATATTGGCATATTTTCAGGAACTATACAGTGAAAACAGTATCCCTGAAGGCCACTGAAGCTCTTCCAGAGCTGCTCATCTGCCAACATTAGTGTTGCTGTTTGCAGTCCATTGTTGTTAGTGGAGGGAGGCCTGTCTCTCCATTCCATTAGGAAGACTTTTCCCTGTGTCCATGACAACTGGATGGTAAAGCATGGTAGCTGAAATAAGCTTCAGTTCTCCAGTTTGACGAGTTGAGAGTGAAAAAGCTCAGGGATTGTGTTCTGCTCTATCTTATCGAGCATGAAATTTAGATGAGCTGTTTTGGATGACTGGGTATACTGCACTTGCACATCAGATCATGTGAATGACATATTAGCAGTTCACCCATTTGCCTTCAGCTTTGCTGTTCCAATACGTTGGAAAAGGGAAATACGGTACGCTGGTCATAGCTGTAAAACAGGGTGGTTTTTTTCTTTCTAGCTAAAAGACCAGCTCAGGAACAAATACTGACTTCAGTTGCACCAGCTCAGAAAATTACCAAACCTGCTGCAAAATATGGAGTGCCTTTAGTGATCAGGAAGTCTTGTGATGCACCTAAAAAGCCTAATGAGAAGAAGCCATTGGCTAAATCTAGGCAGGTAAGAAGCTAAGTTACTTAAATTGAACTGTTTTGATCATACCTTATTTGCATGCTGTAAAAATACTATGCATTCCTTTTCAAAGTGTCTTCTGTGTGGACACATGTATCTGCAGAGAAAATAGTAGTTCAAATGCTTGATTTGCTTCATTATTGATTTTTTTTAGTTGTTGTTGTTCATTTGGTTTTAATATAATGATTTTTGGAGACTGCTAACTTAGGCTTGGTTTTTAATTCCACTGCTGAATTAGACATGCTTTGTATGTTTTTAGTTCCTTTGTTGGTGTTGACCACTCTTGGAAATACTGGATATCTGTCGGGTATATCAAGATCACTGATGGCTGGATAAGAATCTTTGCATCTTTCTTCCTTGTTCAAAAATTATCTCAAATTTTTCAAAACACAGAAAACTTTTTTAGTAACTTTCTAAAGAGTTGTCAGCCAGAGAAATTGTGTAATTGGAAGAGGAGTTTCCCAGGTTTAATTCCATGAGCTAATGAGAAATAGTCTTCTGTATACCTTCATACAGTACTTTTGATCTTTCTTCCAGTCATCTTCTCTGTACTCCTTATTAGATAAAACTTTTTTTTTTTTTGTCCTCTCTCTTTTTATTCCTTTAATTACTGCGTGGCCAGGAGATGTTTACAATATAGCTAGTTTTAAGCTATATGCATGCACCAAACAACTAGCAACCAAGAAGCTTCCACTTCAGCAAGAGAACTAATACAAATGTTCTTCTGAATAAGTAGTATTTTTGTTGTGGTGGTGGTTTTTTTGTGAGTTTTGGGTTTTCTCCTCCCCATGGCACTTCGGGGAGCATAATACTGAGATCTTTATCCATCTGTCAAACTTGATAGGTGGATATAAAATTATCCTTGAGATATGAATTATCCTTGAGGTTTAAAAGTTATCAGAGGTTTAGGGAAAAGCTCATTAATTACAGAAGCCTTTTTGGCTTGTGATACACAGTTTGAAAGAGAGCAAGAAGGGAATGGCCAGATGACTTGTGTGTCCTTATGAGACCATGAGGTTTTTATGTTATGAGTCTTGGTTGTGCAGCCACCCACCAGTCTCTTGTTCTTTATAGTCAGTTTCACTAGCCAACACTGATCCAGCTTGCATAGAAACTCAAAGTGGCAGGGTAGCAACTGAAGAAGTATCCTCTTCCTGCATGTAAGGAGTCAGTACCGTTGCAATTTAAAGGCATATTCTTTGTGTGGATTGTAGCTCATGACAAGGGATAAAAAGTAGGATAGAAACAATAGCTCCAGTGTAACATAAATTTTCTTCCCTTTGCTGCTGTTCCAGGGTAGTTGAGCTTACAGCTCTCAACTGGCTTTTCAGAGGAGCATGTAACAATCATCTCCTTTGTTTAATGATATTATGTTAACTCAGTGTAGTTGAACTGCATTGACTTAAGTCTCTAAAGACTTCTATTTTCTGAAATACTTGATTCTTGAAGTACTTATTTGATAGGATTTTAGGTTGTCAAAATACTATGAAGCTCTTTGTGTTCTAGTATGTTCAGGGGAAAAAAAAACCTTTAAAAGTAGCCATCACTTTTTTGAGATTATAGTAAGCAGCATGGTTTGTTACATATAGCTGCTTCTTACCAGTTACTCAATAGTAGCTGTGTTCTCTTCCACTGGTAAGAAGAACCTTGCTTAGAGTTACCCAAGTGAAAGAGCCTAATGATAACCTAATAAATCTGTTCTTCAAATAAACGAGAGTCTTAATATCTAGGAACCCTCAAAGATTTGTAATAGAAAAAGTCTATAATGCTGAGAAGAAAAATTAAGACAGAACAGATTTAAAAATAACTGCCTTCACCTTTCAAGACAGCCTTTAGTAGAGGATGAACAAGTACAGTAGCATGTACCCCTAGATCCTAGCAGTGCTCTTTATTTAAAACTTGCTGAGTAGTTAATTATTTAACAGCCATTTTGCACATACTAATTTGTGAGTTTAAGATTTGTTTTTTCTCCAATTAGAAATTTTGTTCTCATTCTGGCATTGTGCTGTCTAATTGAAGGTTTCACCTTTTATCCAGGCCTTTCCAACTCCAATGAAGAAAACGAAACCAGGAGAAAGGAGGAAAATGTTTGAGGTATCATGAAATCATCTGTTAATTTTCAAACTAAGCAAAAGCTAAGTCCAGAGCAAGAATGACAAAATAAAGCCTTCAAACCTTTCCTCCTTATCTTTTTTCCGAACATTATGTAAGAGTGATTTCTTTAAAATTTATTTGTTTTTAATCTTTGTGGACATACACCAGCAATTGGAGCACTAACCTATCTTGACAGAGACTTGACAAAATAATAGCTCAGTAATAAATACCAAATTAAATGTTTACTTTTCAGGAACTTTCAAAAAAGAAAAGGTTGGAATTGCCTGAAAAAGATAAACGCCCGAGAGATCAGGTAGACGGTATTTTTGAGACTTTCTTTTTCCATCCGTAGTAATTTTAATGAAATACCTTGTGGTGTGTTATATGTTGCATAAGAATATGGAGTAGTTTGATTTCCCAGTTACTAAACATGTTTAATCCTTACGCATTGCAGATCAGTTTGCTGAAGGCAGATGAAATGAGAAGACTGGAAAAAGAACGGGTAAAATATGTTTAAAATGTGTCAATAGTGAAGTTCAATTTTCACTTAGTGATTCCTTGAATTACGTTTTCCTGTATTTTCTCCTTCAGATGGAACGAATAAACAGAGCCAGGGAACAAGGATGGAGGAATGTGCTTGGTTCAGGTGGAAGTGGTGATGTTAAGGTTGGCAGCAGATGCAGAAATGTGGTGTAGTCTGTTCCCCCCACCTTTGGTTATCTGGCATGGTCTTATCTTTTCAGAAAGATCTGTTCTTGGAGGTCAACTCTTGGGGCTGCCCATATTTAATCTATGGATAATTTAAGAGAAACTGTAAAAGACTGTATTCCCTGGCTTTTTGGAGGGCATGTGCAATTTTCATTTTTAATACTTACTAAATTTCAGAATCTCTACTCTTTCTGCCAGTAATGCTTTTCATGCACCACTTTCTTTTTTTCCACTCCTGCTTTTGCTACTTTTCCTGTGCTGAATCTATGCATGAACAGCTTCTTTCACATTCAAGTTTGTTGTTGAATTCTTTTGCTGAAATCTTTTTCCAGGCTCCCACGTTATGATAACGGCCCTCTTCCCCAGTATTAAACACCAGCTTCTGAGCATTCTTTGTTCTTTAGCAACATAAATGCTTATATATGCTGATAAATTGTTTAGGACAGAGGTAAAAAATCTTGAGTGAATCTAATTATTTTTTTCTGAAAGCAGTAAACTTTCTATATCCATTCACTTCTTGCAGAATTCAATTATATAATTTAATCTGATTCCTATAACTGTTTGCCTGTTTGTGTCATAGTTTCATGGAAACATAAATGTTCTGGGAGGTAGTCTTATGAAATTAGTTAAATATGAAGGTCTAGGTACTTTCATCAGACAGAGCCAGTGCAAGAGATTAAGTATTGCTGTGGTGTAAATCTATCTGACAATAGAAGATGGATTAAAACACAGCTATTTGTGGTGGTGGTAGTGAGTCTTACAAAAATACTTGGCCTAAACATGTTTAGCAGGATTTGTGTAAACAAGCTCTGACTGAGCAGTAAAGTCAAAATGAATAGAGGGTTTATTTTCTGTTCTTATACAAGTATGAGGATTACACAAGCACTTGACTGGGTTTCAATAGCTGCTTATTAAATATTCTGCTTCAAAATAGACATCATCTTTGGATGTGTGCCACACATCATGTCAGTAAAGCTTAAATATAAAAGCACACTTAAGGTGCTGATATCTTTAATGGAAAAACTACAAGGTGCTGATTTGATACAATGGAAAAATAAAAAAATATCATTTGGTTCCTACACAGTCTTTCTCAAGATGAAACTGGCAGGCACCAATACAAGCTTCCACACAACACAAGATATCAGCGTAGTCATGTTTGGATGAGAGCTACATACGTTCCTGATTAACTTTGAGAGTTTTATTGCAAGGTCCTTAGACAATGTCTATTGCAAATGTATGAAGTGTTATGTTGTAGCTACAGCTGCATCGTTGTCAGTGTTCTCAGTCATCTAGGGAAAGTGAGGGTCAGTGGCTGTATTTTCACTAAGTGTCACTGATGTAGAATGTCATGGCAGACGTGCTTTAAAATTCATTGAAATGTCTTCTCCAAATTGGATAGTTTAATACAAATCTTACTGCAGGCTTCTAGGTTGTTATCACTCCAGGTTTCCATGTACTGTTAATAATATTCTTGACTTAATTATCCTTTTCCTTTCTTCAACATGAAAACAGTGTATCCAGTGACTAGAATACCATTGTTCAAGCTTTCCAATAATGCAAGCCATATAGTCCCTTAAGAAGGCACAGCAGGGTCATACACTGCATGATTTTCTCTTTCTGTTGTCTTTTTGGGTTGGTTGCTGGCACCTATTTCTAAGGTGCAGCAAGGAAAGAGGTGGCAATGATTTCACTTCAGCTTTGTGGTTCTAGCAGGGACTGTAACTGTTCTGAAGATTGTTGATGAGCACCTGCCTCGTAGCATTTGCCTAGAGACTGATCATACTATTTCTTTAGATAACTCTCTTGAAAACTCTAATATGATATATGGAAACCTTGACTAGTGTCTAAAGTAAGACTTTTCCCTCTATTTGTAGAAGCTATAGTCTTGTATAGTAAATTATTTTTATACAGATGAACAGCATATGTGCATATTTATTTGAATGTCTCGATAAATCTTTCACTTAGTATTCTTTCATATGGATTATGGAAAACTACTGATGGATGTTGAGCAACTGAAACTCAGAATGTGAGCTAAGTTCCACTGTCAAATATAATCTGTTCAAGAATTTCTAGGTAGGCAATCTTAAACCTGTCACATCTGCACTCACCTATTTGAATGTATTTAAAATTTTGAAGACCACTCTGGAAGGAACACTGACACTGTTGTTAAAATCAGTTCCATAGATCCGCTACTATGGGCTATTTGATTGCTTCCCCCAGCTGTAAAGGGAACATTTTTATGCATGTGCTGACAACCTTAACCTTATTTTGCCAGTTTCACGTTTTCTGCATCCATCCTTGGCTACTACTGTACACAGCTGCTTGCAACATTTTTTTTTTTTATTTTCACATGAAGGTTCTGTAGGAATTCTAATTCTTTCAGAATGACAGAGGTAATTTGCACAAAGCAGTAACTATTAGTAGATGTTCCTGTGATCTGACCTTTAGTAGGGAAGCATCTCAGTTATGGTGATGAAACCAAATTACAGCTTGGTCACAATGGGAATTCTCAGATAAATCTGCATTAATGCCATTAAGCCACCTTAGAGGTGTGCTTAACTGTTTCCAGCTTCATGGAAGAATGTGTGTTTGGCTACAAGTCACTTATTACTACTTCAGTTAGTACTGTATTGCTTCTAGCTTGTGCTAAAAATTTGACTTTTGCCGTGTAGAATGTTTGTCTCCAATTATTCTTCAATGGATTTGTTACCAGTAACTTCCAAAATGTGTGACAGATGTCTCATGTATAGCTAGACTACTATTGGAGGGAGGTAAAGTGATGTATTACTCTGGAGTACTAACAGAAAAGAAAAGTTTTTAATTTATCTATCTTGTAGTTTGTTAAAATAGGGCCATGCCAGGAATAAAAATAGGACCAATTCAGAATTGTTGCAGGACATATTAATGCTTTTATTCTGCTGAAAAGGTGAAAATTGGAAGGGTTTGTTAAAACCAGTATTTGAAATTTCTACCCTACCCCTTCTGATTTCCAGGCACCATATTATTGCAGTGGAGGTGGTGTTGGTCCTTTTCCCGTATCTTCCAGAGGACAGTATGAACACTATCATGCTATTTTTGACCAGATGCAACAGCAAAAGGAAAATGTTAGAGTAACTGAAGAGAGAGAAGCCAAATTGAGGGCGAGAGTACAAGGCCGAGAAGTAGTTGAAAGGTATGGCTACCTTCTGTTAGAAGTTGCATGTGGTCTGCTTTAGATGAAAGTAATGAAAGTTACTGTACGTGTTTATCTACAGAGGAATTCCACCTGGAATACATCCAGGAATGCCTAAGGGGCCTGCAGGTCATCACCATTTACCTGATGCTGGTGCAGTTAGGAAAAAAATGAAAAGATTGAAGGAGGTGTCTAAACAAGCCAATGCAAACAGGTTGGACTACAATAATCCATAAATCCGTCCCTACATGTTAGATTCTTGTCCTGTGTCTTGTTTCATTTAGTAGTTGGACATGTCTTAAAATCACTTTTATCCATTGGTATTGTGCTGTCTGTTTGTCTGTTAGTCCCTTGCAGACCACAATTCTTTTAGAACCAATGGAAACCTTGGCTTCCCCAATAGTGGAAAAAATTGATTACTCACAACTGTAACTAAACTAGATTTCAGACCAAACTCTTGGCTTAATACAGTTGCAGATAACATTATAAGCCTCCTCCTTTGCTTTTTTCATGGTTCCACTTTGTGTTACCTGCCAAGATGCTTCCTTCTGTCATCTCATTCTGAGTGCCTTCTCTACAGCTAGTTGTTGGATGCCCTAGCATAGGAGTGTCTAGAATGCTCCTGGAATTGTTAGTTCTTGTTTACTGATCAGTGGAAAGCTTCTAGGCTCTTTCTTCAAGATGTGAATGTCAGGTGTATGGTGTGCAACTGCTAATTCAGTGATGCATATTCTTTTCAATTACCATAAACTGAGTATTTTATATATAAAAGGATTGTAAACAAGTCTTGATTTTTTTAATTATTTCACTCTTTCAAGCAGCTTCTTCGAAATTTCTTTGCTCTTCTTCAGATCTGTTAGTATTGCCCATAAAACTGTCCACACTGGTAAGGAGTAAATGGGAAAATACCTTCTTTCTAGAAGTTTAGTACATGAGAATTACTAACTTTTCTCATGTTATTTAAACGTCTGCAGATCCGATGATATAATGAAGAACTAAATGGAGTTAATATGAGGAAAAGTGGCCAAAGAAAACATTTGTTGTTCTAAATTAATTTCATTCATTTTTATCTTTTAATATAAAATTTTTGCCTTTGTAAATTTTTTCTATTTTAAGACTTTCAACAATAATATAACATGTTTAACACTGATGTTAGTTTTGCAAGCTACAAGGTGTATTTTATTTTCTTTATAGTAAAGTGGGCTGTTGTGAACTATTTAAAATTCCTTCTAGTACAACCCAGTACTGGAAGGTGTGTTTTCCCAGCATTTTCCCAGATGATGTAGGTGTGTATTTCCATCCTCTTTTATTCTCAATGCTTTGCACTAAGTGACACAATTCCCAAACCTTGCCTAGATCAGGAAACACTGCCTTGCACATTTGACAATATTAAATGATAGTTGGCTGCACCGAGGTAAACTTGAGAGGAACTATAGTAGACAGCTGCAAATTATGAATAATGTGGACATCATGAAGAGAAAATGATTCAGTGTTTTTCAAATACATGAACTTGGAACAACTCAGTGAAAATACTGTGCAGAAGTTTCAAAATAGATAGATGGTTGGTTTTTTATTTATAAACTGGATTAGCTTTAGTCTTAGGTTGAGGTGCCATTTCTTAGCATTTATAATGTGGTAAGTATTTGTACTTTATTATGTAGCAGCAATTTTACTATCATAGCTAGCATAGCATTATTTCTCTGGCACTTTATTCTTTCAGCTGGAGGTAAAATATAAAGGTAAGTGTTCAGGATGTTTAGCTCAAACTAAGAATTTTAAAAATTGCGATTTTCTTAAAGATAGGTAATTGAGAGTATGCATTAAAGAAGCTGAGAAATCCTTAAGTTGCAGTGTTACTGATTACTACAACTAATGTAAAGCTAATTATATTTAACATCAACAATCTTTAAAAATCATCTCTTGGACAGAAATGCAGCCCATAAGAAATCTAGTTGAAATGCTTTAGCAAAACGAGTCACTGCTTTAGAGTATGGAAAACCATTTTCATAAAATTTAGTTGAAATAAGTTTTTCCTGTGAATTTGGCTTCAGACAAATAGGTTGCTGATGTTTTATTCTTTTGTTTGGGAAGCACCTCTCCTTCAACACTGTAAGCTAAACTTTAGCTATATGACACAGGTTTGGACAGATTTCGTTATCTACTAATTGAATTCATATGTAATGAACAGTTACACTAAAAATCTTGCTGTGAGTCAAAAAATATGTATGTACAAAGATTATCGAGTGTTTGTGTTTACCAGTAACACCTACATGGATCCTCTTGCCTTTTCAGAACAGCTACAGTATTTGTTTCATTGTGTCAAAGTAGTTTTATCTCTGTCTTCCTTGTAATGAATTGTAGAATATGGAAATATTAATTTCCTTGTTGCTTGGGGTTGGGGTGGTGTGAGAGGAGAGACAAAACAAGATGCAAGGATGTTTAATTACCGTGCTAATTCACTCATGAATTACTAGCAATAGCTCCTGTATTGCAAAATGATTCTTTATTTAACTGTCTCAGCCTAATGGGTTATTGCGATCAGCTTCTTCCAATTTCTTCCTGCCTGTTGCTAGACCCCTAGTACTCCTCAGTCAAACAAGGCCAGGGGAACCTTGGAAAGGGGATTGCCTTATCATTCTACCATTTGTTAGAATTTATTTTTTTTTTTTTAATAGAAAGCTTCATCTGAGTCCACTTCTAACCAATTTGTCAGAAACTGGTTCCTCTACGAAATCATCATATGTATATGCTAGGAGACTTGCCAGATGCTCAGTTACAGTAACTTGAATGTAGCCATCTTGTGTACACAAACAGGTCCCTGACCTGGGGTGGAACATGTGAAAAACTCCCATCTTGTTGTGGCTAATTCTAAGGTAGGAAAGTTTGTTCACAGTCCCTTTAAAAACAAACATTCTCCCACATTCCCCAAAAGGAGTTGCCAGAACACTCTGAGAATACTAGTACTGTAGTAGAATCCCATACTCCAATCCTAGGTCAGTCCTGAAAGACTGCTGAAGTATTTACCTTACTGACTGGCACGTGTGATGAATTCTTGCTAATCTCTAAAGGGAAATCTTGAAGGCATTTTCTTTTTCACAAACAACTTTAATGAAAAAAGCTGAGACATTTTCAGAAATACTTGCACTAAGTTTGTGTTTTGACATTCATTTTTGTTTTGATGACCAGGATCTGGAAGGACAACATGGTGTTTTGTTTTTTCAATTGTTCTTTTCACTTAGTTGAGCTTATTTCCCTCCATTTTGTGGAAGTCTGACTTGTATTTCGACTGATGAAAGGCATTTTTTGCAGATGCCTTGCTCATAGAAAGTTACTTTTTTTGCATGTGTTCTAGTTAAATGGGGTGGGGGGTTTGAATGTCTTATTTCAGAGACTTTCATCTTGCTTTGTGTTGCAATTACTCAGGCAAAAAGGATGGATAGCTGCAGATAGAGCAAAGCAAGTTGAAGAATTCTGGCAACGAAAGAGAGAAGCCATGGAAAACAAAGCTCGAGCTGAGGGACATATGGTATGAAATCTGGTCTTTGTATATGTTACTGTTTCAGCATTCTTTATGAATCTTAGAAGTAGCATCACAACCATGAAATGCTAGCTAAATATTTTCCTTAAGGTTTTTGTTTGATTGTTTGTTTTAAAAGAGAGAATTGGAGGTAGGTTTTTTGCATTTTGTTATTGATTTTATTAAAATGTAACAAAATTATGAAATGCATTTCTCATAACTGTAAACGTATTAACAAAGGAAAAATCTTTTGCAGTGTCTAACTTGATATTGTGAATTTTAGAACTTTTTCTTTTCTGTTCATAGCTTTAAAATTTTGGTTAAAATTAAACTTTAGGTATTATTTAGTAGCTTGAACCTAAAATGAAGTTTGATTAAACTGATACTACTGTATCTGATCATTAGCTGTATGTTTTACAAAAACACATTCTGCATACAAAGAAGGTATTATAAAGACATCCACCTTTGTCAAGGCTGACCTTTTTGCTTTAGAGATTAACTAGTGAACAGAATGTTCTTTGTTCTTTATTTTTGCAGTTCTAAATTTAATATTCCTTTAGGAAGTTTATTTTGCACTAAAGATACCTTGGACTCATTTGCACTAGGACTTTGTATGATTGAACTGTGTTTTTATCATGTGGAGAGTTTTGCTCTTTGACTGCTTCTCCGCACTATTCACCCAAGTCACAATAGAACTATCAGCTGTTGAAATTAAACTGACTCTGCTGTCATTGCAGTGAGATGAGACCAACTGCAGATTTATAGAAGTATCTTGCATCTGAATATCAAATCATGATTTACAACTAGATCTTTGTTTCAGAGATTATTTCACTTAGAGTAAGCAATTCTTAGATGTTTTGATGGTGAAGTATCCTTAGATTAGTATATATGTTTTAAAGCATGAGTCTTCCACTTCAAAACTATGGTTCTGTTTTTTAAGACCAGTATATACTTCTGAAAAAATTAACAGCTATTTTTAAGACTGCCTCTTCTTAGACAAGTCCTTAGTAGCACATTCTTCAGTTTTGGTTTTGACTTTGTTGGCATTAATATAAAAGCATGAGATAAATTAATGGAAGACACCCAAGTAATTAGGGTAATGTTTCTCAGGTTTCTCTGATGTACTCAGCTGAGCTCAAATGTTTTATTCTTAACTGGCTGCTGTAATAAACCAGGGAGGTTACTGAACAGTTGTAAAAGTAACTTCCAGATGATTAAGACTTGTAACTCGAAGCCAGGGTTCCAAATTCATGTATTATTATTTGCTATTGATAGCAGAAGTTCTTAGAAGCTTTCTCATATTAGTGCAGGAAGGTAATTTGACTAGCTGGCAGTAGTTCTTATATAGGGATCAGACTATTGTGCAGACCATGATGATCTGAGAGGAGAAATCAATAGGAATCAACTAATATGCAGCTCTTTGTCATATAAAGAATTGTAGGTCAAATGACTTGTAGTAATTGACCCAGCTTCTGTTAATACAGTTGCTGTCAATTATAATTTTCAAGTGACTGACTAAAGTTTGATTTAGTAGTTGAATTGATGATACTTCAAGTCATTTCTTAAAACAGCTGCTGACCTAACTTGCTACTTCACTGTTGCTGGGTGTCATTGAAAAACATTGAGTCCTGGTCTTTGGAAATTTTAATGTAGGCAGACAAATAAAAGTTAACAATCTACAGAAAGAAGATCAGTTCTCAGAAATCTTTTTTCCAGTTTTTTTCTTGTGAAGAGCAGTGATATAAATCTCCATCAGTTTGCTGAAAATACCTAAACTAACTTGAATGCTATAATGAAGAACGGTGAGATGATTTGAATAGTGCCACTTGGTTTTTGTAAAGGTCAGGAACATGCATAAAAAAGTTAAAAATAAAATCAAATACTTTCTGAAAAGGTAAATATGGGAAATCATTCCTTTCTGTTTTGTATGACTTTGATGCTCAAGATGAAACCAGAATTCATGGAGTCCTTATGTATGTTACCTCTTATCCACAAGATGGTTCATTTAATACGTTCTCTGATTCCCCCAGTCACTCAGCCACAGAAGTGTGGAAATGTGCTGTTTACTTGACTTACTGATTTTTTGCTTAATCTGAGCGAGTATTTAGCCAGAATATTTGGATTCAGTCCTCCCTATTGAGACTTTAACTTGCTGATGGTTCTTTACATTCAAGCTTCAGAAAGCTAAAGCCCTGGTATTTTATAAGGCAGAAGGTCCATGTAACTATCACATGTATGCTTACCATATTTATTGTATATTGAGTTAACAAATCAAGATATTTTTAACCTTAGTAGAAGCTTATGGTATTTCATAAAGAAAGTCATTCAAATGTTTTATAATTAATCCAGGCAGGAAACTTGGAGTTAAATGATTCTTGTACTGTTTTGTACTGGACTTCCTTAAAGGTTGAATCCTTTTGGTGACACTTGAGGACACTTGAGTTCATCACACTAACCAAGATCATACACTCTGAATGCATGTGTATTAAGCATTTAACAGCTTGTTAGATGAACTGTGTATTCAAGTATTTTGTTAGGTTTTAAAGTTTGCTACTTGTATATTTTTTTTACAATTTATCATTGTGGAAAAAGCTTAATCTAGGAACTATAAAGATGCCACTTTTATTTTACGCTTGGCTCAACAATGGCAGAAGTGCCAGCTATTGTTGTTGCCACGATTTGTATATAATCCAGATATAGCAAAACTCGTTTGCATCAGAATTTAGGCTTTCTAACATAGGAAGACCTGAATTGCAGGGAATGTAGTCAACTATATTCTTAAAGTTCTAGTCTCTCTCTTTGGCTACTCAGGATTTTTGGTTACTACTGTCATATGTTTTGTGTAAGTGGAAAGGGGTTATCAGTTAACTTCAGAACGACTGCAGATCATTGATGGATTTGGTTTCTTGTAAGTGAACAGTTATTGGATAAAGCAGATCATTTTACTGCCACAGCCACCTTAAATTTGATACCATTAAATGGCAAACAGGGTACACTGCAAAACGTGGCAGATATCTATGGAGGCAGGCCCATTCCTGCAAGAGGAAGGAAATCCAGAAACAAGGAGGAAGAGGTATGCTTGCCGCATGTTTGCCACTTTGCTCATCACACAAATAGCACTGTTTTGACCTTGACTGTGCTTCATTTCCCTGCATGGATCATCTGTGTAACAAAAGGACTTTATAAATTCCTAGGAGATCATTAACTGTATGAAGTTTTATAGTTTGGGTTGTTTGCTGGGGTTTTTTGCCTTTTAAATAATCAAAGTAATAGTTGTCTGCATCAGTCTGTCTCAGAGAGGTTCTTGAACATGCAAACATATAGATATGTGTCTGTATATCTTAATCCTGTTGTCATAAATATAACTATTCCTAGACTTCGATGATGTAAAATGTAATGATAGCTTCATACTGGAAAATAATCGTTCCAGTTTTCTTTATTTTCATTAGATGAGAGTTCTTCTGGAGATTAGTAATACAATGATAATAATAGTGTAGGATTTTTCTTTTTTTTTTTTCACCCATGTTATGTTTTTGTGGAATCTTATGTATTTTAAGCTAACCATACTGGAGACAGTTTCAGTATAAGTGAAACTTATTTTCTTTCTTTGCGTTAGGAATATTTGGCAAGATTAAGACAGATTCGCCTACAAAACTTTAATGAACGTCAACAGATTAGAGCTAAACTTCGTGGAGAGAAGGTTGGTTTGAAAAATAATCTTAAATATTTATGGAAGTTGGCTGTGGGATATGTTATTTGTATCCCTGCAGGAAGACTTTACTTGTAGGCAGTTTATATATATATTTTTTACATTTAATTCTGTTCCACAGTTAAGTGTCCTTCTATCTCTTCCTCCGGAATATGCAAAATCTGTTTGTTATTTCTGTGTTGGGGGTGCAGCTTCAGTGCCTGTAAACTAACAATGTTTTAAAACCAAGTTGACACAAGGTTACATCTGAATTTGAGACACAAAATTCTCATCAAGCACTAGTATGTGTATAGTTATTTGCTTTTTGTTATAGGAACTTCTCCAGAATTCACTTTTTAATAATAGTTACACAGAATATGTATGAAGCCATTCTTTCCATACATTCTGGAGGTGCATATTAAAGTTAGAAATTCCTTGCATGAGCTTCATTTGTTCAATACACTTTTTTTCAAACATCACTTTTCCAAAATAGGTTCATAATACAACAAAACCAAAATAAATTCATGAAGTAGATTCAGAACAAACTCTTCTTAAAGTGTCAAATGAATAATCTAAGGCACCCTTGGAAATAATCCATTTACTTACTTTAAAAAAATTTAATTTGAGAGGTAATCTATGTACTAAATATAGTTTGAAGTTTGTTTCCATCTTTTCATTAGCGTACTGTGGGATCTTGTACTTCTGGTTGGTACTTATGTTTGTTCCTCCCCTTCCTCTTTATTTGTCTTAAGAGTGTTTGGATTTTCTGAAGTGATTATGCTTACATATTCACATTGTATTTTGTGATTTAAACTAGAGAAATGTTCCTGCCCCATCCTCCGTAAGCACCCATATTAAGTGCTTTCATGCATCTTATGTATAGTGGGTGGACATATATGCCCAGTTTCTTTGGACCGCTGTCCCAGCTACACAAGAGTTCTGCATTGCTGTAGGTTTGGGGTTTTTTTCATGCTAAAATTCTGGGTTTTTTTTTCCTGTATCAGTGACTTCTTTTGAATTCTTTATTTTCTTTAACCTTGATTGCATCTCACTGGTGAGATGCAAAAGAGGCAAATTCAGTTCCTTGATTAAAGTACAAAACTTACTTGGTGCAATGATGAGCCCCTTTGAATCTAAAATGAATGATCCAGTGCAGAAGTTATGTGTGTTTCTACCTGAGACTATACAAGCTTTATAACAGGTGCTAGTGGCTAAGTCTGGCATGTGACCAACATGGGCTATTCTCCTAAATGTGTCTTGAGGAGCGTGAGGAAAGTCAAAGTCTTGTGACTCTACAAAGTTACTGTTAGAGGCCGGTCAGTGAGGTTTATCACTAGTGCTGACTCACATAAAATACTAAGCTGATGCAGCGTAAGACCATGCTGTCTTAATTGCATTTGATGCTAGTTTCATTCATAACTCAGTCTCCTCTGCTGTTTTGGCCAAGATTCAAAACTGCTGCAGTGGGACTAGTCATGTCCATACACAGCCCTCCAAATCTTACTGTGTCTCTTGAGTGCCCCTGGAATACTGTGGACAGTGCTAATATGTTACCAGTATAGAGCCATTGCTGTACTGCACTGTTACTTTCATTTTTTTCACTGAGCAGCTGCCACACTTCCTCTAAATATTAGGAGCACCCACACTCTACCTGCAGTATGGTTAACTGCAGAAGTAAAGGTACTCTCCAGAAACCTTTTCTCTGGAGGCCAAGGCTGTGTATGTTAGTAAAATCAAGCAAAAATGCTGTTACTGTTTAATTCTCTGTATGGGTTATTAGGTATATTAGGAACTTAACTTCCTTTCCCAGTGTCTGTACCTTACCTGGGGTAGTGTTGTATGCCCCAGAAGGTATGCCACCTACAAAGGAATGGAGCATAGATTAATATCTTTCCACGAAGTAAACCTAAACCAATTTTCAGAATTCAGAGACTGAAGTTTAAGAGGTTTTTTCTTGATGGCCTGCAGATGCAAACTTTAGCATGGAGGTTCAGAAAGACCATCTCAGACCAAATCTTGTCACAGATGTGTTTATTTCCTTATGTTGATTAACAATTTTGTATCCACTTCTACTGCATAGTATCCTGTTTTATATACAATAGATTAATATATGCATTCTTTCCTTTGCCTGTGAAGAGTGCCAAATTTTTTTTCTGAAGTTTTTCTATCTCCAGTGTTCTTTCCAGTCATCTTCTTTTCCTGTTGGCTGACTGAAGCCAAGGTGGGCATGACCTTATTTTTTTGTTTTCACTTAAATTACCTAATATTCTTGTTTGTATTTTGCCAAATTATTTCTGATAACTCTTTTTCTTAAACTGCAAGAAAGCTACTAAATAGGCCTTCTAAATTGTTTCTTTTAAATAAAAGGTCTGCACAAGTTGGTCACGTACAATAAAAAGCTCCCGTCAACCTTTTTGCATATCTCTGTCAGTTTGTTTTGTAAATAGGAATGTGCAGAGGCCATGGAAAGAAGTAAGAGAGATTGAAAACAGGTATTTCAGAGGTAGACCTTATATGTTTTTACTTGTTACCATTTTCCCCCTCACCCATTCCACCTTCTTTGGAGCACATACAGTGAAAGAAAATAGAGTTCTAGAGCACCAAAGCTTTCTTGTATACCTTACCTGCAGAGCATGCAACAGTGATGAGAGGTGGCAGGTGAAAGCCCAGCATCATCAGGTCACTTCCTGTGCAACACTAGGCACATTACTTTCTTCCTGGCTTGTAAAAGGTTCATATCTTTTAAAGCCAAACACACACACATCCCCAAACCTAAACAAATAAACAAAACACCCCACAAATCTCAAAAATGATAGACGTTACATTTGAGTGAGGAGTTACCTAGTGAAATTATTACCTACGTTAGTCATACAGGTACTCTAAATAATCTGTGTAGTCACTTATCACTCAGCTTTTCAATACATGAATTAATGATAATTCTCTTAGGACTCTTCTTTTGCAGAACGAAGCTGCCAGTTCTGATGGACAAGAATCAAGTGAAGAAGCAGAACTGAAACGCAAAAAGATAGAAACGCAGAAGGTAATTACAGGGAGGGAGGAGATGGAACTTACTATATCAGATAGGTTTCGTATCTCACTAAGTTTCTTACGTTTCATTGTGCTGTGAATAGTTAATTCATACATCCACTACAAGATTTTTTTTTTAATTTTAACTGTATTGAGGTAACAACTCTGTTAACTGTTTTCTCTCTGTAACTTTAAAATATATTGTGACACAGCAAGTCAAGGATTTTTCCTACCCCTACCTTGGAGATTTTTTTTTTCTAGGTTAGCTTTAGTTCTAAAGGAAATTTGGGATAACTAAAATCGCATTTTGATATTTGAAAGGGAAAGGAAGATGTACCTTAAAAATAAAGGTGTTACTGGTTAAAAGAATAAAGGAGGGCAAAACTGCTGATATAGGCTACATGTGGATTGGAATTGAAAGGTGAGCTATATACCTCTGTGATAAAGTACATTTAAAGCAAATGTTTCACAAAAGTTCACTGTTTGATTGGAACTTTATTCCATGTGGTGTTCTGTATCAATAACTATCTCTACCATACAATACATAGCAAGTATTTATCTATTCTACAATTATTTTTTTCCCCATCATCTGCAAAGAACAATCTAAAAACAAGCTAACCATAAAACTAGAGGTGAAACAGCAACTGAAGCTTTCTGTGTTGAGTAAGTTTGTAAAGTTTAAACTGAGTATTTAATATTATCTGATTCATGCATTTGGCTTCAAAAATAATTTTAAGTAGATACTTTAATTTTACATTCCTCTCCTTAAGATTGCTATGTACACGAAAAATATAACCGTGCAAATCAAGAACTGTTACTAAGTTTTGAGTTGTTGCCATTATTTTCAACATAGAAGATCAGTTGTTATGCTTGTGTGGTGATTTTGATTCTCAGTGGAGTCCCTTCTCAGTCTATACAGTAATAGATGAAAGGAAGATGAAGTAGTCCAAGAATGTTTCTTTTTTAAATGTTCCATGGAATGGGGCACTAATGCTTTTTATGATTTTAAGTTAGTCTTTTTTTGCTTGTTTGTTTACTATAGGCCCAAGCAAGTGCTCGAGCTGCAGTTCTGAAAGAACAGTTAGAGCGAAAGAGAAAGGAAGCATATGAAAGAGAGAAAAGAGCCTGGGAAGAACATGTAAGAAAATAAATCTGTTACACGCAGTCAATGTAGTTCTGTATGCTTGTATAACTGAAATCCTATACTGTGATTTTTCAATCTTAGATAATTAGTTTGCCTTCTAAAACTGTGAAGAGCATCTGTCAGTCAGAATTCTCTCATTAGAAGCCTAATCTTAGGCATACTTGAATGAAGAATTTGATTCAAGAATTTAAGAACATCAAACCTAAGAATCATTAGGATCACCTTAAGTATTTTATTAATGATCTGTAACTTACCAAAATGTCCTTAATCTTTCTTTATTTCTGTGTGCTGTGGAGTGACAAGTCCAACTAATAAATATTGCTACAAAAAGCAGGATGTTGTGAAGCTGATAAGCTGGAAATAGTTCACATGTGCAGTTGGCAGTTGTTTTTTGTGTGGAAACATGCAGCATTATTGCCCTTTTCTAAGGTTTACATGAGCCTGTTTGATAATACTGTGTTTAATGTGCAAAGTCTTGAAGGTAATTCTCTGATTTAAATTTTTTTAATTGAATCTATACAGCTGATAGCGAAAGGGGTAAAGAATCCTAATGTGCCTTTTCATCTGGGAGCTTCAGAACACAGTCCTGTACATGGACTACAAGAGCTTGGAGCAGCTCTTCCTAAGCCACAGCTTCCAGTGAAGCCCAGTACACCAATCATCTCCATGACTTCTGCTTTGAAGGAAGTGGGTGTGGTAGGTACTTTTGCTAAGAGGGTAAAATTGATGAAAGAAAAGAAACCCAACGCAAAGACATAAAAAATCCCCACAAAAAACCCATCTGATTGGAACAAGAATTTTTAGAAGAATGTGTAGATTAGATAGGAAAGAAGTCATTAAGGATACTTGCTGCTTCTAATTAGGGAAAGAGGAAAAAAAATGTAAGAAGAAACCAAAACTTGGAAGCTGTTGAAATGCATCTGTACACTGAAACTCAAATTCAGTGAGATTCAAACAAAATGGCTTATGATGAACCCTTGCCTGCAATTTCAGTTTTGATCAAGGCAGCCATGATTAGTGGAAGAAGACATAACTAGCTAGCATTTTCATTAGCCTCTTAAAGAGGGGACATAAAAAGTCTGTATCCTGGTAGAAGTGAGAAAATACATTTTGAATGATAGGACTGTTTTGTATTAATTCTTGATTTCACTGAGTTTGAAAGTATGTGCTGAATGTAAAGGTTAAAAGACTTGAATCTAATAGTGTTGTTTCTTGTCAAAAAGAGTGTTAGAGACTTACTAATTTCTATTTGCTGTGATCTTGGGTCCTGATACTATAAATGCCTACATGTTTACCGTGACTACCACCATTTGATTTAAATAACAATTGTGAAACTGAGCATACGAGTGAATCATTGTACAATTTGAATTTTTAATTTGAATGCTAACATTTGTGTTTTTACCTAAGCTATTTATAGACTTCTGAAGGCTAGGACTGTGGGAATATAGTGAAACTTAATGCTAAAGAGTATAGAGAAAATGTGATACACTGGAATATGTCAGTTGATAGCTGGAAAAATAAAAAAATCATGTTTTGACAAATTCTTATATCATTAGCATGGTTTTTTGCACGTGGATAGTTTGTCTTACATCAATGCAAGATGGTGACTATAACTGACTAAAAATGAGCACACAGAGCAATTGGAATTGGAGAAGACAGGCCTTGTACACAAAGATTATAAGTTCTACATTTTTTCCTTCCAATTTTTAGTTTGGTTATTTTACATATCACTAAAGTTGTCTCTCCTGCTTTCCTTTACAGGCACTCTTTAACTGTCCACTTCTTTGTTTTCTTAGCTTTGGAATTTGGTGGCATTTTGCTGTAGAGGTCATATCTAGCTTTATATCTATATGCTCTGCACTTGTCTGCTTAAACTGAGTCTGATTTGCTCAACACTTTCAGATAGTGAACAGTTCAAAGATGGAAGCTGCCCTTGAAATTCTGTCTTTGGGAAGCCCCATAAAAACAAAAGTATAGTACATTCTGTTTCAGTCTATCTGCAGTTGTCAGTGAAAAGGTTTTAGAGGTTATTTTTCACCATTAAGTCTACTAATATTTCTCAAGATTATTTTTTTTCTGATGTGTTCTTCTACATTGTGTTTCATGTTTCTTGGACTTAAAAGGATGAAAATGTAACTGCTATCCATGAAGCTGAAGAGGAAATAAAAAAGCCAGATTTTGCAATGCAAGTATGTCAAATTATATTCAGTTTCATTTAGTTTTCTCTGCCTTTTAAGAAAGGTACTGGTTTAAGTGATACATGTTGGCCCTTATTTCAGAATAAACGAGAAATTCTGAGAAGATTAAATCAAAATCTTAAAGCTCAAGAAGATGAGAAAGGAAAAAAGGAGTGTAAAAATATCTCTGAATCAGCTGGGTCTGAAGATGGTAAGGAACAAGAAGGTGACCATCCACTTCTAGGAGATCGCAAAAAATGGGAATCTGGGGCATCTGAGTTGGTAGTTCCTCTAGCTCAGTTATCAATGGAAGATTCCCTCTGTGGAACAGACCGTAAGTACTTTTTTTTTTTTTCGTCACCATGATATTAGTAAATCAGTTTACTATGTGTCTGTTTTTATAAAGCAAGTACTCTTTATTATTATTGTCTTGTTGTGTGTTATCTGCTTCTGTGTATTCCCTTGGATAAGGTATAAGGCACAGGCTGAGTAATTAAACGACCTACAGGAGATTCAACAAATCATTTCCTGATTTTGACAAGTAGTTACCTAATTAAATGCATGATTACTTTCTTTGAGCTTTCTATAAGTGTCTTTTTAAAAGGCACTAATTTAATGGAAAGAATAAAAAGCATTTAAGATATGTGAAAGTTTCTTATTAACTTCAAAATCCTTTTATCAGTAGAACAATAAGAGGGTTTTCTCAATTTATATCTGTTACTTTTATTGCACCCTTCTTAGCTTTTTTTCTTCTTTTAAATCAAGCCTGTGTTTCTGTCTGCTTTCTCTGGTCTTGTGGGTGGAAGACCTTTTTCCTGGTTTCAGTGTGTCTTACTAAGGATCTGTTTCACATTGTAGAAATAAATAATCATTGAGAACATGACAGACTTACTTCATAACATAGTAGTTTTACTTGGCTAGAATGTTAAAAGATCAAGAAACTTCTTTTGCTCTATTACTCTTTGTTGCATTATATCCTCTGTTTTCACTGGAGGGAGAAATAGCAGAAAGAAATGTCAAAGGATATCAGGACAAGAGACTTTCTAGTTTCCCATTTCAGGTAAAGTTAAGACCATATCATGCCAGTTTTAAACATTTCTCATACTGTTTTCTTTTGGAGTGCCTGAATTGCTGAAAAGATCTCCTGCTGCTCTTAAGTTGCAGATGTTAACTGGCATTTAATAACTCCTATTATTAAACAGAATTGGCAAAAGAAAAACTCCAGACTTCTGAGCACAGTCTTTGGGTTGTCTGACTTGGTGTGAGGTAACATGAGTTCTGGCTTTGTAGCTTTTATTTTTGTGGAGGTTGTTTGTTTACTGTATAGAAAGTGAATAAAAGTTTCTGATTTCTAAAAGTTCCTTAACTTGTGTTTGTGTCCCAGCAGGTCAAACTCTGGGGGAAGTAATCAGGTTAGATGTTGGTGAACCCCACAGAAAAGTCTGGGGCAAAAGCCCTACTGATTCAGTCCTGAAGATCCTAGGAGAAGCAGAGTTACAGCTGCAGACTGACTTACTTGAGGAACTAGATGTAATAAATGGTAAGCACAGCAGGTAATTATCTGCACTGCAAGTGTAGGAAGTGCCAGATTGCCAATTGGTTTGCTGAGAACAACTTTGAAATCACAGAAGCATATTCTATCCTTGCTCTTGCTTTCCACTTCTGAGTGTTGCCTCAGTTCCAAATGTTCCTAGAAAATGTCAGCACAAGCTGATACTGAAAGACACCAAAATATTTCACACTTGGTGAAGTGGTAAGTAATTAAGAAGCATGTGCTGAAAGGGAAGGGTCTTCATTTTGTTGAGAAGTCTTGGACTTTGTTTGTTAATAGAAACAAGCTTTTTATAAAGGATGTTACCAACTGAATATGGTATTAGATAGGTCCTGTAACCTTCTGGTTAGCATGTGCCTTGCCATATCAGTGGATAGGTTTTTTTTTCTGGTGAGCTCCTTTTTGTCCTTTCCAAGAACAAAAGGACTTACGGTTTTTCCAAGTATAAACTTGTACTAATGATAATGTAGCAAGTAAAATTCAAATTTTAGTATTTCTGGCTTTCTTCTAAAGCATGCAAATTTTTCTATTCTGTTTTCCTTTAAAGAAATAAAAATTTTCAACTTGCCTTGTAGCCACATTGCAGTTTATTATCAAACTGTGCCAAAACACTGTTTAAATAATAGAATAATTTTGTGTTAGGTACTGCAGAACTTCTTGAAGGAGGCCATCAGTCCTCAACAGAGGAGAAGGAAGAGAAAGCTTTTCCTGCTGTTGGAGCTCAGTCTTCAGTACCAGTTGGTGTTACAGAGTCTGACATGACTGTACCAGAAGAATCTCAGAGAGCTGGACCTACCCAGGTGCAGAGCCAACCTATTATGCTGGATGGTAAGTTGTTTCATTAGTAGTTCTAATTACAATCTGTTTTCCAATTCAGTGAGGGAAGTAATGATCCTGTATAATTTTATATCTTCTCATAAGTAATGTGTTTTGAGTTTTTTTTATTAACACCTCTTCACAGAATCACATAATCATCTTGGTTGGAAAGGACCTTGAAAATCATCCAGTCGAACCACTAACCTAGCACTGACAGTTCCCAACTACACCATATCCCTAAGCACTGTGTCAGCCCGACTCTTAAACACCTCCAGGGATGGGGACTCCACCACTGACCTGGGCAGCCCATTCCAACGCCTAACAACCCCTTCTGTAAAGAAATGCTTCCTAATATCTAGTCTAAACCTTCCCGGGTGCAACTTGAGGCCATTCCCTATTGTCCTGTCGCTTGTTACTTGGTTCAAGAGACTCATCCCCAGCTCTCTGCAACCTCCTTTCAGGGAGCTGTAGAGGGCGATGAGGTCTCCCCTCAGCCTCCTCTTCTCCAGACTAAACACCCCCAGTTCCCTCAGCTGCTCCCCGTACGACCTGTGCTCCAGACCCTGCACCAGCTCCGTTGCCCTTCTCTGGACACGCTCGAGTCATTCAATGTCCTTTTTGTAGTGAGGGGCCCAAAACTGAACACAGGAATCGAGGGGCGGCCTCACCAGTGCCGAGTACAGGGGTTAGATCCCTTCCCTGTCCCTGCTGGCCACGCTATTGCTGACACAAGCCAGGATGCCATTGGCCTTCTTGGCCACCTGGGCACACTGCTGGCTCCTGTTCAGCCGGCTGTCAATCAGCCCCTCCAGGTCCCTCTCTGACTGGCAGCTCTCCAGCCACTCCTCCCCAAGCCTGTAGGGCTGCTGGGGGTTGTTGTGGCCCAAGTGCAGCCCCCGGCATTTGGCCTGATTGAAATTCATGCAGTTGTAGGACCAAGTGCTTGCTATGCCTGTGTTGTAATTTGATTCACTGATGTCTTTTGTAAATTTCCAGAAACGTTTTTATGTGCTTATAGAAAACTCTCTAGAATACAAATGGAATTCTAAAGTGCTTCCAAGATTTTGTTGTTGTTGGGCTTTTTCGTTTGTTTCTCCCCATCAGTTGTGCTGGAATCTTTTCCCCTAGTCTAGCAGGTATAGCAGCACCCTGCTGACATCTGGGAGAATGTTACTGAAGTTTTTAGAAAGCATAGTTCATTGGAGCTGTAAGATACTTTCTTTGTATCAAAAACAAGCTTTTACCTTTGGGGTTAGAAAACTTTAGTTGTTTCTGCAAAATGCAGAAAATTATTAAAGCCGAAGGATTTAATTATAATCTTAAAATGTATAGTCTCTCCTGTCTTTTTGTTTGGCTGGGATTCATTTTCAATGATGTATATGACTTTATTAATTTTAGAGCCTGATGATTTGGAAGCAGAGATGTTGGAAGAAACAGAAGATAAAAAGGACCAGAGTAAGGAGAGTAAGGAATTTCCCATCACTGTTCATGAAGTGTGGGTAAAAGAGGAAGAGGACAAGTAAGTACTCTCTTCTGATCCCTCTCTCTCCAGTTCAAACAACTAGCTTTATCTGAGAAGGATTTAGATACATCAGTTAAAATGTTTAAGCTTAGGTAAAGCTTCATGGCTTGTCTGACATGTTACTTTTACTGTACTTGGTAACTTTTTCAGTAGACTAATAACTTTTTACATGGTGTTTACCCTGGATTGGTATTTTATAATAGGATACAATGTGACAGAAAAAATGAGGCATCTTCTGAGAAATTAGTGCTTGACAAGATGCAACCACAAAAGGAAGCTCCAGAAGGTCAGTCGAAGTCTCCTGTTTTGTTTATTGTAGCTGGCAGTGTGGAGTACTTGAGCCATCCCTTCTCACTTCTTCATTATCCCCAAAAGAGCAGGTTTTCTGTTTTCATTTTCTCCTTAAGTTCATAGTTCTAAAAAGAAAATTTCTGATGGATTAAGAAGAGAAATTGTGGATGTTAATTTTGCCACTTTGGAAGAAAACATGTATAGATGAACAGGACAGTGGCCCACACTGACACTTAGAAGTGAATGTTGAATTTCTGAATGTTACAACCTTTTAAAATTACTATTTAAAATGTTATGAAATATGATTACATAAAAGTGTAAATAAAAAGTGTTGCTTTGTTTATAGACATCTCAAATTAATATTGAGCTGCAGCTTTTATAAAAACATGCTTTAAGAAGCTGCTAATGATAATTTTTTTATCTTTACTGTGTAGAAGTATTGCTTGCTCTTGGAGGCCTTTGAAGTAACTTCAGAAAGTCTGCATATTTTACAATAGAATAGAAAATATATTGTCAATACTGTCAAGTACCATTGGTGATGATATTGCATCGGTTTATGGGTGGCTTAAGCAAACTGGGTTTTTTTCCAGTGTTTGGGTAAATTACGTTGAGGTGACTTCAAAGAAATCTAGTATAAGGGAGGAAGCAACAGATAAAAATGGATGACACCATAATTTCAGGCATGGACTAGATAAAAAGAAGCTAGAAGGCATGAGAACAGAACAGGCTGTAGCTGAGGGCTGTATATTCTCAATAAGTTAAAATAGGAGAATTTCACATTATATATTTTATTATTTTCCCCGTTAATTGTACAACAGAAATCAGTTCGTTATATTCATTTTAGTTACCTTTTGCTTAAGAGCTTGGGGTTTTTAATCTATTTTGATTCGTAATGGACTTTCTTTTACCACATCAGAAACTTGTTCCAGTGACTTTCTGCAACCTGAACCCTTATTCCAGAGGGTAATGCAACCCACAGCTGTACCAACAGCCTCACCAGTCCTGTCAGCTCAGTCTTCACAGGAAGAGCCTTTTATACCTCGTTCACGTTCGGTATCACCAGCAAAAAAAAAAGGCAAAAGTTCATTGTTGATTGGACTTTCTACAGGGCTTTTTGATGCAAACGACCCCAAGGCAAGTTTAAAAAACTAAAATGCAGTACTTTTTTTTCCCTATAGTAATACTATTCTTATTTTCTTACTGAGGCTGAATGAATCCAGAACAGATGGCGTAACTGTTTAAGCAGGTGTTGGTATTTGTCTAGCCGTTTCTGCCCTGCAGTATGATGTACTGCCTTCATTGTATCAGCAGGACTCACACAACAGTGAGAGTCTCTGGTTTCACCCTTGGCACTCTATGTCCAGGCGTTTGCAGAGGAATGCCACCACTTCTCTGGGACGTAACTGAGGGACTCCATGAGGACATTCTTTCCTTATCTACTTTCTCCCTTTTATGCAGTTTTTCAGACTTAGCACTACCTTGCCATCGTGAACATAAGCACTGAACAGATCAGCAAAGGTATCTTGTCATTTCTGGCAGCCAAGTGATTGCGTGTTTTCCTGTAGGATTTAGCCACCTAGCACAGGTTCTGGCTGTGAAGCCAGAAGACTGGAGAGCAAATGGAACCAACTGCTTTCTTGAGGGCATTTCCTGTGTAGCTACATAGGGTTGAGTGGCAGCTCATAGTCTGTGAAATGCGAATAGGGTGATGGAACCTGGTTTTGATATGGATTTAAAATATTTTAAGAATAGTTATGGAACTAGTAGATGAAACAGACTTCTTAAATCACGTGCAGTACTTGCCTGGGTTCTAAAGTGGAAAGTGAGCAAAAGGGCAGCTGCTTTTTTGAGAAAGGGTTCTCAGGAAACCTGCACACCTGTGTTGCATGCAGTCAGTATGTAGTAAAGGATTTTCTAGGTGGTGAAATGCCAGGTAAGGAAGAATGTTTTTTGTCTCCCAGCCTTTTTTTTTTGAGTGCATGACAGAAGTTGCATTATTGATGATAAATTGAATATTGAATAATATCTATTTGTTGATGCATTGCTAGGAAACATAATATCAGGGATAGTGCTGTTTGCATTTGGGAAGATAAGGCTTCTTGAAAATCTTGCATCTGTTTTCACAATCTGTATATTCACATCAGTGGATTTATGACTTTTGATTTCCCAAGAGTTAGGCTATCATTAACTCTCCTAGTTTATGAAGCTGTTTGGCAGTTAGACAATGATTACAGAAAAGCTAACTTATGGATAGGGGGAAGATGAACATTCTTTGTACCCTTACCAGATTTATAAAGTAATAGATATGCTTCATAATGAAGTTCAGTATGAACTGCTTCAGTATGTTTCTTGTTACTGTGTATTTGGTACATGTTTCAGCCATAAGTGTTTGTCACAGAGTTGTTAATGCAGTACCAGATGAGCTCTACATAACAGCAGAGAGCTTGGAGAAAAGCAACAGATGTGGTGTTGTTACTGCAGCAGTAGACTTAATGAAAGAGCAAAATTTCCTTTTCTCATTTGGTTGCAACAAGAGGACATTCAGTACATCTGCAAATGTAACTTTCTGGAATTTCTCAAATATGCCTCTGCTGCAGCTCTTACCCAGAAACTGAGGAAGAGTTAGTGTCCTGTCTGTAGGCAGGTCTGTATGCTAACAGAAGTAGGCTAATGGGGGAAAAAAACATTTTTCAAAATACCTGCAAGCTTTGAAATGATGGGATAGTCAGTCTTCTCACTGTCCCTTCACTTTGGTAGTGGTGTTCAAAAAGGGTTGGTCACCGCTTTGATTGCAATAATATTCTGGCCCTGTACTGACAGATTTGATACTTGAGCGTATATGTGAATACACTCTCCTGGTATAAATTGAAGCTGAGTAAATTTTTTTGTCATTAGGAATCTTTAATTAGGAGCAAACAGTGAACATGCATGTATTCAGAGCTATGCTGAAGGAAGGTGAGGCTTATTGGTAAAACTTTAGTGCAGATTAGGTCTCGTCTCTTGTTTTATTAACACTGTGGTGAATATTTAGTAATTCTGGGGGATTCTTCTTAAAAGAGAGATCTGGTAGATAACTGAGCAAACACTTTGTTTCCATGTTGCTTTATTTCCATTGCAACAAATTACTGTTGTAATTTGATCTTCTTTCTAATACTATGGAACTGCCTTGGAATATACCATAAACTATTTTCACTATTTTCAGTGACCAACCTAGAGAAATAATAAAACAACATTTTAAAAAATATTCTTTAGTCAGCTACTTAAATTGTTCTAAGCTGTGACTGACATACATACATTGTAAACAATTGCATATATATTATTTATCTACTGCAATGTTCCTTTTCTTTAGAGAGGCATCAAAGAAACAAATCTGCACAAAACCAGTATCTTTGTGTCAGTTGATGTTCTTAAAGGTTTTCAATCACTGTAACTTGTAAAGTCAGAAACTTTCCTTTAAGCTGAGAGGCAAAATTCAAGATGTCAGATTTTCAACAATTAGAGTATCTGTGCTTGACATGGTGTTTTGAAACTGACCTTCAAATGAAAAAGGACAAAAAAAATCTAAAGTATTTTGTAATCCCAGACTAGTTTTAGTGTTGTTACCAAACAGGCTTTCTCTTACTTTTGCAGATGCTGAGAACGTGTTCACTCCCAGATCTTTGCAAACTGTACAGAACTTTAGTTGATGTTCCCAGTGTAGCAGATGTGCAGCATCAACATAATCTTGAAACAGATGATACGGAAGATGAACAAGCCAAAGAAGGACACTCTGATTCTGAGGACATGTGAGTGCACATGTATCAAGTTTATCAAGTATTTCAACAGGCATCTTAGATCAAGAATATTTTTGGTTAGGCACCAACAAATATACACAGTATACCAGCATGGGGGTTTTATTCAAATTTTAAAAAACCTGTATCATTATTTACTTTGAGTCTTGTTCCAGAGAATTGTGAAGCTGATGTACTGCTTACAACAGCTGTCTGAATTTCCTTTCCAAATTCCATCCAAGATGCTATTCTGTCCGACTTCTGCACCTTGCATTCTGCTGAAGCAGATCAAAGTTGTTGGCTACTGTTCTTCTAGAAATAAAGATTTCTTGAATATTTTTTCATACATTGTGGGAATTTCGATCACCTATCTTCTTTACTGTTGCATTGGGATGTCCTTCATGTCCCCATAATTCTTTCAGGGACTTCAAAATCTGACCCTGGCTCTTGACTATTCCCTGCAGCTTGGGTAGTCTGCAGGGATAAAATGATCTGGTGTATCTATTCTGATGAAATATCTAGATTTCTTTTTGCTCCAGATACATTTTTATCTCGATTGGGAATGTTATACTTGGCAGGGTTCTATAATAGTGCACAAATACAAAGATTTTTAAATTATCTTACTAATAAAGTTGAATTGAGAATCTATCATCATCTTTTTACAAAATGGTCTGGTATCTGTTTAGTTAATCTGTTCCATGTGTCTTGCATGATACAGTGGTTATCAGTGCTGTGATCATGTTGGACTGAGGACACAAATACTTGTCTCTTCCCTGCCCCCTGCCCCCCCAGCTACATTGGCTGAACAAATGAGATGAGCTCTTCCTACAAGGTTTGCCTTGTAAAGTATTAATTATGTAAACTTTCTATCACTTTCTTTTAGTACGTTTGAAGAAGCAGACACAGATTTGCAGGAACTCCGGGCCTCAATGGAACAGTTGCTTAGGGAGCAGCCTAGTGAGGAATTCAGTGAAGAGGAGGAGTCTACTTTAAAGGCTAATGTCATCGAATGCATAACAAATGGTACAGAGCTGGATGAAGGTGATGAGAATAACCCCAGCAGTGAAAGTGCACTTAATGAAGAATGGCAGTCAGGTATAATCTCTCTTATACCTGTTTTATGTTAGTTATCAATGTTAACAATTCAAACACAGAATAATGTTTTTGCGTTGTATACTTACAATTAAATAAAGCTCTAATAGCTTTTATACAGAAGTTTTTAAAAAGCACATAATATTTAGACTTCTGAAAGTTAAGGTCAACATCTAAGCAACATTCAGTGTTGCAAATTAAATGTTGGCTGTTTGTTAGGCAGTGATTTTAAGTCATTGTTTCCTCTAGTTGTCTTAAACTTGTCTTCAAAGAAGATCAAAGACTCTGTGCACAACATATGTTTTGAATAATTCATGACTGCAGTGTAAGAGTGAAAAAGAAATAGCAATTTGACATGACTAGAGTATCTGGGATCCAGCTTACACTACAATTAAGTAATTTTAACAGGCAGTCAAAAGGAACATGAAATTATTAACCTTGTCCTTAGCCCAAAATAGCTTTCAACGTAGTCAGACTAAAAATGAGACACAAATTTATTACTGCTCTTAGCATTTTGCATTAGCTATACACAATGATGTCCTGAAATTTCAGGGTTTTTTAATTCTGGTTGAAATATTAAGTATTTAACTACTGCTGTAAAATCAAGTGCATTTAGAAATATAGTTATAAAAAGATGTAGAAAAATCTATAATGTAAAACATAGCTTTTGTGTAGTTTTGGTTTATTGAAGACAGTTTTAACAAACTGAACATCTGTGAATATACCTGTAAGATATTATCTATATAATACATTCCAATAAGTATTTTAAGGTAAAATAAACTTGGGTAGTACCATCTTCTTTCATTTTTGACAGTGCTGATGTTATACACTGATAACATACAATATTATCTGGTTTTGTGATTCTGCTGTTGTTGCAAGCGGTATTTGGTGTCAGTGTCACGCCTTCTAGATTCATGATACTTTGTAAGAATTGCAGTTTTATTGTTGGGGGCAGGAGGAGGGCATTCAAAACTCAGAGGAACAGACAGAACTTGAAACCAAATCTGTTCAAGATCCAGAAGGTACATAGAGGATTAGAAGTCATCTAATGGTTTTTAACCCATATACAACTTTCCTTTTTATTTCAATGATAATTTCTTATTGATAGTGACTGTTGATACTTGAATCAGGGCTAAGATTGGTTCAGCATTATACCTTACACTAGTCATATATAGGAACTGAAAGTAGCAGAGTTTTAATACTAACTCACAAAGTCTGTGACCTACCAAGCAATACTATGTTGTTTTTAAAGATCTGATAATATAAGCTCTGAAATCTAGAAAGTTGTATATTTTTCCCTTGGTAGATAAGTATTTGAATTATGAAAAGACGTCATTTTCTTGGGCAAAAGCAGCTTGCATTTTATAATAGGATTTACATAGGGACTCTATCTTCTATTTTTAAATACAACCTTTTTTGTTAAGCTTACCTAATATTTGACTGTTATAAATGTATTTGTAAGGTTTCTGTAGCCTATAAGCAAAATCATCTTGACTTCTCTCACGTAGCTTATCACACCAATTGGCATACTGAATGTGCTGCACAAAGGAGATGCACTCATAAAAGAATGAGTAACTTAGTAGCTAAATTAGTGCTGGGTTTTTTTAGACTTGCTCCATGGAACAAGATGCATCTCAGCGCAGAAATTAAATAACTGATTCTTAATATACATGTTCTTATTATGCTAGAAGACAGCTGCTTCATTAAGCAGCTTTTTTCCCTAGTGTGGGACAGCCACTGAACCCCTGCATCAGTTCCACCTTAGAAATATTTGGAGTGGTTAGTTGACTTACTAACGTTGCTTTGCTAAATAAAAGTCTGCTTTAATACCATACCTTGTTTTCCTTCAGTATGGATAGCCTTATGGCTAACTCTGAATGGGGTTTTCGAGGAGGTAGCTAGATGCTTCCCATTTGGGATTCAGAATTTCTTTCTTGTCAAGAAAGGCACTGTTCCCATTTTCTTGCAGGTTGTTGAGAACATCTGTCAACATACAGTGGTCCTGAGCCTACCTGCTTTCATTACATTTAGAGATCTGTGTGGATATCAAGTTTATGGGCATAGAAACAACATCAAGAATATAAGAGAACTGACGGGGTTTTACTGTTGTTTTGTTTTTTTTATAGATAATAGTGATGGAGAGATTGCCAGTGAATGTGAAGAATGTGATAGTATCTTCAGCCATTTGGAAGAGTTGAGATATAACCTGGAGCAGGAAATAGGCTTTGATAAATTCATTGAAGTTTATGAGAAAATAAAGGTTTGTGGAATAACCTCATGTTACAATACTCTGTCCACAATACTCTGAGAAACAAGTACCGAGGGCTGTTGACTGTGCTGATAACTAATTGCGCTGTGTGACTAGAATCAGTGCTTATTTCTTTAGTCTTTTATTCTGTTTCTACACACTAAAATATAAACAGAGAAAATGCCATGGCAGTAGATTAAAGAGGAAAACTTTGGGTTTAAGCATGAATTGTATTTAATAAATTTGAACTATTTAATTCTATATCCATATTTTGGCCATATTAATTTTTGTCCTTTCTTCTAGGCTATACATGAAGATGAAGACGAAAATATTGATATTTGTTCAACCATAGTTCAGACTATTCTTGGAAATGAACACAAACACCTGTATGCCAAAATACTTCACCTAGTAATGGCAGACGGAGCCTACCAAGAAGGTAATCTCAATACATCCTGGCAATCATGGCTTGTCTTATGTTATTTCTTGGTCATATACAATAGGTTCAAATATACTTTTAAAACATACCTGTGCTTTGTTACATTGATTTTTTTTTTTTCCCACGAAGGGTATTTTTAGTCCTGCAACAAAATGTGTCAACCTTTGATTAAACATGCTGACCGTTCTGATTTAACAGTATGTACATATACTATCAAGTGTAACAATAGTTGTCTCGTGAAAGGTGCAGTATAATTATTTAATTTTTGTAAAACAGTTATGCGGATTGGGAAGATGGAAGTCTAAAATAAGACTTTCAGAACTAAAAACAATTTTATCTTAAGAAATAATTAATTTTTAGCTAAAATAATACTCTTTTTTCCAAAACTCTACTTTTAATGGGTTGCAGTATCACTGCTTTTCTAAAAAGAAAATTTCATGTGGCTCTTTGTCCTGTAATTGTCATTTTTCGGAACAACTTGATGTGGAGGTACCATCCATCTTAGGTTTCAGGTGGCTCAGTAATACATGAGGAGAATTCATTCTGATTTGGAGCCCTGCCTAGCCCTGCCCTAATTCTTTAAATTTCAGACTTGTAAAGAAAACATCCCTTGCTAATAAAGGTTTATAAGAGGACAAATGACAGAGGCATATTCATGAGCTTCTGTCTCAAAAGTTTTATACTCTTCAAATAAGAAAAGTTAGGGGAAAAAAATCTATATTGCTGTCTTCCAAGAGAATTTTTCTAACTGAAGCAAGCCACTTGAGGTGAAACTATCTTAAATTTGCTAATCCAGGAAAGAAGACATGTTGTTCAGTATTTGTACACATAGTGCTTTCAAGGCAGTTTTGGTAACAGTCACCTCATTGGTGACTCACTTAGTGAATTCCTATATTATTGCTTACTAAATTGTGGTTTCTAGTTTGTTTTGTTACCCCAGCTTGCTTTTGTGTGTTTGGGTCTCCTTTTCACTCTGTCTCTCCCCCTCTCATGCTTTTTACAGATAATGATGAATAAACTTGACTCAGGAAATGCCTTAATACCGTACTACATATTGGTGTTTGAAGTCTGCACAGCTGAATAACAAATTTTAGTGGAGAACATAACGTGGGATGGGAGAAGCAAGACTTCAAAAAAGAATGTTGATTGTATGAAGAAGAGGACAAACATGCCATTTAAAATTGAGAGACCTATACAGTTCTCCTGTGTGTACTTGCATATGTGTTCATCAAATATTAGATGCCCAAAATAAAAAAACCAAAGCCAAACCAACAACAAAACAAAAAACCACAAAGCCTCTAATCTTCCCAATTCCAAAAGAAATAGACATGAATACCTGTAGATCTTCTGATACAATGCTGAGACCTAAGATGTAAAACAGAATTTCTGCCATGTCAACAGTTGGCTGGTACAGTTAAGCAATTGGAGGTATTACTGTGTTGTGGAAGTACCCACATCTAGCTATTCACTTACATTCATTCTCTTTACACCTACGTAAAGCAATTACTTAATTTTTATTGAACCCTGTGGTTGTATTTTAATAGCTTCTTAATCTAGTTTTCCAGTTTCAGCATTTCACTTTTTCCTTAATTAAAAAATTACTATATTTTGAAGCTGAAGGCTTCTGTCACTTCTTAACCAGTGTCATCTGAAATATCTTACTGGTGTTTCTAAATCAGGGCAAACTGATACTTCAGTCATTGAAATGTCTGGATTTTTTTGAGATTGTAAAATTCATTTGGAGCGAGAATACTTTTTTCCTCAATATTTTTCTTCCCTTTCCCAAAATCTCCAGTATTTAGCTCTCTGGAATTTTGTTACCTGGTTGGTGATAATATAGTATGATGTTGAATTGAAAGGAGTGGTGTTTTCCCATTTAAAAAAAAAAATAAAAATCTTACTGTTACATTCCAGCAGCCACAGGGGAGAATGAAGTATTGGAGGCATAAGACTTAACATCTTTGGGCTCGTGTTTTGTAGCTTGATTTCCAGCACCCCAAAAGAAAAAGCAAGTTTCTTCTGCCCCGCATTTCCCTGTTCCTCCTGTAAAAGCAGTACTCTATAGGGCAGACGTTAGGTATGCTATTGTTTTCCAATCATCACCTCTGGAACAGCTGTATTGGCTTACCTGTACAATAAGTCTTTTGTTACAAATCTGATGAACTATGAAACTTCCAACTGCCCTATGGGAGAAAAATAGATTCTTTTTTTCAGCTGTAGCCAGTTACAGTCTAAAACTGTCAAAAGTTACTCTTCCACAAAGTAAAATCAAGTATATACATATATATATGTAACTTACAACTGTCAAAATATGTACATGATTTTTGTATAGTTGTTTTATGGTGGTGTTATTAAAGTTTTGCTCACTGAAAAGTGTTAATTTTTTTAAACACATCCAATTCTTAAAGGTAGAGTAAGTTTGATCTATTTCAGCTGTACCTTGGGAACCTGTGATGAGAATAAAATTAATAATCATAAATGTCTTTTAATTTTTCTATATCCTTATTTACCTGATGAAATACATCTTGTTTCATCTAATGAGAAAGGATGATCATTGTTGGAAACAGTGCTCATTCTGTCCTATGCTGCTTCTCTTTCCCCTTCTTTTTGTTTTTGGGGTTCTTTTTGGTTGGCTGGTTTCATTTAACTTCCCACAGTAACTTTTGGGTCTTTTCCCTAGGTTTCTCTTCCATTCCACTTTTCACTGATGAATAATCTAGTCAGAGATGATCCTCATAAGCTACATCATCCATGACATGTAGCAAATACACTCTAAAGACTATTAAAGAATTGAGTCTGCATTATTCTCCTTTTTGGGGTTTGCTTTTCAAATCATACCTTGCCCACCTTTTGGGGGAAGGGAGGACCCAAAACCTTCAGATTAAGAAGACTACAGATCAACCATAAGGAATGAAGAAAATATTCCAACTGCTATATTCTATGCTCTATGGTTTTGAGTTTTTTCAAGGTGATACAGTCTTACTGAAGTTAAGACTTAGGGAGTGTTTTATTTCTTAAAATTTGAATCTTATAATTACTGACACTTCATTTCTTATGCAGCGTGCTAGCTTGCTTCTGGTAAGAAAATGGACATAATATGCAGACTTCAAGATTTACAGACATGGAGCTTTTTATCAATTAATGAATTTACAAATACACAGAGATTGTGCACAGCTTTTCAAGAATAATCTTCAAACCTACCACCCAGTAGTAGATGTCCTTGGAATGCCTCAGGAGCTCATTTAAAATTGACACAGTAAGTAAATTTGTCTGCTAAACAAATAATTTTATCTGAAATTTTAAATCTCTAATGAATGTTATAAGAACATCAAGGACAGTGTGACTTCAGGATGATTTATTGGTCTGTATGTAATAATAACTTATAATAGTTTAATAATATATACATTATATATTATAACTTACTGTTATATATATAACTTACTGTTAAGCAATAACTTACTGTTGAGCATTTGGCTTGTATTCATACTGCACACTACAAACAATTTTTTGTTGTAATTCTAGTAGCAGATTGAGATACAGAATGGTATTCTTGGCACAAACATACTCTGTAAACTCTTTTACATTATGTCCCTGTCTTCAGTCTGTCTTCTTGACCCCTGAAGCTGACCACAGTTCAGATGAGGGATCTTTAAAAGAAACAAACAAACAAAAAAACCCAACAAAGAAACCACACATCCACCCCTCCCAAAACCCAAAAAAACACAACCCCCAAAACCCAAACTCATAATGTGTCTCTTCTGCTGCCCTACAGACATGATTGTGGCTCATGACACTGCAACCTCTTGGCTAACTATACTTAAATAGCTGTATGTGCACCTTTGTTTTTCGACTTTCAGCAGGAAGGAGTAAAACCCCAGCAGTGAGGCAGAACCAGAGAGGATGCATCCTCAGGGCTTGGGTCAGGAAGATGGAGTCTTGACTGCTCTTGGGGTTCATTTTGACCTGAATGGGTACAGTAATCCTACCCCAAGCATCTGCACCTGAAACGTTTTTCAAAGAACAGAGCCTGAAGAGGCTTTTGCTTTTCAGTTTGCTGGACTTTGAGCATGTACATATTTGAAGTTACTACTGGAAGGTACTTCCAGTAGGATTTATTACCTGGTTGGGCAGTGTGAACCAAAGCAGATCACTAACATTTCTGTGGTCTGGTAAGCGAAGGGTTGATTGAAACAGAAGTTCCAGTGTACATATTCCTGACATGGCGCTCTGTGCTCTTGAGACATCTACATCATTTGTCAATAAATCTTGTTTCAACTTTCAGTGCTTCAGTGCTTCTGTCTCCCTCTTGTTCTAATTTGTGCATAAATGCTGTGTTTATTCAAGCACGCATTCTCTTTTGTTCTAAAGCTTTACAACCTTTGCCTAAATCTGTTGAAAACTTACAAAATTATTTTGTAGTATTGGGTGTTTTTTTCACGTTTATTTGCAGAGGAAACTACACCCTCCCAAAACTCTGACTGCCCTCAACCCGGAGCTGAGCTGTGAGTTCTTGACACAGCATTTAGCACATGCATGCCTGAGCCAGCCCAGGCCTGTCACCGCGCAGCCCAGGGCGCAGCATCATGGCAAGGGGGGGAAGATGGAGGGGGGGGCTCCCCAGGGCTGCAGGTAGGGTCCTGAGGGTGGTGGAGGGTGAGTCTGAATCAGCATGGAAATGCATAAGTTCCTGTGATTTGTAAGTGTTACCCCGTGCGAAGCCAGTTCTGAAAACCCTACACATAAACACAAATCTTCATAAGTTTACAAAACGTTGTTACTCAAATAATTTACAAATCAAAAATATAGAGAAATATACAGAACTTACTCAACTGGGTAGCAAGCGTTTAGCTAGAGCACAGTTTCTCAGCTTGTATCAGTGATGCCATCCTTACGCTCCTTTTTCTGGGGGACAAGGGCATGGCACGGTATGTCCAGTTTCCCCAAATGACTAGATGCAAATTGAAATAAAATATGATGCTTTTAGCACAGTTATGACGTTGTGTATGGTTGCACTCTGTATCAATCTTCTCCTCAGCCAGCAGGTGGGGTAGAAGCATGCCCCTGACTAAATTACTGATTTGACTTTTATCTCTTCTCTAAAAGCACCTCATCAAGGCTCAAATGAAGCTAGGCTCTACTTAATTTTATTAACTGTGATAAACCAAAGACAGATATAGAAACTTGATTACTCAATCCTGTAAAACGTTTTTCTTCCCAAATAATTGTGTGCTTTCTCAAATCTTATTTTAACACTTGTTCATTCATGAGCCATGTAGACAAAAATCTAGCATATAATAGAAACCAATGGTTACCATTCCTAGAACATTTTGCTATTTTTGTCACAGCATTTTAGATTGAGCAATTCACAGAGTTTAAGTAGTAGTTTGAAAATCCATAAAAAGCTTCTTCCTTTAAATTAAATTTGTGTGTTAATGCAATATGCATTTCAAATGCATTTCCAAGTTGATATGTTTTCCAGCTGAGCTGATGAGTTCATCAGTTCAAACAGTATAACTTTGAACGGTTGGCTTATGCAAGAGTCTTAAAAACACGTCTTCAGCAACTAAAACCTTAATTGAACTGCTTCCATAAAGATATATTAATTTGTAGTTACTTGTGAGACACATATATAGGAGTTCAGCTGCTCCTGCTAAATTGCTTGTCATGAGCACCTCTGATCTGGTGCAATCTTCTGGATTTTATTTCCAAGACATCTTTAAACCAAGATGGGATTTAGCTAATTCCATTAACTCTCTTTTTAATGATACAGTTTAAAAACTCACAGAGCCAAAGACTTCGAGAGTTTTTTTTCACATTAGCGGCACAAAAAATGCCAAAACCAGGCGGGTTGCACAGTGGGAAAACTCTGACGAGGTAGCATTTGCTTAGTTTCAAGATGGCTGTGACAGCTTTCACAAGTCATCTCTGAGGTTGACTGTATCAAGTGTGAGGCTGGGGCGTTGCATGACTCACTTCTGCTTGGCTGATGGATGTTCCCTTAGGGACTGTAGTCAGCCAGGAGAAAATACTGTTCAGTTTTAAGTAGCGATGTGGCTTAAACTGATGCAGACATGCTCTGAGGACAAAGGAACCATAATCAGGTTCTTGACATACCCTAATTTTTGCTGTATCCTGCAGACAGTCCTAACAGTAATCTTTTCTCTAGGGGAAGGGATGAAGCATGTATTTTTGCTGTACCCTCAATATAGGATAAAACTTCCTCAGATTCAAATTTTAGGTAAAAACCCTGAAATTCTAGCTCTCAATAAAATTTTAAATCTCAAGTAATACTTCAGGGACACTCTTTTTTCCTCCTATCACCTTCCCCATCAGCAGTCAAGAGTTCTCATTGCTGTTTGTTTTATTGCTGCTAGAACTATTTTAAATCTATTAGAGTAGTTTTGCAAAAGTAAGGTACATAGTCTTTTTCTGAATAAGTGATTGATTTGATATAGAAAAGACAGATAACCTGAGATATAGAAAATATAGATATATTTTCTATATCTCAGGATATATAAAAGACAGAAATATAGAAATAGGGATATAGATATAGATATAGGGATATAGAAAAGACAGAAAACCTGAGATACCATTAATGATGACTTAGAGCTCTGTCTACTGTAGAGCTATACCAGCATGACCACAGCTTAAAGGGTCAGTCAGTCTCCTTTTTATAAACTGCTGTAGCTGCTGTACTTCCTCTAAATTGTTTCTTACTCTGTACTAACCTGTAACAATTCTCGATTAAGATGTCTAAAAGACAGTAATAAAATGCATCTAATCTGCCATTGTTGTGGTGCACTTAGTTGATCCTTTCCCACTGACGCTAGTTTTGATAACTTACATGGCAATTTGGAGTAGTTTAGTCTTGTTCTTCAAATTTTGTAAGAGGAAATCAAAAGCTGAAGATTATGCCACTTGAGCTTCTCAATAGATTAAATTTAGACTTAACACTGGACCTACTTTTATGCCTTTTTAATTCTAAGAAACACTAGTATATTTTCTATACTTAACAGTTTTAAAGCCTTATTTAGTAGATAAGTATTTTACTGTTAGTAAACATATATGGAGAATTGTTTCCACAGCAGTAAAACATCTCTAATGCAATTCTTAGCTATTAATAATATAGCTTTTTTTTTCAGCTGTTGAAAAGCCTGATTGCACTGAATTGTGTATCTTGTTCCACCGTGGACTTTAGTACATCAGTTAAAGATCACAGTGCCCTGAATAACTTAACTCACTGTATTCACTTAATTCACTGCACTGCTCCTTTCCTCAGATGACTGCTATTGCTCTATTGCTTTCTCTATGCTGGGCAATCTTGTTTCTCCAGGAAGAGACGCCAGCAGTTTCTAAGAGACAGTGGGATTAAGCATTGCCAGCTGGGAAACGGAGCAGAGTTCAATCCTGGCCTGTGACCTTTGCTAAACATGCAGTGATACTACAGTAACTAGTCTGCCCAGATCAGGAATGATGGCTTTTCCACCACAAATACCAGTATCTAGCCATACATACATAGTGGAGCATGGATGAGCAGTCATAAGGCCTCCTTCCTCCCTGTAAAACTTAAAGAAAGCTTCGGTCAAATCCACTGTTACCTGTTAAGATGCTCCTGTTCTCAGCTGTTTATTGTATTCTACATAGCCTGCAGGGCTATGATCTTATTGTCATCACAGAGAGACCTGGTGGGATGGCTTCTATGACTGGAGCGTTGGAATGGAAGGATACAGGCTCTTTAACAAGGACAGGCAGGGGAGATGGGGGCGGGGGGAGTCGCCCCCTATGTCACTGACCAGCTGGAGGTCATGGAGCTCTGCCTGGGGATGGATGAGGAGCCAACTGAGAGCTCATGGGTCATGATTAAAGGGAGGTCAGGAACAGGTCTGCTACAGGCCACCTGACCAGGAAGACCAAGTAGATGAGGCCCTCTGTAGACAGATAGGAGCAGCCTCACGTTCACAAGCCCTGGTCCTCATGGGGGACTTCAAGCACCCCAGTATCTGTTGGAGGGACAGCACATCAGGGCACAAGCAATCCAGGAGGTTCCTGGAATGCACTGACAATAAATTCCCTCTCCAGGTGATGGAGGAGCCAATGAGGAGAGGTGCTATGCTGGACCTTGTTCTCACCAGCAAGGAGGGGATGGTGGAGAGTGTGAAGCCCAAGGGCAGCCTTGGCTGCAGTGACCGTGAAATGGTTGAGTTCAGGATCCTGAGGGCAGCAAGGAGGGTGCACAGCAAGCTCACTATCTGGCATTTCAGGAGAGCAGACTTTGGCCTCTTCAGGGACCTGCTTGGCAGAGTAGCATAGGCTAAAGCCTGGAGGGGCCCTCTTCCCTCACAACCAGCCCAAGAAAGCTGGTTGATATTCAAGGATCACCTCCTCCAAGCTCAGGAGTGATGCATCCCAATAAAGAAGAAGTCAGGTAAGAATGCCAGGAGGCCTGCATGGGTGAACAAGGAGCTCCTGGACAACTCAAACACAAAAAGAAAGCCTACAGAGGGTGGAAGCAAGGACAGGTAGTCTGGGAGGAATACAGAGAAATTGTCCGAGCAGCTGGGGATCAAGTTAGGAAAGGTAAAGTAGTGTTAGAATTAAATCTGGCCAGGGACATCACAGGCAACAATAAAAGCTGCTATAGGTATGCTGGTGGTAAAAGGAAGACTGGGGGAAATGTGGGCCCTCTATGGAAAGAAACAGAAGACCTGGTTACCCTGGATATGGAGAAGGCTGAGATACTCAGTGACTTTTTGCCTCAGTCTTCACCAGCAAGGGCTCCAGCCAAACCACCCAAGATGCAGAAGGCAAAGGCAGGAACTGGGAGAATGAAGAACCACCTACTGTAAGAGAAGATCAGTTTTGAGACCATCTAAGGAACCTGAAGTTGCACAAATCCATGGGACCTCATTACATGTATCCATGGGTCCTGAGGCAACTGGTGGATGAAGTGTCTAAGCCACTATGCATCCTATCTGAGAAGTCGTGGAAGTCCAGTGAAGTTCCTAATTACTGGAAAACGGGAAACATAACCCCCATTTTTAAAAAGGAAGATAAAGAGGACCCAGGGAACTACAGGCCAGTCAGTCTCACCTCTGTGCCCAGCAAGATCATGGAGCAGATCCTCCTAGAAAGTATGCTAGGGCACATGGGCAATAAGGATGTGATTGGTGACAGCCAGCATGGCTCCATGAAGGGCAAATGGTACCTGACAAATTTGGTGGCCTTCTATGATGGGGCTACAGTGCTGGTAGATAAGGGAAGAGCAGCTGACATCATCTACTTGCACTTGTGCATAACATGTGACACTGTCCTGCATGACATCCTTGGCTCTAAATCAGAGAGACATGAGTTTGATGGATGGACTATTTGGTTGATAAGGAATTGGCTGAACAGTCACACTCAAAGAATTGTGGTCAGCAGCTCAATGTTCAAGTGGAGAGCAGTGAGGAGTGGCACTCCTCGGGGGTCAGCATTGGGACCAGCGCTAACATCTTTGTTGGCAACATTGACAGTGGGATTGAGCACACCCTTAGCAAGTTTGCCGATAACACCAAGCTGTGTGGTGTGGTCAACACACTGGAGGGAAGGGATGCCATCCAGAGGGACCTGGACAGGCTTGAGAGGTGGGACCGTGTGAAGACCATGACATTCAACAAGGCCAAGTGCAAGGTCCTGCACATGGGTCAGGGCAATCCCAAGCACTAATACAGGCTGGGCAAAGAGTGGATTGAGAGCAGCCCTGCGGAGAAGGACTTGGGGGTATTAGTGGATGGAAAACTGACTGTGAGCCAGCAAGTGCACTCACAGCCCAAAAAGCCAACTGTATCCTGGGCTGCATCAAGAGAAGTGGGCAGCAGCTCAAGGGAGGGGATTCTCCTCCTCTATTCCACTCTCATGAAATCCCACCTGCAGTGCTGTGTCCAGCTCTGGAGACCCCAACATAAGAAGAACATGGACCTGCTCAAGTGGGTCCAGAGGAGTCCATGAATATAATCAGGGGGCTGGAACACCTCCCCTCTGAGGACAGGCTGAGAGAGTTGGAGTTGTTCAGCCTAGAGAAGAGAAGGCTCCAGGGAGACCTTATAGCAGCCTCCCAGTACTTAAAGGGGGCCTGCAGGGAAGATGGGGAGGGACTCTTTTTGTCAGGCAGTATAGTGGTAGGACAAGGGGTAGTGGCTTTAAACTGAGGAAGGGTAGATTTAGATCAGATATAAGGAAAAATTCTTTACTGTGAGGGTGGTGAGACACTGGAACAGGTTGCCCAGAGAAGCTGTGGCTGCCCCCTCCCTGCAAATGTCAAAGGCCAGGTTGGACGGGGCTTTGAGCAACCTGGTCTAGTGCCTTCCATGGCAGGGGGTTGGAACTAGATGATCTTTAAAATCTCTTCCAACCCAAACCATTCTATGATTGATTCTATGGTTCTTTCCCTCTGCTGATTATCAGGACCAGCAGAATGAAATGTGCACACACCCTCATGCTTTGGCACAACCATAGCGTCATTGATTAAACTTCTGAGAAAATAGGTTTTAGCCATGTCACCAGACTCTGAGCTGCAGTTGGTGGGGATATGAACACATCTTCCATTCTTCTTACTCTGTCACAATGAAAGCAACCTCCATCAGAAGGATGGGGTGCAACAGATGGAGGTATAACTTAAACCACTTCATAATAGTTCCTAAAGCTCATCTGTCAAGAAATATGCAAGACTCTTTGTGCAGTGTTAGTAAGAGAAATTTATGTATGAACATGCAGTGTGAAATAGGCCTGCTGAGGAGCAAAAGCGGTGTAGTATATAATGTTTATCTTGCATTAATCAATTGTGATGTACTTACTTAGCACTATTTTTGTTTTCACTTGCTGGCAAAACTCCCCACAGTTGTTGTCTTCTGCCTTACAGCAGTTAAAAATGTGAGAAATGTATAACTGAGTTTAAAAAATTTACTAATTGTGAAATTGTCTGTTTTATCATATGATAAACCATGGGTGCTTGTCAAGAGGGATCACACTAATCCATAGTATGAAACAGGTCAGATCCCATCCTACAGTCACTAGCTTTGACAAAGCTGTTTAATACCTTAACTCAGGTATTTGGAGCTTAAATTCAGAGGCCTTGCATACAAGGACTGTAAGACATAGGGTGTCTCTCCTGCCCCTCCATCCTGCATTTGTGTGTCATAGTGGTGTCTGAAAAATATGCTGCTCACTTACTGTTACACTGATGTTCATGGAAACTGCAGGTACCTCATTTCTGGAAATCAAACCCTGATGCTTTTTCAGCCTTAGGGAACTGTATTTCCTTGCCATAGGATAACAGAGAGGTCAGAAGGCTTTGTGGTCCTTGGACAGAAGACTCTGCAGAATAATAGAATGAACTGGGGGGAAAAAAAAAAAAAAGTGTGTTGAAAGCATCTGGGAGTTTTTTGTGCATACTAGACAATATATTCTATATGCATTTTCTGTGACTAAGTTTACTGTTACCAAGGCCCAGAATTAGCCAAATAAAACAGCAGGGAAGCCTTCTCTGTGTTTCTTGACTCCAGTTCTCACTAACATTTTTACATTCACTAACTCCCTCTTCTAATGGAAGCTGGAGGAAAAGTGCCGAGTACAGCACTAATGACATGAAGAAAAACACTGAAGGAAGCAGCAGGGAGGCCAGGGTTTCAACCACTCTCCCCCTCTTGCCCAGGAAAATTTCAGTGACCTCTTGACACCTCTCATGGGAAACTTTAAATTGACAAGAGTATTTGCCAAGTAAATACAGAAAATGGCATTAAAATAGTATTGTTTCTGACTTAATCCTCCTAAAGTCAATGAAAGTGAGTTAAGGTTCCCGCAGCAGCTATAACACACTAACCTCATTCTAGATGGCAGCCTATGTGGATATGTATCAGAACTGATTAAAAAACACTTTGACACACTCCCTAGTATTCACTTGGGAAACTGAAAACAAAAATGCAAAAAAATAAATTACAACTTGTTTCTGGATTGTCCTGGTATTTTGGTTAAAACTGCTATGTTTCATGTTATGCAACATTACCTAGAGTCAAAACATTGTTAATTTCTCCTATAAAAACAAAATGGGAAGGCATTTCAAGTTTGTTATACCCTGATTGTTTATTCTGCCCTGTTTTCACTGGGGTAAATTACTCAGGAATGATTGTTGGGATTCTTGGAATATATTCTGACTTTATTATCTGCCAGTTGCCAATTTTTCTTCTGAAATGTGATGATCGGGAATGGAGGGATATTAGAGTACACTGCATCTCAAGCGTCTCCATACCATTTCTCCCCACACCTGGGGAATGCATCCGCTACCCAGCAACACTTGCTGGTCATTACTAATTCTAATCCTGCTCGTTAACGGTATTCCAGGAAACAGGTCACTAAACTGGAGATCTGTGGTTTAGTTCTGGGAACTGTCCCTTTGCTTCCTCCCCAGCAAATGATTTAATTTATCCTGCAAAGATAATTGAATCTATGACAGACATTATCTCCCCTCATTTGTCTTGCCTTCTCTTTTTCATGATTAGCTGCAAAGTCTTCAATGTATGAGGTAACTCTGCCTTCATACTCCCCATCCCTGTCATATAGAAAAGGCACAGCACAATAAATACCATAAATAAGAATTCTTTCAGACTGCAATACCAGAAAAATACTGACTGACTAATGTGAACTAGCATGTAGGAAAACACCTAGCATAGACCATTTGCCAACAACTGTTTTGAACACAGCTGCCTTAGCTATATTTAAGGACTATGACATGGATTAAAAATATATATCCTTTTTTTAGTGTAGGTGTGACCTTGGAGAAGAATGGTGGTAGAAATGCATTAGCAGTTCACAGTGATGCTTGCAAACAGGTTTTTGGCACCCTTATCCGTTGCCAGGGCCCTAGTCATATCCACACGCAGAGAGTTGCTGCTCGCATTTTCTGGGACATGTGGGAAAACATTTCTTGAAAATGAGTTTGACTATAGCTCATATAAAGCGTATATTTAAGAGGTATTTAAGGGCTGATTCTTAGCTAAAAGGATGGAATCCAGCTGCCTGTTTTCTTTGGCCCTGAGAGACAGTTTGATATGATTTACATTTTCAGAGCTGGCTGCACAAAGAGCTAGAGGGTTGGTTTTGAGGCTTTTTGAGTTGGTTTTTTTTTGTTGGGTTTTTTTTTTTTTTGTGTGTGTTAGTAAATATCTTACAGCCTGAATTCCTAGTTCCACAGAATCAGTGACTCCAGGCTGTGTGACAATATAAGTAAGCACACAGGCTGGAATTTATTGCTAGTAATGATCTATGAGATAAGATTTCCAACTAAGCCAGTGCAGAGAGGTCTCTTGCCAGATGTGTGGGAGTGAAAGTGACACAAATCTACAAAAAAAAAAATATCTTTGGCAGTCCCAGAGTGATTATATAGCCTTGTAGCACTAGCAGCCTCAGAGAATTCATTTTGCATCTCAATGTCTTCATCGACTTAAAAGCCAAGTCCCAAGTTTTATAAAAGAAATCCAAAGTAGTGCCATGAATACTCCATAAATTAATCTCACTTCTTTAATCTTATCTGAACAAGGGAAGTTCTGGGGTTTTTTTCTACATTCCTGTTTGTAAAGAACTGTGGTAGTAGAATGATAGTGATTCTGCAAAAAAACCCACCAGGGAACTTGTCCTCTTACTCCCTTACTTTCATCCCAATGTAATTAACTTTCCTCCAGACTCAAGCTACATTGGAGATGCTTGTTTGTTGCTTCTAAGATATCACAGACAAAAACAATGGTACATGGATGGTACACTGATCACATCCAAACCTCTGTCTACATCCTTTCATCAGTGTACAGAAATTGCAGCTAACTGAAGCTGTATAGGAGCTTCTGTACCTTTCAGACAACACAGTAAGTATAACTTGCGTAATGGGAATGCCACTTTCCTTGTAGCTGAGGATACATTCCAAAAAGGGATGCTTCCATCCAAGAAAATGCTTTACCTTGGTGTAAGGACACTGCTTTGACTAGTTCAGAATGGAAATGTTAGTGCACTTGAAACACTGTAGCACATTTTAATTTTTTTATATCCTAGTACACAAACTATTACAAAACCCATCTCATCACTCATGTGTTTGATAGCACAGCAGAACTGTTTAAGTGTGGCAGGGATGTTTGAAAAGTAAACATGCTGATAATCCTACTTGCCTGTCAGATAGCTCTGCCCAGCAGGCAGTTTTAGTAGGAGAATGCTATTTTAAGGAAATAAATCTCTTTGAAAAAACTAGCTGAGCATGCTTTTAAGAACTAACAAGACAACTCTTATTTTTGGCAAACTATCAAACTGTTGCAGCACTCAAAATTCTAAAATGGCTTAGTTTACAATTTAAACAAGCAAATTATTTTTTGTAGATTTTGCTCTAAAAACACATGAGTTTCCTATGGAAATATGTCACATATTTATCCCGGAACGTCTTATCAGTCCCTGCTCCTAGCCTGGGAGTGTGGCACAGCTACATTCAGACTGTCTTCTGGGACAAAATCCAAATGGACTTACTGCAGAGATTTAGGTGAAGGGAGTACAGTGCTTTTCAACAGATTTCCTGATTTGGACAGTGGAAAGAACTGCAGGACTCACCGTAAAACACACACAAGCCACAGTACAGGCATATCATTGCTGTTACTATACATTTCTCATGCTTTAATGACCACAAAAGCACAAGCGGTTTTTAAGAGTTGCTTCTCTGTAAATGCACTTCCAGTAGCTGCTCTTAGAATAACGCACCCAGAATAAGGTGTTCACTAAAACCTGCAGAAATTTCTGAGTTTTCATTATGTTGTTGTACAGTTGCCCAAAAGAGAAATAACATCCCTTACACCTGTTGTACAGCCTATGCTCTGAGTGTACTCGAAAATTTCTTATCTAGAAAGACTGAAGGGGGTGCTTAATACATTCTGAAGATACATTTGGTGTGAAAATGAGATGAGGTCCGAGGTTTCACCCTTCTACTTTTTGGAGGATGCTCTTCTGAGGATAGGACCCTGAGGCTTTGGCCAAGGATGTTTGCTCTAGGAGGGTTAATTTGGATGCAGGACCCCCCCAGACAAAGTAGCACAGTACTGTGAATTCTTCCCTATTCAGACAACTTGCTGACTAGCTTTGTCTGTGTCTCACAGGATTTTAGAGAGTGAAGCTTTAATGCATTTCTAGAAATACAAAATACAACAAAAGACAGAATCTAGGAATTGTAGACCTGACATAATGATGCAGACTTCTTCCAATGCCCACAACCTCCCTCTGTCTGCCCAGTCCACGTGCAAAAGTGCCTCTGACTACTCAGCAGTTCTACCTCCTCCTATTTAATACTGTATTTTTTTGTTCAAATAGTATACATGCCAAGTATCCAGTCTCCAGACATTCAGCTTCTTTCAGATGCTTTGGAAATGAGGTGTGGTAATGAAGACTAAGTAAACCTTTATGAATGTTGAATATTCTTTATGATATTATGTTTTGTTTATATAAAGGAAAAAAATTGTTTGGGCCCCACAACTCATCTCATCTGTTTGGATTTTGAAAGCTCTGAACATTTGTCACAATGTTCCTCAAAGATAAAATTGGAGTTTAGTCACTTCAGTTCACTATCACTCAGAGTGGCTGATTACAGTTCTGCCCAATCTCAGTCTAGATTCAGCAACGCAGCAATTCTACTGAAACGTTTATATGATTATTAGTTGACTGTTCATATGAAACTGCTTTACCCTGTGACTTGTATGTAGGCTTTGCCAAGTGGGGAAAATATTAACAGCTTTTAATAGCTTAAAATTTGCTAACGATATAGCAAACTATTAAAATGGAAATAAGTATTCCAAAAAGTCTAGAGCAGTCAATAATTCTAAAACTACATCCTGAATCACTTAAAAATCTTTGGGAGAGCAGATCTAAACAGGATTGGGAGATACCCAGAAAAAGATTGAACATAGAAACTGGCATGCTCTGTCCCCACAGGACTCTCCCCTGTGGACATGGCACTCATTCTAGAGACACCAAAGAGCATTAGGACCTACTGTGCAGCCTCACAGATGAAGTCTGTGGCTTATCAGCTGCATGCAAGGAAGGAAAAAGATAATTTGATTTTAGAATAAACTTCTTAAGAATGGATTCTTACATTTCTATACCTCTTCTAAAATCTTTACAGCTGCGCCATCTAGTTTGCTTTCTTCAAATATTCGCCTTTGTTTTTTCTTTAACCTTGTTTGTAGTAAGGGCAATTCCAAGCTTGCTGGTCAATGAGGTGCAGGCACTAATGTTCCCATCAGTGTAATGATAATTTAAAAGAAGTACTTGACCACCCCCACACCCCAACACCTTACTGCATTTTTATAAGGTACAGCAGTGGACGCTGCAGCTAGGCTACGTGGATCATAAGCACCCATAAGCCCAGTAAGTGTTGTCCTGTGACTAGCATGGTGAAAATGTCCTAAGGTAACAAAGAGCTCATCTAAACACTGAGAATTTGTAACACATTTATTCTGTAATGCCACAGCCACTTTTTCTGTTGCATATTCCCTCATTGCAACACAAGTTGTTATTACAAAAGCATCAATGTGTGCAAATATACAATCCCAGCTTCATGTTGTTAGAGAGAGCAAGTTCACATCACTTGTATGACTTTCATCACTTTTTATCACTTTCCTCAAGAAAACAGGAAACTAAAATGTGATCAAAAGTCAAATGTAATCTCTGTCCTGTCAGGTTTGAGATGCAGCCAGGCATCTTTTGTCTATACCCCAAGCTAGATGCCTAGAATACAGAATAAAGGTGGAAAACTAGAAGCCAAAATGCACTGAGAGGGCAACAACCCATTTCTCCTGCCTCCTCACAAATACAAAAAAAAACCAGCAGACATCCTTCTGGCAGGATACAGAAGCCTTAGAAGTGCATCTGTATTACAGTCATTGATCTAGTTATGACTAGTTCACAACACACAAGGTGCAGCAGGGGCAGCACGGAAGTCAGTTTGCCAGTGAACTGACTGGATCAATACCAACCATGCTGAGCTCCATGCTGCTAGAATTCCACTAACTGAGCTAGGCAATTTAAAGCTAGCACTAACTGCAGCATAAACATCTTGTAAAAAAAAAAATACAAAACACCACCACCACCACCCCCAACAAAACCACAAAAAAAAAATCCCCAACTCTTTTAATGAAAAACGGGAACAAAGTAATTGAAGGACATCTTTGCTCATTTCTGTGGGAGACTGAAGAACTTTGCTATGTGCTGTACTTGCCCATATAAAGCCAGAAATATCAGCGTGGCCATCAGTGGTAAACTCTCATTAAATTGATGTCAGTGGGAATTTTGCGTGGCCTTTGAAAGAAAACCGCCACTGCATCTCCAGGGGTCCTTTCATGATGAAATAAGATTAACCTTCTTGGTTTGTGATCGAGATCTATTGTGAAAAGATGGACTAATTTGGACATGACAAATGGGGTAACATCATCCTTTCTGACAAAAAAAGCGCTATAAAAATAGTTTACTACAAAGCATATATCTTAAAAACATGCTCATTCTTCTCAGTAGAAATAATCTTAATGTTAAAATTAATTCCTGAGTTAAACCTTCAGACTATGACTGCCACAAGACACTATCTGCTGTTATATTTTCTGTCTGATAGGATGTAACAGTTCTTGTTCCATGATTCTTATTGAGTCTTTTGTAGTTGTCTCAAGATTTTAAGGATGGAATTAAAAAATAAATATGTCTTCATACATTTATTCTCACAGGCCAGGGTTTCTCTACTTGGCACTCCTTCAGTAGACTAATCATACAGACTGCTAATGTGACTTTTTCAGGTATGTTATCCTGCCATCAGGGTCACAATCTTCGGGGACATTTTGCAGTATTAGAATTGAGACTGGACCTGGTTTTGTTTTTCAGTGCACTACTGTATTTTAGTGCATTTAATGCTTTTGCTCTATTGTGCATTAGTTTACAAATGTCTGTATGTTTCAAAAGATTTCCATGCTAATAAGTGGAATCCTATTTTGAAATGTCTCATACTACTTCTTAGCTCAATTTTCTAAGGAACTAAGTGTGACTAGAGACTACATCTGTCAGCCCCTCTTTCCAGTTATTTATAATTCATTGTCAAAACCTAACAGAATATTTGTAAAGATGTTAAGATTCTATAGATCTTATGGAAAACAGTGGTCATATCCAGAAAAGACCTAAAATGTCACGTCCCCCCTACAGAAAAGGGTGCAGCAAAGGTCAAGTTCTCTCTTCCTGTTAGCCTGCCAAGTTATCAATTCGCCAACGGTGCTCAGACACAGTGAACACTGCCTTGCATTTTAAAGACTGGAAAAACTAAAGATACTTAGAAATGTGATAAATCCAGGAATTATTGCAGTAGGGTTTAGGGAGGAACAGAATGAATGATTGCTTTGGCAGAGAGGGCTGAAGACATGGGGGGAGGCCTTGGCTGGTTGGCTCACAGAAGAAGAAGGTATCAGCAAAACAGGAGAAGCAGCATAAAGGACATAGTGGGTTTACTGCACTAAGGATCCTGGACCCAGAACACAGAAAAAAAAAAAAGAAAGAAAGAAGGCGTTACCAGTACTGCTACTGACATCTTGTCTTCTGATGCCTATCACCCTTTGCTTCTTCCTTTACCAATGGCTTCCAGCTGAAGAGAAACAGCATATGCTGGAGAAAAAAAAAATAGTTTGTGCCTGAAAACTAACTTCAGAAGTACAATTTATTACATTAAAAATGTGTAAAATGTTTTCACAAATACGAACAAATACTAATAGCATTATATTCATAGAAACCCAGAGATTAGAGTAACTGGAGGGCCTCTTCTTCCAAATCTGTGTTTTTAATGGTTCTCTGCCCTGGGCAATCTCTCCTTTGCAACACTTAGCAGAAGTTGTGCAAGGAACTAATGAACTGTACATAAGCACGGAAGGGTTTCAAGAAAGGAGGTCTCCTCATGTAAAAACATGCAAAGTATAAAGTTCCCTGCTTGTGGCTAGAAGTGAGAATGAATAAATGCTTCAATGTAACAGCAATTCTGTTCCTTGTAGTCCTGGCGTCAGACTATTCCAGTCACTCTGAACCAAACCCTCGATCCGTAAGAGGGCAGTGGCGTACATCAGCATGCACACCCGCAGTTTTTTAGAGATTGTATTCGTTTTAAAATTAACTATTGCTGCTGCTCAGGAAGTAACGTATTTATCTGATACTCTTCAGAATGTTTACTGCTTTCACTAGTATACCACAATATATTTAGTATTTTACAGACTTTACATAAAACATTATCAAAGACCAGCCCTGATTAAGGGCTAATCTTTTTATCCTGCTTGCCTGAACTTTCATCTTGCTTCCCTGATGCACCATCTGTATTGTAAATTCTTTTACTGTTTTGATAGATATTTTACATTCCTTAGGCAGCAAAATAAGTTTAGACAACAGTAACAGTGTTGCTTACAAAACTGTGCTGGAAAGGCAAGTATTGCCATGCAACCTTGATGAGATCTTTGGGAAAAGCTAGGGCCAAAAGGGAAATCCAATTGTGAGATGAACTTTTGTTTAAATTCAACAAGTCCCTACTTTAAATGTACCGATTACCCTTCTTTCTGTAGCAGCAGTGCTGACACGGCAAGATAGAGGAATACTGCAAAACACGGGAGTATTCTTACATATTAGATGTTTATACCCTTCTATTTATGTTATGTTACTCCCTAGAAAGCACAGACACAGACCAGAACCCCATCTGTATCAGTTTTCCTAAACTCCAGAATTCATGGGGGAGGAAGCCTTGTTTCTTAACAAACTGTAGATATTTAGCATTTTCAATATTTCTACTACTACTAAAAAAAAAATAGAGATGTATTCAGTATAAGCGCTTATTTGGAAATCCTAATAATTACAGAATGTTATTACCATGGGAAACAACTAAGCTAACAAACCCAGAAATCAAGACAGAAAAGCCTGTCATGCTATCAACTTAAACAAACATACACAACCCATAAAAAAAAAGTGCATCTTTTCATATGTACAGAAAAATTCAGTAAGGACAACAAACTTGAACTAGTTCAAAACTACACACAAGTAGGAAGCTGTCCTTTTTGAGTTGCAGCTGACAAAATGATTAACTGGACCTTATGCATTTATCTACATTTTTCCCCCCATCCATAGATAGGTGCCTCATCCAATTTAAAAAGTGGGGGATTTTTAAATTCCTTTTTGCTGTTTCCTTTTGTGTCCCTGCCGAGCCGCCGCGGGAAGCGCTGGGCCAGCGGCCCGCGCCGGGGCTGCCTTCCCGCGCCGAGTACGCGGGCGCGTAGATGCGGGGACGGCCGAACCCAGCAAGGCGTCTTCTCCCCTGTGGGGCAGCCTGGCGTGACTTCCCGCAGAATGACATTATGGAGGGGTGACACGGGCCCACGGGGCTTTTTGGTGGCGGGATTTTTTTTCCCTCCCTTTTGCCGCCCCTAGCTGCGTACACTTAAGCTGGCCGAAGGCTTGCCCCTGCCCCTGTGGCTGCGTACGCAGCACTCGTGTTGTCCTACCGATATGGCAGTAGCACTTCCTGCTGTAAATCACTTGGCGATAGTTTCTGAAGCGCTTCTTAAAGGCGGCTCTGTAACGAACCCGAGTCAGTGCCTGTGGTAAGCTTAAAACCCTAGAAGCTAGAGAGGCTGTTTTCAAGACCGATGTGTGTAACGTGCTGCTGTTACTTCTCACAGAAATGGTAGAAATGTAGTCTGCTCTTGGCTTACTCTTGGCGTAAATGTAATTCCCCTTGCTGTGCCCTGTTGCGTGCACTCCGTTGTTTTGGGCCCAGTTCTAGTTACCTTTGCCGTCGTCTTGTGAAAAAAGCTAATTTCAAGTAAATGTTCAGAGATACAGGTGTATTAAGCAAGAACTATGAAAAGTAACCTTTATTATAATGCTGTACTGGGGATAGCTCTTGATTCTGGAATAATTTGAGAAAACAGAATCACTCAAGATTAAAATTTATGGAGACAAATTTAAAAACCTTAGCTGTTAGCATTTGTTATAATATTTTAACTAAGTAGATGTTGATCACTTATTATTTATTGCTAATCTGAAGTTTCTTTCATTTATTGAAAATATCTACTGAATTTAAGTAGAGGTCGTTTATTTTGCTCTTTGTATGAGCATCTTCATATAAAATAGTTTTGCTGGCTCTTTTCCCAGCTTATTAATGCCTTTTTTCCTCAAAAAATTTCAGAGTACAGTCAGAAGAGGAATGGATGTAACATGATATCCTTGGAGTGCTCAAAACACACAAATTCTGCAAAGATTTGTTTTTTGCTTAAGTAATACAAAGAAAATGGATGAATCAGCTTTGCTGGATCTGTTGGAGTGTCCTGTTTGCTTAGAACGCCTTGATGCTTCTGCAAAAGTCTTGCCTTGCCAGCACACGTTTTGTAAACGCTGTTTGCTGGGCATTGTGAGCTCTCGAAATGAGCTTCGATGCCCAGAGTGCAGGACTTTAGTGGACTGCAGTGTTGATGAACTTCCCAGTAATATTTTGCTTGTTAGACTACTGGATGGCATCAAACAGAGGCCTCAAAAACCCGGCGCTGGTGGTGGGACTGGTAGCACGAATGCTTTAAGGGTCCCCATCAACACTATAGCTAATTGCGGATCAAAGGACCTGCAGAGCTCGCAAAGTGGACAGCAGCAAAGGGTGCAAGCACGGAGCCCTCCTGTTAGGGTAAGTATGATGTGCTGATGGTATTTTGTTGCAATCGTATCTTTTCCTGCCCCATTTCAAAACAGTTGATGGCCTCTGCTTCAGGATGAGGACAGTCAGATAGTAAATACAACAAAACAAAGTATTTTTGAGAATTGTTGTGGATTTCTAGCAGAACACATCAGCGTTCTTACCATTATTTGTTTACTGTTATGTAAATACCTGTAATAATACTACCTTATTAAAACTTGCAGTTGTTAAGGAGAAGAAAAGCATCTCAATACCTTAGCTGTCTTATTAAAAGGAAGTCAAATAGAACAAGGTAATTTATGTGGAAAGCATAAGTAATTGTTAAGGATAAACATCCTGTGAAGAACACTTGAAATTGTTATTAGTTTGTCAACTCTAGAGGTTTTATTTTGGCAGTTGCACTTTCTGTAGTGATTCCAACTATCAGTAAATTTCCTTTGAGTTAGATATAACAAATGTTAAACACGAGCAGGGAAGTTACGTTCTTGTTGAGTCTGTGAAGGTTTTGCCATTGGCTTCTAATGGGTTATGTTTTTACTTCTCTTCCTTTAAAAAGAAGTCTTGGAATTACTGTCATCTAGTAAGTTATTTGTACTCTGTCCTCACTTTAAACTTTAGTCAGTTTTTCCTCAAAGTATCTTTTCTAAGTGATTTGGAAAATCTATGTAGTGTGATGAGAAGACATTGCCTTTTGTCTGTACTGTTGCTTCCTAGGATCTGTGCAACCCATAGACTCTGTCATACCTTGTAATCAAGACTTAGTAGCCTCATTTGTGATTATCCATTCTAGAGCCTGTATGGGGAAATATAATTTTGAGATGACTGACCTTGCTTTGTTTTATTTAATGACAAGGCAGAACAGCTTGTCTGAAAGGTCTTGCTGCCCACTTTGTGATGGCTGCATATTCAGAGTTTCTGTGTTTGAAGTGGAGTTTCTGAATGGTTTAGGTGGTTTCCTCCTTGTGAAGTTTATTTTATTTTTAAGAAATTACTTAAGGGGTTCCAAGGAGAGGGCTTAAACATGTATTTGGCAGGACTAGTCTTTATTTATTTTAAAGCATAGCTGAATGATTTAGTTTACTTAGTCAATGAAGGAAGCCTTACACCGATTTGCCCTCAGTTGTATTTACATGATTGGAATATCTTAAAAGCATCTTAAATACACCTCTTAAGTTTGCATGAGGATTTAAAATACAGGTGTTCTTCCATTAGACTGTATTGTTTTCTCTGCTTGGTAGAGACTCTCATTAGCTTCTTTACTTTAGAATATAAAAATAATAATTATCATGCCACTACCTGTTAATGAGTCTTGTTCTGTGTATAGATTAATTGGTAAGAGATGGTGATGTGTGGTTTTGTGTGTGTGTGTTGTGTTGTTTGTTTTTTTGTTTGTTTTTTTTTTTTTCTTTTGGAAGATAAACCTTAGAAAATACTGCAAAGAAGCTTCAGCAGTATCAAAACCAGTCTGGTCTTCTCCAGAACCTGAAGGTGTTGACCATGATACCTTGCATTTGCAAAAGCTCTTCAACTTAAAACAAAGCAAAATATCCATCTAACTTGTTTATATATTTTCTTGTTGACCTTTGTAAAGGTCTCTGTATTTCCAGATACTGCTTCTCCTCCAAAAAGGTTTCTGGTTTGGCAGCGTACTGCATGTGTGAATGGCTGTGCTTCGGAGTTTCTCAAAGCCTTATTAGAAAAAATAACTTGGATATGGAATATTCTCTCTCTTTTTTTTAAATGTTCTATAATATCCTCTTGTGCAACATTTGCATTTCCAGATGTTGCGCAGAGTAGAAAGTGATAACATATGGAATGTTGCTTCAATTTATTAGTTATTCTGTACCATGTGCTATTAAAATTGTGACCATGCATGTCCTTATGCAATTATCTGATACTTGGTGTGTATTAGTGATAGATTTCAACATTTTACAGTAAGGCTTGAATATATCTTTGTTTCTGGGGGTTTCACAGGCATTCTTGTGTCTTCTTTCCTTTGGGAGACAGGGAAAGATGATCTTTTCATCTTTTGTCCACTTTGCCCAGAGCTTGCTTTACTAGGAAGGCAGTACTTTTAAGAACACGAGCTGACTCTGAGGGATAAGAAGTGGGAGATAAGAGCTTTTCTTATATGAAAAGTGTTGTTTAAAAAAAAAAAAAAAAAAGTCCAGAAAGCAAAATGCCAATTTTATGGACAGCATTGAAGTGAATTAATGCCCTATTTGTTTTGCTAACTATAGCATAAAGATGATTGCAAAGACAGTTTCTCTCTGGGAATTGAAGAAGAAAATCTGTTTCTAGATGAGTGGCAGAGTCAGATTTCCTAAACTAATTTTGCTGAAGGGGAACTAGTAAATGAAAGTTGCTGTTAAGTTAAATGAAATGAACATGGATGAAGGCTGTTAAGTCATAAACATTCTGCTTATACCCCGAAGTAGTACTAAGCTCATAAATGCCCTTTCAAAAGATGCCATAATTTTCTGAAAAGGTTAATACAGCATGTAGTGCGGTGTGATTTCCTGAACTGTATCAATGACTATGGAGCTGCCAGCCCTGTTATTGCACAGCACTATGTATATTGCATTCTCTGTATTATGTATGTGGTGACACATGGCAATAAACAAACTAATGGTTCCTCGAGTCTTAAAACTAATGAAGCTGGGTGGGTGGTGGGGATTAACAAATCCTGTGCCTTGTATCTCCCCCACTGCAATAACCCTGTTTCTTTCTATAACCTCTGTAGTCTTTCACCAGTGTAACAACTGCAATTTCTCCTTGCAAGTTCTTAACCTCTTTCTATTCCCTGCTGTTTTGATGCATAAAGCCTTCTGTACTTCTCCTTGGGTACTGGTTGGACAAAGGCAGCATACTGCTGTACCTGATGGAAAACTCTGCTGACTGCCCAGCTCTTCTGTTCTGAGCAGCCAGCTTGCCTGGGAGAGCAAATAATAGTTACACTCCTGCTGCAGCTTCCTCTCTGGTACAGATGCTAATTTAATGCTTTCTGGTGTGGTGGTGGTTTTTTGTTTGTTTGTTTGTTTTGGTTTTTTTTGTTACTGGTAAGTGAAAGCCTTCAGCTAGGTTGATAGTTTGGAAAAGCTTTAAGAACCACAGTCAGCTGTCAGATCTGCTTGGGACTGGTCATCAGGAGCAAGTTGTTGAGGGACTGCATGATCACATGGGCTTTGTTTCCTTCAAAAGAGCATATGAAAATTTTAGGGTACTTACTTTCAGATTTTTGCTCATGTTATTCATCTTGTCATTTTCACGAAGTATGTTGACCAGGTATTATCTTAAGTTCCTTGTCAGAGTTTTACAGGGGTATGCTTATTGCAGGAATCTTAAATGTAGCTCTATTTGTAAGTTGATAGATGTTGGAGAGCTGTTCTAATTTTTCTGCTAGAGGATAGATTTAAGATGATACACATTTAAATTTTCCCTTGAATTTGTATGTACCTAAGACATACTGGTTCTCCTGCTAGTTTCTTTAATAGTCCGAGTTTCTGAAGTTAGGGCTGTCTTCTCAGCAGAACCTAAAGCAGAGTTGTCTAGATAGTCTGAAATCTCATCACTGTCGAAAGTATTTTTTAATAATGTTTTCAGCTGTTTTCTGGACCAAGTGTAGACAGGAAGAGAGAAATGAAGGATTCAAATGATCTCCCTTTTCAAAAGAAAAGCATGAATAGCTCAGAAGTTGGCCATGCCTAATAGAGTTGATGCTTATGCTGAGTAAGTATTGATGGTGTGATTTGGCTGTATTATACTCAATGTCAGTGGGAAATTTTATCAAGGAATGTTGCAGTGCAGTCAGTGGGCAAGTACTAAAGCTATTCGTTTTTTTTCTTGTTTCATTCTGGAAACCTGATAGAGACCTCTGGCGATACCACTTGTTGTGAAGTCTTCTTGAAACAAGAGGGTAAAGGAGCATTACAGGCTATTAGAAGATGCTCATTCGGGTGTTGAAGGGGGCTTTCTAACCGCAGCAATAATTTCTTGCTCTGGGCACTCCTAGAACTTCGTTTTTCAGTTGAGAACCACTAACATCTGAGATATTTGAAAAAAACTTTTAAACTGAGGCCGAAACTAAAACCCACAAACAGGAGGTTGTTTTGTGAGCTTCTGCTAATGCTCAGCTGTGTTGCATTGTCATGTAAACCCACATGTCCATTCTCATGCTTGTGTAACACAGGAAAGCAACAGTAAAATTTTCAATTCCCACATCCATACAGCCTTAGCGTCGGTCATTTGTGTTCTAGTAGGCTTGCCTGGGAACTGCTGAAATGGCCTTAATGCCAAAAAGGAAAATAAATGGAGCCAGATTCTCTTCCCCCAGCCATGGTGTTTGAACTTTGCACACAACTTGCGGTGGTAGGGATGATGGGCCACCTTATTGTCTGTGAGGACTTAAGCAGGTCAGGCTTCTCTGTTGGACTTAATGTATGATGTTAGCAATCGGTTTTCTTTTATCCTAAGCACCCCAAAGAAGGGAGCTCAGGGTGGCAGCTCTCACAGTTTGACTATTTAGCAGAATTCAGAAACCAGATAGGAGCTGAAACAAGTGCTGCTGTTGGGGGCACTAAGATCTGCTAAGATCCTGGCAGAAATTAATTATCAAAGGAAACTTCTTAGAGAATTTATAATGATTAGAAAGCAACAGTGGGGCTCAAAATGTGCATTCGCAGATCAATAACGTTATTAAAGTATTGAAAATAAATATTGGGATTGCTAAGCATAACAGCAGGTGTAGATTGGAACAGATGTTAAAATCCTCTCTGAACAGTAGTTAGCAGAATAAAACAATAGACAGAAATGTCATATCAGTAAACATCTGCTGGTCAGGTACTCTTAGAGGCTCACGTTGTGATAATAGATGAGATTATAAAGTATGCCACTTGGAGAAAAAAGTGGTTGCAGAAATATGCAAGAGACAGTGGCTAATGCAGTTAGTTTCATAGTTGGCGTTTGTGATGGTAGGCTGGAGAATCATTCCTTGATGATACCTGATTTTGATTGTGTTTGTATGAATTTATACAAAATCTGCTTTCTTTTTTTAAAAAAAAAGAAACAAAAGTGTATCTTATTGTTGTCTGTGTAGTTTTAATTCTGCATTCCTGTATGTATTTCATCCTATATAAGTAGAGTGTTGAGGTGCAACTTTGACATGTGAAATGTCTTAATTTGAGAATGTGGAGGTAGGCACCTATTCATATTCCAGAGTGATCATTAGAAAACATTTTGGGAACTTTCTCTAAATCATGCATGCTTTTGTTTCTTCTCACACTTGTTGAAACACCACATTCTGCTTTTACATTTATAATTGCTTGTACAATTTTAATTATTTCTATGTAACACTTATGTATGTTAAGCTAGAGAAAATTTAATTAAGATTATAAATATAAAAGGAAAATAGACTGTCTTTCATGGTGTTAATGTGTTTCCTCTCAGAGATAAGTATTTGAGAGAGGGAGGATAAGCAAAAGGAAGAATTGTCTCAGTATCCAAAGGTATTGGGCTAGGATTGAGAGCTTCCGGGCTCAGTTCCTGGCTCTGCCACAGACATCCTTTATAACCTTGCACAGAGTCATTTAAAGCTCTTTGTGCCTCTATTTCCCATCTGCAGATATGACTGATAGTACTTCCTTTGTTTGACTTGCAATTTAAACTGTATATTCTCCAGGGCAGACATTGACTTTTTTATTTTGGATATATCTATAGGGTGTTTTACAATGGGTCCACAGTCTCAGCTGAGGTCAGTAGATACTGCTGTTCACTCATGAAATCATTGACTTCCACATTACTGGAGAGCTCTTCAGAATCCATTTCCTGTACCAAAGATGGTGCAGTGCCTAGTGTTACATTGTTGAAAGGATTTAGTTTTGTTTAGAAGTTTAATAGCGAATCGCATAAATACCTCAGGGAGGAAAAGCCAGACACTTAAAAAAATCCGTGGAAGCTGGTTTTCCATTCTTCAGCTAGGAAAATCTGCATCCGACTGGCACACTGGTGTGTAGATTTGAGTGTGCTTTGAAAAGAATAAAAAGAGAATATCTACTGTGAATGGTGTTGGTAGTACAGAAATATTTAATTCCATACTCTGAACCTTGATAGCAATCTTAAACCTGCCAGCTAACATAAAGCTGCTTGATAAAATAGCTGTGAAACTCGTGTAGTCCCTTTATTTAGAAAATAATTAGGTTTCGAAGTTGATTTATAAACTAAAATACAAATCCACAATATTTTAGTTTGATGCTTAAATTCCTTCTTATTTTATTTCTGATACCCTTTTTATTGTGTATTAGTGGAAGATGCTTTTGTGGGATTGCTTTGTTTTCAGGTGGAAGAGGGGGCTGTCTTTATTTCCCTTTATTCTTGATTTAATGTTACTCCATTTCTGTAGATTCGTTTAAAAACCCCTACCTGAAATAAAATGGTGTCTTTTTCCCTCCACTTTAATTTGGCTGGTGAGTTACAGGTTATTGCTCTACTCAGAAAGCTTTGATCGTTCAGAAAATTTCTGTGCAGAAGGGAAGTCTAAAGCCCTTAACTTTTAATGGGCTTGTGAAGGGGAGCAGGTTTTTTTAAAGAGAATAAAAATATTTTCATTTTTTTCTTATTATGACAGAAATCAAATATCAATAAAATTGCTTTACCTAGGTGGTCCAGGGTCTGATTAGAAAATTAAGTCAGTAGTGCAGTTGCTGTGTTTCTGTATGCACAGTGTCTGGCCTTCTGCAATGGGTACCTCTGGTTCGGTGGCTTAATAGACATCCTGTATGGTAGGAAGAGCTGAAGGGGCTGACTGGGATGGGGTCAGCTAGGAATCCTTCTCCTCCCCTCTCCTTAAGCGGAATGGTTTTCACATGGTACTTCCCCTTCTTGCCCCCGTGTTTAGTGCATTGGTAGGAACTACAGAAAACAGCAAGCCTGGAACTGCAGCTGTGATAATAAAACTGGAAACTTGTTATGTTGCATTGTTTGTCTTTGGTGGACTTCCCCTGCAGTGCATTTGCCTTTCTCCTTATGGTATGCTTAACACCTTCCTTGGTCTTTTCTTTGTCTCCATCGTTGTCCTTTTTATTCAAATGTTCTCTTGCCTCTGATCTTAATGTACTACTTCCAAGAAAAAGAAAACATATATTTTTCTTCCCTCTTGTGTCCAATTTGTCCTTGGCTGTGTCAAACATAGGGAACATGAAATAAGCAGTAAGAAAGAAAATGTTCTGTTGAAGTATTTGGACTACAGACACTTGTGGTATTTATGACTAAATCTGTTAAATGAATGAGAGTATAGAGTGTAGGTTAATATTATTACTGCCTAACCTCCTTTGGTTTCATTGCCTATATGCACATCCTAGTGTGGGCAACAGTGTGTCTCAGTAATTAAAGGTGAAATATCATCTGGTCAGCCTGTTCATACGCACAACTTGTTACTGTTTGTGCGAAGGAAAATCATGCATCTGTTATGTCACAATTCCTGTCAGATGCCTTTTTGTCAGTACAGAACAGCCCATCTCAAAATCAGCAGTGAATTCTTGGGTCAGTTGCACTAGATCAGTTTCTTTGCTTTTCTTTTCACATCACCAAATCAGAATCTTTCTGGAGAGCAGGTTTTTGTGGACTGAGAATGGCTGCTTTGAAGTGAGATGGATTAATTTTAGGAAGTGAGCGGCTCTGAGGTGGGAGAATCTCACATCCAAGTGCTCTTTCTTGGACTTGATATCTTTCCTGAGTATAGAGGGGGCACTGTCCTCTGATTGTTTAGACTAAACAGTGCGGCTAGTCCTAGTTAAAGCCTTGCTGCACTGAGAGTGTTTGAATAACTGCTTTCATTTATTGTTGTCCTGTAGATATTGCTGGTCTTGGTCAGCACAGTGGCAAACAGTTAAGTCTGTTTTCTCTTCTGCATGCTCTTAAACATCAGGAAATCATAGGCACTTGGGAAGATGCTCTGGGGATAAGGACAGTCACTCCAAAGACAGAAACTGAGTCCAGTATTTGGAATTCTTTGATATGCGATGCTTATCTGTCTATCTTTAAAATGCCATTCAATGTTTCCTGGAAACATACAGATTTGTTCTCCAGTTGAGAGGAAAATGAAACATACATGTCAAATTCAGCTCTTTCTTTCATTTACAGATACTGTTACCAATTCTGAGCCTGCTAGACGGTGGCACTGGCAAGCAGTCTGCCACAGAAATAATTTATCCCTGTGCCCTTAGAAGCTTAGGACTGTGGTGCTCATCTGACACTTCTTGTGGCACTCAAGCATGTGATAAGGGTTTTTTATAGCATAAGACTATGAACACTTCAGAATTTTAAGTTATACAATTTCTTGTCTAAGTCTTTGTTCCTATCTTATTTGGCCTTTGATTAATTCACCTTCACCTCTAGTGGCACTTACGTTCTTACAGGTTCTCGTTTTAATACTTGAGAGTTTATCTGATCTCTTAAAGATGAGAACAAGATTCTCTTGTGTGTATGTATATGCACTGTCTCTCTTGCACAGTAATTTTGTTTGAAATGGTGCTGATAGGCTCAGCCTTCCACATATGATTTTGAAAATATGGTGTAAAGTTGTGGGCTTTTTTAATTGAATGAAAAGCTCTGGTTGTCTGCTTAACTGTTCTTTCTATTGTTCAAGTTGTCACGATTCTTCAGAGTCAAATATAGATTGTCTGGTTTTGTTTTCTGTAAATGTGCAAAGTATAACTTTACAGTTTCTAGCTGGGAAGTATGCTATTAATCATAAACACATTTGATCAAAGGTAAGCATTTCCATGTTACTTAAAAATTAATACAGACATCATTCTCCTCTTCTGTGAAGAGAACGAGTGCTGCCATTGTTGCATAGAAGTGCATCAGAGAGTGTCCTCTTGGACTTCATAACACCTGAAGCCCTCCTCAGTCTTTAGTGTTTCTTTGCTAATAAAACTGATTTTGTTTCATGGCATTAGTGTTGCAGTAAGGTGAGGTAACTCTGCTCTCCTTTTTATAAAGGAAAGATGTGCATATTACCTCTCTTGATTTCCTCTCCTCAGCATCTAAACTTTCAAAATGTACATGCACATTAAAAGCTTTTTAAAGAACTGAAGCACTGTTTTATGCTGTGTGAACCACAATCTTACAAGACAAGCTCTGATTAAAGACAAAGGTACTCTTCTCAGACTTTCAGGCTGCTGAACTCAAGAAAAAGAATGTAGTCTTACATGCACAGAGGAGTAAGGATCAATACTGAACAATTTGAAACAAGTGTCTTCAATTATTCTTTATTAGCATGCTATCTAAATTATTTAGGTTATATTCTGCTTTTTATTTATTTAAAAACTGAGGAAGAATGAGGTGCTTCTACCTGATTAAGAAGTGTTAGGATGAAAAGTATTCAAAGATAATCAGATGACAATATGAGTTGGCATATATAGGGCATAGCTGTTCTAGAAGCTTATTTTAAACAAATCCAGCGGAGTTCAGTGTGCTGCGGTAATGTGCCTCGGTTGAAGATGAAGCTTTTATTCTGAAGCTAAGAGCTTGCTAAAAGAAAACTAACATCTTGTGGACCTTTACTCATTTGTGTATGCCAGTGCCCTACTATCTCACATGGTCTTTTTCGTGAACTAGATAAAAGATCAGAGAGGAGCCTCTTAAATCTTATCCACACTAGTGGAGTTAAGTCATTTTCAAAACCTGTTTAATTTAACAGTTTTTAATCCACAGCCTTATTAAGTTAACAAGCCTTCAGCCTTGCCACCAGGTTCTGTAATCCTCTTGGATCTTCACTCTAAGCAGGGCAGGGATAGTCAATAAGTAGATGAATAGATGATCCTTCAGAAGACATATAAGTCTCCCAGAATTAAGTGTTGTTTTCTACCCTGGGTTTTGAAAAGGTTGAGAAATGCTGATCTGAACTTTCATTGAGTATAAGACATACTACCACAGTATCTACAACTTGAGGAGAAAGTTGAAAAGACAACCACTGGGGGTTTTGTTGCAGGGGGGGAGAATAAAAGATTTTTTAAATGCATTAATATCTAGTTTACAGCCCAATAAAAATAAAATAAATTGAAATATAGAATGAGGTAAGTAAAAATAACAGTTTGTTTCCTTGCATTACACATATGCAGATTAAAAGCTTTGTGGTTGGTTCACAAGGTATCTTTGGAAATCTTTCGGACAGTCAGTAGACTGCGAACCAGAATTTAAAAAACATTAATGCAGATAATGTGGTACTGGCCACCACTGCACTCTGCATATTACTTCTGTTCAGTTTTGACTCTTCTAGCTCTATTGAACTTAAGCTGAGTAGAGCTCCTGAGGTAGTGGAGCTGAAGGAAGGGGAAAAAACAGTTTATAGTGGAAGAATTCAGCCTGACATGTTTACACAGCACCAGAGTAGGAGCAGAGGAAGTGAATGTGGGATTCACATTAGGTCCAGGAGATGCCAAGGGTGCCCCTGCATTTGGAGAGGGTGGCAGAAGAGCTGAGCACAGAGTGAGTCCAAGGCATGAAAGCAGTCACTCATGTTGTCAAAAGGATGGGAGAAGGCCTCTGGGAGGAGATGACTGAAAAGCAGGGAAACTTTAATACTGATGGGTGATAAAGATGCAGAAGGCCAAATAGTAAGGGAGTGGAGGGATAGTGAATATGTTGAAAGAAAAACTATGCTTGTGGATTTGGAACATAGCAATAGACAGATTGGGTAAAAAGACAGAGAAGGAAATTGGATTGGGCACATGACTCTGCTCCCTGAAATTGAATTAGAGACCTGTTGAGGGGGAGATGCTGGAGAAACAAGTTGAAGGGGGGTGACTTGATGTTTGAAAAAGGTTTTGGAGAGCATCAAAATAGAAAAATTGATATGCTAGAGTTGGCTAGACAAGAGGTGAGAATAAGAATTAATTTTAATTAAATTAATTTTTGATTTAAAAATACAGTGCATTTTTTTTCATTGTTTATTTTGAAACAGTGTGTCAGGTACTATGTGACACAATATTTCAGCTTCAAAATGACTGAAGAACTTTCTGTTAGGTACTGTGAGGATTATTTCTGGCATATCTCTCAAGCACTTTGAGATTCTTCATAGGATTCTAAAAGTATCAATTTTGTTACTAATAAACTATTCTCACAGTTCTTACAGAACCAATAAAGCTACAAATTTAAATGATTTGTTCAATGAACTCAAAAAGTATATAGGAAAAGGTGGGGTAGTGTCCTTAGGAATTGCTTGGAAATTGGAAAAGATTCTTGAGGAATGGAAAAAAAAGAGCATTTGTGACTAATTCTGATTTGGTACCACTTCTTTTCACCTTGCTTCCATGTTTCCTCAGTCTTCTGGGTAGTCCTTCAGTTAGTAATAGCTGAAAATAAGGACATAAGCATTCTACCAGCATTACAGAGCATGGCTACAATCTTGCATACTATCTTTTTGAATTTAGTCATGACAGCTAAGAATAATGATTTTTGTGAGACAGATTCTCCAAACAAAATAATGGAATATTTTCAGTATGTTTTCAGTCCCTTGGAGCAGCTCACCTTTCTGTAATACAGATAAAAAGAGAACTATCTTTCTAGAATGATGTTTTCAAAATACGTTATTTTTATTCAGTAAGGGGGATTTGTGTTTACTTTCACTTACAAGTGGAATTAGTTTTTCAGTGGAGAAATAGAATAGCTAGTGAGCTGTTGCTGGAAACAGATTCCCAAAGCAGTAAGAATTCCAAGAAATATTTTATCTTCTCACACTGAAACCTCCAAATGCAGAAAGAAACATAAGGGTCAATGATAGCTGATTTCTAACATCAGCTCCTGTTGTTGGTATATGCTCTTTACTAAGGAATCTTACTTTTTCATATGTTCAATTCAGAATTTTGTTGCTTGCAACAGGGAGCTTATGCTATTTGTTTCCCTATTTGTTATTTTACAAGCTCCCTACATTTAAAAGGAACAGCATAAAAGAGGCCAAAATTTAATTTAAATGGTGTAGAAGAGGAACTGGTTATTTTACACACTCTGTACAAAGGTTGGGTGGTTTTATTTCTTTAAAAATAATAAAATAATAAATACCATGTCTTAAGCAGTTAAATATGAAATATTCATAATTGTGTATCCAGCAATTGATAGGGAGACTTTTTTTTAATACTCTTGATTCAAATCTTCTGTGTTTGCATTAAAGGAATCCAAGAAAAAAAGGGGTATGAGTCAAAACAGCAGAACTGTCAGGAAGTGTTTGTGCCCTTTTTTTCCTACAGCAGTCATAGAATTTTACATGCAAACTCAAATGCCATTTAAAAAATATGCTCTGAGTAAAGTTTTATGTAATGTGGCATCTTTAATCCTTTTAGATCTTTTGAAATGTGTGTAATGCACATGCAGCTAGGCTATACCACACGATTCCTTATTTTTTGATGTTAATGGGAGTTACGAGAGTTAATGAGATAAATTGGTTAATGAAGTTTATGCCCTTGTTTGTTGGTTTTTGTAGGCTGTGGTTGTTATCGAGTGGGTGTATATTTTTCTGTAGTGTACTGCTCAATTCGCAAATAAAGAGTTTAGATTAGAAATGGTTAAAAAAGAAGATATGAAATTATTTTAGAACCAATTTTGTATGTGCAGTAATGGAAGGGTATGGATTTATAATATTTAGAGGCACAGTCTTCGGAAGAACTCCCCTGTGTTAAATTTTTCATCTGCTTACAAGGGGATTTCAGTACAGCTTCACTTACATACAGTCAGATTAAAGCCCACTTGCACACAGCCAGATTGAAGTTTAAGGTAGTTTATCTGAATCAAACAGAAGCACTAACTTGGTCTTTGTAATTAGACATGTTTTAAAGCTTGAAAAATCTCATAGCCCAGTATGCAGTACCCACAGCATATTTTATGACTGGGCTTGGTTAGTCTTGCCTATAGTAAATGGAAAGCTAAGTATTCCAAATCATGTGTTTCAAGAAAATGTTAAATAGTTGCCTCCAGGAATTCCTAAGTTTGGTTTGCATAAGATGCCTTATGATGTTGGAGAAATCCTCTTCATGCTTAAACAGATAACCTCACCCTCGGATGTGGATGTTAGCTGCAGTCTTGTTCATGGCGCACTCTCTTCCAACTGCTATTTACAACGTAAGTTTAGGAACCCAAACCTTCCTAGAAACGGCATCTTATTCTTGGGAAGTCAAATACTTCAAGTTCTCAAAGCTAGAACATTAGTAAGAATTTGTAAGATTTCAGATAAATTGAAATCAAGTTATATACTTATTTTCTAGGTATGAATGCATGAATGTGTTTTAAAAACTCAGATTCACGTTCTTTTCGCATGTTTAATTTTGAGGAAGGAGGTAGAGCCAATTCGGTATAGTGTGGCTTTCTGACTTGGGGAAAAGCCACTGCTTTGTACAAAGGCAGACCAAACTCTGCACGGATCAGAATTCAAATGGCAGGGCTTTGTCAGCACCACAGAGCTCTGGTTTTGGGTACAGACTCCAATTGCTGAAGTCTAGGCTGAACATACCATTAGATGCAAACTGTGTTTTTGGAGTAGGTAGTTGGTTTTTATTAAGATAAATAACTCTGAATGTCTTAGTAGTGGTACTCAGTGGATGAAATAGCATTTTATTTGTGCTGTGTTTTGAAGAAATAATTTTTTTTTTCAGATTCTTCTATTTGGTATATTAAGTTTAATGGAAGCAATCTGTCCAAAGTGGTTTTGTGTAAACACTCACTGTGTTTATATTTTTCAAGGTCTTGTAACTATAGAAATAAAATTGCAGTTTTGAACTTTGCTATTAAAATATACACTGGAAAATATTCTGTTGGAATACAGAAGAGTGTTAATGGCTTTCATGAAAACAGATCTGGTAAAAGTCAACAAGTGCAGTAGATATCCTTCATTAGAGGGACACTAGCCTTAGTGTTCCTGCGGTAGCTGAAGCAATAGAAGCTGCCGCTGAAGGTGTTGATCAACATAAATCTGGAACAGGGGAGACTCTGAGGACTGATAAAAATGACCATAAATACCAGGCCTGGGTCATTGGTTAGTGCCTGAAGAAAAATGGATTTTCTGAGAGAGGCTTAAAAAGAAGGGAAAAAAAAAACAAAACAAAACAGCAGTATTGCACATGAACCTTCGAGGCAACAGATAACCCTCCAGAGAGCACAGAACTTTCTGGTAGCACCAGTTGCAAAATACGTGGGTGCTGTTTCTCCGTCATGTTATTTTCACAGAATCATGATTTTATGAATGTTCTTGGTAAATACTATTTTGAATTATCATTTTGTCTTTCTAATGAAGTTAAGCCAGCAAGGACCTATGAATGCTGGCTAGCCTTTCAGATCAAGGACTAACAAATACTTTGTATTTTATCTCTGTGCTTTCTGTCTTTGCACAAGTTTTCAAAAGACAGTGGAGAAAAAAAAGCACTTTTTTTTTTTTTTTTTTTTGTGTTAGTATGCATTAAACCTGCCTTAAGTGAATCACCTTAATTAAGGTAATTCAGCCTTTGATTCGGTATTTAATGTACTGTGAAGATTGGTACTGGTGATTGTAGTGACTTAAACATGTAGATTTTGCACCCCCTTTCTAAAATGGAAATTGTTTCACTGAAAAATATCTTCTGAAAAAAGGATTAAAACCCAAATGCCCACATCCCAGGCGAGTGCTTGGGTCATTGGGCTGGAGAATTGTTTTGCTGTCCCTTCCAGTGCTGTAATAGAGGTCAAGGGGAATCCATGCTGGGACATCTGTGGTTTGGTGGTTGGCTCATGTATTGCAGGTACTAATGACACTTTTTATGGATATAGCACCTTTTTCTTTTTTACTTAATCTCCTTGTGTGTGTCCCCAAATAATTATTTGGTGAGATAAAATAATTGTGATTGTATATTTTGTCTGGAAAGCTCAAAATTAAGTATGGCTTGAAGTGTGGTTTTTCTCCATTTTTTGACTGTCAGATGGGGAACATAACATTTGTTGTTTATGTTGGCTTAGCTGTGATATTTCTCTTTTCATTTTCCTCTGTGATGTAAAGATGAGTAATTTAGGAGAAACATTTTGTTTCTGACTTCTGTTTTTAATGAGAAAATAGTATCTCTTGGGATGAATTTTCAGATGTTGGAGTGTTATTGTTTTGAAATAAATTAATATTTATCAAAGCATAAATTAAACTCTTCACAAAATAAATTGCTTTCAAAAAGACAGCTTTAAAAGCATACATAACAGAATATTACATTTCAGGTTAGCTATATCTATAATCTCATGGGGATTATATGTCTGCTATTGAAGGAAAAATAACAAAAATAATAATTTCAGTGTGAAATTATTCCCTTAATAATGAGCAAATTGCACTGAGGTTTATGTGGACTTCAGCTTTTCATATGACCTTGATACACTGTATGTAGCCTTTCACTTTTTCCAATTCGATGTTCTTCGCAATAAGAAATGAATGTCAGGTATGTTCTTTCTAGGTGGTAGAAAAAAAAAATTACATTTTGCTTGCTTTCCGTTATAAACCAAAGTATTTGAAAGCCTGAGTAGTGAATTACTATTTTAAAAGAATCACTGAGCAGTGTTATGTTCCTTTGTTACCTTTTTAAAAAAAGCAATATAGAACCATGATCTTCTACCTCCAAGGAAAGAGAACAACCAAGGTTGTACAAATGTAGTATTATTGAGCAGTACAAATACATACTGGTGTTACAGCTCTAGATGAAGACTAAGTGTTTTACTTGATGCATGCAGATGAAGGCATAAAAGTAACTGTAATGTGCTATATAAAATGCTGTCACTGGAAAGCTGAACTGCTGGTGTGTAGAAATCATCCCTTTGTTCTCTTTCCATGTTCTTCATTTAGTCTGTGCAGTATTTCAAATAAAAAGCAAAAGTGGGATTTTTATGAGTGTATTTTCCTCTTTGCCTTTTTTAATAAAACTAGTTTTTTATGTATTGCTTGATTCAGCCTAGAGAAGAGAAGGCTCCAGGGAAACCTTATAGTGGCCTTCCAGTATTTAAAGGGGGCTACAGAAAAGATGGGGAGAGACTCTTTATCAGGGAGTGTAGTGATAGGACAAGAGGTAATGGTTTTAAGCTGAAAGAGGGTAGATTTAGATTAGTAGGGAATAAATTCTTGGAGCAACCTGGTCTAGTGGAAGGTGTCCCTGCCCATGGCAGGGGGGGTGGAACTAGATAATCTATTCCAACTGAAACCATTCTATGATGATTATTTGAATTATGTAAATTACTATTATGTATTGCTTGATTTTTTTTTTTTTTTTTTTTTTTTTTTTTTTTTTTTTTTTTTTTTTTTTTTAAATCTCTTGGTTTCCAGGTACTTCAGTGATGATTGTCTTATCATAGCTATAATGACTCTGAAACTCATAGCTTTGTTGCAGTTTGTGTTGGTGTCAACCATTTAATATAATTTTGAGTTTAGAAATGTGGTCACCTAGCATAGTGTACACAGAAAGGGCTGCTGGGCTGGCTTGGCACTCTCTGGTCTAATCTACTCAGGAATAATTAGTACAAGTATTACAGATAGTTCCAGTCAGGCAGCATTATTAATACCAGGTTTCTAAGAAACCTTTTACATCTAGTTTTGTTTCAGTAGTATTGGCAGTGATAGAGGCAGAGGATTGTGCTGCCAAGGTTCTTACCAGTCTATAACCTGGGCTGTTCTTGGCTGGGGGTGGAACCCGAAACACTGGAGTGTAGCTTACTTCAGTACTCTCTGCTTTAGATGTTGCTTAGATGAAGGGTGGCAAAACTAGGGGAAATTCTTACTGTATGTGATGTTGTGCTGGAAGCTTCTCTGAAGCTAATCATCCTCGAATGAGCAAGACTGTTAAATGCTAAGCCATAGTATCTACCAGCATTTTCCTGTGTGTGGTTTTAGTGTTTGGATTTTCAGTTTGTAACAATAACACTGCAATGAAATGTGCCACCAAGACATATCAAAACCTCTGTGACTGTCAAAAACTGAACGTAGCCTCTGGCACTTTAACAGTAAAAGTAAGCTGTTCATCTGTCTCTTAATCTAACATATTGCTGAGATGAGAAAGAACTGTTAATAAGCAGCAGAGTCTTTGTGAGTATAGACTTAATAGTAGTAGATTTAATGATGAAGTTTATTAATAGAAGCCTTGCCCCACACTTGCTTTTGTTGAAATTCACTGTGCTTTCCATGACAATTATTGGTGAGAGATCTTAATTTATATGTTATTTTTGAATCTAATTTTAGGCACTTTTTTTTTCAGCAGGTGGTTGTTTATCCCACATGCTGTTCTGCAGAAACCTGTTGTTGCAGTCAGGTGGGTGACATCAGATTAGACACTCTCACGCAATTGTGTTTATATTCTTACAGTCTTTTCCTAGACTGACAAAAACATGTTAATGTAGATACTGCAGCTTTGATCACATAACTGAGCTTTGATTTGGTTTCCCAATGACCAGTATTTCAAAAGGGACCCACTAAGATTGACTTGCATTGTAGGTCCAGTGTTATCAAATCACTTGTAGGTCTTCACTCACTGTGAGAAAGGGGTTTTTTTTGTTGTTGTTTTTAAAGTTTTGGGTTTTTGTTTATATCTCTTTTGCTTCTTAAAAATCTCAGTGACTTTAGCAGACACAGTTTTGAGAAAAGAATTTTAAATTAATGCCTGACAGTACTTAGATTAATCTGGATTTCCCAAATGAAAATCAGTCTATTTGATTAACTCAGATGGAAGGTTGAAGGGAAAGAGGTGTCAGCATGCTGACTGGGTGATCAAGAGTCACCTCTAGTCACTATCTTAATTTATTAAGATAACTTATATTTGATTTCATATAATTGAAATTTGACAGTCATTTTTAGTTTCAATATTCAAATTTGACTTAAAGTCTAGTTTACTATACACCTTTTAAAAATCAATACTGGATAATATAAAACTAATGTGAGATTAAATTTCATTGACAAAGAAATTTTCTATGCTTCTATTCAGCTTCCTTACAAATTACGTGGGGGAGAAATCTCTTGTAACAGAAAACCTGATGTGTCAGATGCTTAGGGAGTGTAGGATTCCAAACTACTGTAGAAATTGCTGCTTTTAGTAATAATTCCTGAGTCAGAAATATTTGGGAAATTACTGCAACACAAGCTATGACCTATGCAGTAGTTCCTGCCCCTAAATTATTCTGGGGTGTGGCAGTGGTTCACTATGTCATCTTGAATGAAATGGTCTCATTTGTAGATTAGTATGAGTATGTAGATGAAGGAGCCTGGAACAATATGTTAAATTGTAGTCTTAAGTAGTATAAATAAGGAAAGAACCACCAGGTCCATGAAGATTTCAGGTCTATGTTACATCTAAATACAGAACCTAAACACCTAAATGTGGTTCTTAAAAATGTGTTACTTGAGTAGTAGTAAAGTATTAATTATTAATTTCTGCAAATGAGGAGAAGATACTGAAAATTAGTTTCAGTGTACATGTTCGGTACATAACTATTGAGAAGGCACAAGAAGGTATTACCAAACAAGAATTTTAATTTTCTTATTAGTGAATAACTTTGTGGATAAATTTATGGAAAATTATATTTAGTTATGAAAGAGGTAATGTGGGTATTCCTAGGTTTTTGTGAGGAAGAGAAACAAGAAATAATCTTTTATTAGTTTCACCCAAGACTGCCATTAGATTCTCCATTTGACTCCTAGCCCTTAATAGAAAGATTATATTACGATGCCAAAATACTTTATAAAATGTATTTAATGAATTGGATTGCCATTTATATCCTTTTTCCAGCAGAAGGGGAAGATGAGGCCCCTAATTTTCAACAAGTACATTCAAATGGAACAAAGAGAGTTAGGTTGACTCTCACTCCTGTAGTCAAGATGCATTTTACATACCACTCATTTGGTTTTTGACTTTCCTTCTCTGTTAAACTTTCTGAGTAGTTTACCTTACTGTCCGTTGCAGTAAGTATTGCAAGCTGTGAAAATAACATGTTTTCAAAGGTATGATTGAAGCCCATTATTTCCTTTCAAGCAAATAATAGGTTGTACTAGAAAGTTGTTTTCACTTCAGTGTGTGTGTGAAGGTGGAGGCACAGCAACACTATCAGTATACTTCTATATTTAGTAGTCAGTGTATTCATACATTCATAAATGTTGGTATATTTATGTGTTCAGCCAATGTTACGTATACAAGGTACCTCTTAACACATTATCTGTCCTGTACTCTTCTATTTCCTACCATATTGGCCGTTTTCCCCCATGCTTTGCTTTTACATTGTGCTACACATTGTGGTCAGGATCTTTATATGGTAATTTTTTGTTGTGTTCTTTCACTCTTTGAGAAATCAATATAGATGAATCATCATCTCCAGTATAGTTTTCGCTGTGAGATGCTCAAGTACATGTATTGAATAAATGTGGTTTATTTTTAGAGCAAATAATGAAATATTGTGGCATGAAATTACATAGTTTGGTCTGTTTATTGAAAAAAAAAAAGCATTTTTTATTTCACAGGCAGATGAAAAGAGAAATATCGATCGAACACTCTTTCATAGTGGTTGTGTAACTTTGTTTATTCACAGCTAACATTCTTTTTTAGTTTGTATTTATCAGGTTGTTTTTTGTCTTTGTTGATTTACTCGTGCTTTTGAAAAGAAAGGTGAAACAAACATACTAGTTTGTGGAAAAAGAATCAACTCCTACTGAATTTGTTGAATGAGATGACCATGTGTCACAGCTCTAGAATGAATCTAGCAGTATTCTTTCAGTTTCAGGTTCACGTGGTCAAGGTTGATCCCTAGCCCAGCCATACGAAAATACGGCAGTGCATGAATTCGATAAAATTTGTATCTTGCATGAGAGAGTATTCTAGGTAAACTGGAAATTTTGTAGCTTTTTGTAGGCTTGGGTGAAATTGTACATTATGGAAAAGAAAGACTGGAAACAATAAATGTGAAAATTACAGGATGAATTTAGAAGCTTCATTTTTTTGTCCTCAATAATGAAGTGCATTAATGAATGCTAGCTCATAGTTAAGACTGTGAGATACTGTTAAGTTCCAGCTCTTAAGTTGAATGTATGACATTGGGCTAATCACTTAGTCTCTCTGTGAGCTGAATCGTGATTTTTGACAGGTTTATCTGTGGCAATTTAAACTGTTATCACTCCTGCCTTCTGCTGAAGGTTACTGACAAAGTCATTTTAGGCTAATAGGCAGGTTATGAACTATGCCTGCTGATGAGCTAGCACATGGGGGTTTTTCCTGTTGTTCTTGCCAAATGGACAGTAATCTTTAGCAGGAAAGTGGAGTAGAAAATAGAGGCAATAACATTTTACATGCTGTAGTAATGTCTGCCAGTGAGGATAAATTAGTATTTAGTTCTTGATCTGTGAAACAAATAGAGTATCTTTTATTAAAAAACAAACAAACAAACAAAAAAACCCAAACCCAACTTTGTCCACTGCTTATTTGCTTTGTACCTAAACAGTGAGTGGGGGTGCCAGAAAAAATTTTGTGCTGCATTTAGATATTGGAATGTGGGAACATCCACATGCCAAATGTAGACAAGTAATAAGACAAATACTACATTTGTCTAGTTTATGCAGTTAAATATCTCAATTGTAATTTATAGAAAGCTTGCTGAAGTAAATTATTTTAAATTTATTAATTATATGAAACAGGCTTTCTTTTATGCTAAATTTTTAGCCAAAAATTTATTACATCCAAACCAAGTCTTAAAAGTAGTAGAGTTTTACATAAGCAGGTAATTGTTACTGAAATTGTAAATTACTTGATTGCAATAGTGGACTTGCATTGCTAAAGCAATGAATAACTACAAGTAGTAAACAGAAGTGGAACTGTTTCTTTGACATGATTTTTCTAATTGTATTTTGAGGCCTAACTTGATTTTTAGAAAATATTTTTTCAAGTAGTAAGTGGAACAGATCTGATTTCTATTGGATATTTGTCATTCAGACAACCCTGCATATGTCTTTCTGGTCTTTAATGAAATGAACATGTATAATTTGTATTCTTACAAAACATTTCATTTCTAACACATTTGAATCTCCTTTGTGGGTGTAATAGATAAGAAATCTCAAACATGGAAGTACTGCATATTGATGGTGTTTATGTTAGAATATTGTGTGGTATTTTTCAGATGATATATGTTGCTTTTGAACTCTGTAACACAAGAAATTAAGGTTGCTTACTCATAAATGAGTTTTTAAAGATGGTATCTACACACTTGTTGAAATGGAAATCATTGTACTGATGAAACAGAATGAATAGAAATTTCCCAATGGCAAGCCTAGCATTAAAAGAACATAGGCAAGTCTTGGCAAAATTGGTTACAAAACCACTGTAGATTATAGCAATATAATCAGATTTTTTTAATCATAAATTAGGTTAACTGTATAGGGTGATGTGTTTGTGATTGTTTTTTAATTAATGTTTAAGTACTTCTATTATGCATTCAGTAAACAGAAAAATGGCCTTATTCTAGCCATATGTGTACAGCTTTACTAATATGCGGTTGAGTATTCACCTCAAAGTTATAATTAAGCTAGAATAAAGTCTTGTCTTTAGCCTTTTTCCGTGTGCAATCCTTAATTAATTGCGTAATGTCATAATACAGTTTTAAAAACCTGGATACGCGGGTGTTTTGATTTACTCTGCTTAGATCGATTAAACTTTAATCATTCATATGAAAAGTACATAATCACTGTAGAGCATGCTGTGGATTACATGTAGTACCTTATAGTAGTATTAAAAATTGAAAAACAGACACTACCAAAGTTTCAGCTTTAAGTTTTCTGTATGTTATAATACATAACAGAAGATTATCAAGCTTCTCTGCCTAGTTAATTTATTGATCTTTTTGAGAATTTAGCTGTACAAATTGTAACTTTATAATGAGTGTTCCCTGAGATATGTGGTAGGTACACGTTTCTTCTAACTGGTTTGCTACCGTTTGTACAAACTGGATTTTTTTTTTTCCTGGCATGGTACTTTTTTCAAGGCCAGATATTCTTAAGTTATTCAGTAATAAACATGATTTACCCACTGAACTTGATGCTTTATTTTGGGCCAGTTAATGCAATCTGGAGGTTAAATACAGAAAGTTTTATCCTATGGAACAGAAAGAGTTGAAATAACCAATTGTGTACATTACCACATTAGTTGTAAAAATTCTATAGTATAATTTTTCTTAGAAGTCAGTATGTATGCATTGTTTCAGAGTATGGCATTAAAGATGCTATCAAATTCCCCTCAAGCAGTCAGAGAAGGCACAAGAAGCGTTACGCCCTGTCGCTACTAATAATCATGACTGCCAACACTCAGAGGTTTTGCTCTCCTTATTTGAAGCTAACTCTTAGCATCTCTTGCTGTTGTGAGTAACTACAAATATCTAATATTGGAATAGGAGCAAATGTTTTGGGTTGCTCTAGGCAGATTTTGATACAGAAAATGTAAACCATGAGCTGTGGCATCCAATATTTTTGTTTTAACTGAGGGTGGTCTTATTTAAGCTTGTTTGCTACTTCAACTAAAGCCCCTAAATCACCAAAATCAAATTTGTGTTCCGTGAAAACCTTTTCAACGACTCCCACATTTGACTACATTTAAAAAAATTAATATTCACTTTTGAATTAAGAAATTTAAAAATTTTTTTCTTCGTTGAAACATGGGAAACATCTGTCAGTTGTATTCCTCATACTATCATCTTGTTCTTCAAAAGCAAGCTTGTTTCCTAAGTACTGGGGACTTCCAGCAGGCAAGTCTAAAGTAGGTTGACTTTTTCAGTTCTTCTTTGAAGTTTGATTGTGTCAATTATTGTAAAATGTCCTGACAGAATATATTATGTAATTTTGCTTCTGCCCTGTGTTTTTCTTCAAAAAAGTACTTGTTTTAGTAAAGGAATAAAGCAAACTGAAGCAAGTTTTGTCATTTTCCAGTTCTTCTTAATTAGACATTCTTGTGGCTTTAGTTTACATTATTTATCATCTGGTGGTAGCCAAAAGCCTTTTGTTAGAGGTAGTTAGAATAGATGTGATACTTCCAGGAGAAAATGGTATTAATTGTCTGTAATTTTTTCAATCTAAAAATTGAGTGCAGTTCAAATTACACCAAATATGATTAGAATTTCTGTTTGATGGATTGTGTGTATGTGACTTTACATGTGGGGCTATGCAGAAAAGAATTTATAATTTAAAAAAAAATAATCATTTCTGACTGAAGGCAATCACATTGTGTAAGCTGTGTCAACTTGTAAAACAGTATTATTTAAAAGGAATTTAGTCCTCCCTCATCTTCATGCTGGAAAAAGGACAAACTTTAATTTGTACTAGCTAGGCAGGGTTGTTGTCTTTAGTTGCAGGAGTGGGTATAATCAACCCCCTTAACCCTCCTCCTATGCATCCTTTACACTGTTTTGCAAGTTTTTAGGCCTGCACGCATCTAATCCCAAATGTTCACGTATGGAAGCAAAATTTAAAACTAACTGTAAAATGTAATTTTTCCTTGGCTCCTATTAATCTGAAATGAAAAAATGCCCTCGAAGAGAGTGACTCACATTGCTGTATTACAGCATTAAAATGCTGAACAGTTTTCCAGGAAGAAAACTCGTGGCAGAGCAGGTTTCTATCCTGCTAGCAGCTGGGCTGTAGAGAAGATGCACACTGTTAGGCTGTTGACTGCTTCTCCTCTGAAGTGGCTGGAGTTTTTCACTCTTACATCTAAAAGATTAAAGCTACTCTTACATTGACTTTGGTGAGTATGTAGGAGGCTATTTGAATTTTCCCCCTGAAGATAGAAGTTCAAATACTCCTGTCAGAATGGGAATTGGTTCCCTTTTAACTTGTGCTGGTATTTGTTGCCCTCTGAAGAGTGAGATGGTAAATATTGCTCATCCCAGCGGGCAGCTGGAAGGCAGACGAGAAGAGCAGCTCTGTTAAACTGCCAAGGGTTTCAGCCTGAGGAATGAGGAGCCAGTTGGCAAAGCCATAAATGATTTGGGCTGATCTTTACACCTATTTGTTTGCAAAAGTTGAGATGTTCTGAATTGAGGGATGGATTGTGGGAGGGCCCATTTCAAGTCCCAGTGTTAGTTTCAGTGGCAGGAACCAGCTAACGGTTGTGTGAATGAAACTCTCTCCCTGGTGACTGGTACAGTGACTGGCAGCTGGGTTATTAAGTGGGATTGAAAAAAGCAGAAAAGAAAAACGATAAAGAATGAAATACCATGTTCAACATATCAGCTATCCTTTTGTAAGAGAGGCCTATGGTTTTCCACAGCAAGCAGTTTGATGTGATATGTAACTACCTTGTTGTGTGATTTGACATGATGTTGTAATGTTTCCAGTGGCAGTTTTCATTGCATGAGACAGCAAGGTTTTGGAGCCACAGAAGTATAAATAAAAGGAAAAGGAGGAAAAAATACTTAATTTTTCTTGCTAGCATGTAGTACGGGCACAGGGAAAAATACCTGGTGAACTAAAAGAAAAGGAGAAGAAACATTTTTCCCTCCAGGGTTGCTGGTTCATAGTAAATGGTTGTAATCTTGAATCTTTTCAGTGTCTCCTCATCCACATCCTCTAGAAACCTTTTTTACCCCCCAGTGATTTAAATTGTGCTTTACTCACGGGGTTGACTAAACTGTCAATGTCAACAGTGTTGTTAGTAATGATTTATATAATTTTTGTAACAGTAAGTTGTTCGTAACTGTTTACATGTAATGTTGATTTTTAAAAAGGACTATTCAAAATGCTTGTTTTAATCTTTCTAACCTCACTCATATATTTCTGAGACTTAGGTTTGATTACCAAAGTGTATTTTAATATGTAGGAGTTCTAGAGTACTTTAAAATTTTGAGCTTTTGCACCTGCCATTTTCCTGTAATCTTGGGATGTTAATTGTATTTTATAACCCATATCGTTACTACTCTTAGGCAAAGAACTGTGGTCAAGGAAAATTGAGTCTATTGCTGGCTGTGAAAATGCCATTCTTGCATAATAATTGAGGAAATTGCAGATAATTTGTCTATTAAGTTGAAATTATTCTTGTCAGGTACTTTTTCAAAGACGTTGTCAAAGAAACATACTGTACCTCTGTGTATGTGAGGAGTGGCGATTAAAAAAAATTTAGTCTCTGCTAATACTAGCTCAGCTTCATCAGTGTTATGGAGACAGGAGGTCTGCTTTTGTTCTTCAGTGCCAATGAATCGGAAGTAGCAATAGCAACAGCATGAATATGTTGTGAAAACTCTGAGTGTGAATAAGAGTTATGTCTACTAAATAAATTGAGTTCCTAAGGAAAGGTGTGAGTATATGAAGATTGCATATAGGTTGGTCTGAGATGGGTGGGAGAGCAACCCCTTTTCACTTAAAAACATGTGATGAAGTAAATGTTGGTAAAGATATGGGAGCAATGACAAGGAAGAAATAAGAGAAAAATATCCATACATTTTTAATTTTTTTGTATTTTATTGTGTCTATGGTTAGTTCACTAAATTACTAACTACTTTTGATAAATTTATGGGTAAAAAACTTTCAAATTACATTGGAGTACAACATGAATATTTGTCTCTGAGCATTCTCCCAAGTCCTAATGATTTCCTTTTTTTTTTTTTTTTTTTTTTTTTCCCCCCCCCCCCTTAGACTAAAGAGTCTATATGTTCTCTTTTAAAGACCAGAACAAAAGTGGCAGGGAAAAATAAGGCAATAATGAGCTGCAATGTGTTATAAAGGATGAATGACATTCCTAAGGGAAACAAAGTAGGAGGGCAGGGCAAAGGTCATTTAAACACTGGACAGTAGCAGCTATTGTCTGCTGGGAAAAATGAGGGCCAACAAAAAAGCATATTTCTTCTGAAGAGCCTATATTTCCTGCAACAAATACTCATAGAAAACAAAACAAACTCTAACCTTCAGCATTCTCCAAGTGCTTCTGTCTAAGACTCAAAGTCTGTAATGTATCTGCAAAATGAAAACCTGTTCCCAAGGAAGTTAGTTATGTTTTAACTGTGTAAATTTGTTTCCCAAATGTATTCAATATGAGGAATCAAAATGGAAAATAGTGCATTTTCTAACTCGTATGTTAAAATATTCCCTTCTTATGCTGTGTCCAAAACACACTTTATATTCAAATAGCATAGTAAGTCTTTATTGCAGAAAGCTGATGTTCTGCTTTTACTATCAAGCTGCTAATGAACTAGCTTGTGCCAAAATATGAAGGAGGACTAGCACTCGTTCACCTCAAAATGAATGTTTTGTCTGGCTTCTGGTAACACCAGCTAACTTCTAAACTGTAACCTTACATTTCTTACTTGTTTTGAGAAATAAGAGATTAATTTTTTTATAGGTATAAGAAAATGTACAAATTCTGCTGTAGTAGAGATGCTGACTACCCATGTAATAACAAGCAATTTCTAAGATGAGTCTATGCATTGCCATAAGCATAAATATGTGTGTGAGCATTTTTAAATCATCATTTGTGATTTTTAAAAAGCATTTTGCAAGCTGTAATAACATAGTCATTGACTATTACATTAAATAATTTTTTGAAATACAGATTAGTTTTTCTTGGATTTCCTGACATAATCTGTCTCTTTTTTTGAGTAACTGGAGTCCCACTGTACATCTGGAGATGGCTGATTTCTAATTCATAGATCCTTTGAAATGCTAATATACAAACAGTATATAGAAAATAGCTAGGCTGATGGGCAATAGCTTTTCCATTTTCAGTTGCCTGCCTCAAATACTGTAATCCTAACTATGAGTCAGACTTCAAAATACACTGTCAGGATGAGGAAGTGTGTAACGCCATGCATTTAAATGGTCCATTTAATAGAACTTTTTTAGTATGTAGTGTTAACTGCAGTAGTTTTCTGAAGTTTGTTAATTATTCTACTTGGAAAATATATTTGCAGAGCATAGTTTTTCAGTGATACTTGCCTTCAAGTAGGATGTGGAGGTTGAGGAGAGTAATGTATACATTCACTTTTTTTACTATTACTATTTTTAACAACCGGGAAGTATACCACGGTTACAAAGTTTTTAACTTTTTGTGCTTAGTCTTTAATGTTTAGGTTACACCTCAGTTTGTACTAATGAAAGTACATATAAGGATGTCATGTAAGCCCAGTCATGGTATCGGAATCAGATCTCAGTTGCCCTCATGAGGGAGTGAAGCTCTGTTCCCTTTTGAGGAAGGAAAGAGTGAGATTGCCAGGGAAAGGGAGGGTGGAGAATACGAACAAAATTAAGTCGGTAGAGGTTGCATATTGCAGCCAGTTTCTTCTGGGCCAGCTGTATTTGTATGAGATTATCTATAGCTAACTGAAAATTAAGTCTGGAGAGAATAGAAGTTACAGGTCTTAAAGCAAGGACAAATTTTGTAATCTGGTATGTGCCTATGGGATATAAATGATACTTTGTTCTAAAAAACTGTGTTTGAGTTACTTTAATCATGCAATTGTTTGTAAGCTGCCTTTCTTCCTTCTCTGAGGTATTTGAGTGGTAATTTAGCTGATCTGCTCAGGCTGGCAGGGCCAGGGAAGTGCTACAAACCAGAAATACAAGGAAGGGACCATTTTTTTTTTTCCTGCAAAAGACAGTACTTTTGCCTCTCTCTGTTGTCAGAGAAATTGAGTCTTAATAGCTGGTTTGCCTATCAACCACAACACAAAGGTTGATATGGCAATACTACTCGGTGTTGGCCCCATCAAAATATTCTCTTGAGAATTCTAGATAAAAAGTGCTCTACTCCCCTTTTTTTGCTCCTGAATGTTTGGAAAGAAGAAGCATTACTCCTGATCACCTATGGATATATAGCATCATTTGGTCCCTTGATGGCCAGCTGAGAACTTCAGGTATTCTTTCTAAAGTAGTGGCTGCCTGATGGCTTGCTTCTCCCCAGACTTCATAATCAAACAAATGTCAGTATTAACTCATAACATGGTAACCCTTAACAGGTGTGCAGTAGTTTCCTGTATGGAAAAAGTGTGTGTATGTGTTTTAGCATGTCTATCTTTGAGCTACTGTCACTGGTACCTATTGTATGAATCTCTGGAGTACAAAACTAAATGACTTGTGTTCTGGAAAGGAGAGCTAGAAACAAAACAAGTCAATTAAAGGGTCTGAGGTCTTTTGGTGGTTAACTTTTTGCCTCTATCTGTAAAATACACCACTCATCTCATGGAAGCATTTTTTGAATATTTATGAATAACTTTACTGTGCTTAACATAATTAAAACCTTAAGAAGGGAAACTGGAAAATTTAGTATTCTGGGTTGGACAAATGAGTAAGACCTGGAGATTTTTGATCACTGATTAATGATAAGAAAACAATATAATGCAGTCTTGTCTCTAGAAAGCTAAAACACTGATCATGTAATTAGGGACTTTATTATGGTCTGTGTATATAGGGGGATAATGTGAAATTCTGCAAGCATTCTCAGCTCAGCATTTCCTAACTTGGAGATCATCTGTGTGTAATGTTACGGTTTTTAAGATGTGGTATTTGAAAGGGAGAGACAGTAGTAGAGGTACCTTGTATCTAAATGTAGGTTGATTCCAGTAATGAACTGATGAGACTAGCTTTTCTGTATTGTTGGAGGGGTTGCTTTGTTGTTTGACTGAAATACCTTTCATCTTCAGATCCCAGTATGACACCAGTAAGTAAAGTACAATCTCTGCCCTATCTGCTTTTTTTCTGTCTCTAGAGAGAGGGCTTTTTCTGGATTATTACTTTTCCATTGTTGTTGGGACAGATGAAGTTAAGCATGGTATTTTACAGTTTTCTGTTGTGTTTTTTTTATCCTTTTGGTAAAAAGGGGGTGGGAGAGGAGAACTACTCTTCCATACTTTCTTTCCTATCCTTCATTTCTTTACTCCAGTACTGGATTATGTTCCTTATTTGGTAAATATTTTAATACAATAAATGAAAATGCTGTTTGGCATAAAGCTTTCTCATACTGCAGGTTTCTGTGGCATCCCTGCTCCTTCATTTTTGGACAAAACACCACAAAATCAAGCTTTTGATGCTTCTAGGAGGGACCAGTTGAGCAGACTAATATCTATCAGAGAAATTGCTGAACTCCCTGAGATGGGTTGCTCAGTTGATCTGGGAGGTATAGCGCTCGGTGTGGAGTGCTTCTGCTATAGAAGCCTTTTCAGGGCCCTCTTCTTCTAACCTCAGACAGACTGCTTGTCCAAAGCCTTTACCCACTCCACTTAGTTTGATCTACCTATGAACATGGAAACAGATATGGTTTCAAGGGATTTAAATACATAATAGTTGGAAGCAGTAATAAATGCAAGGTAGTAGGGATTAGCTAATGTTTTGAAGAATTAATGCTGCAGAATTGTTGTTTTTCCTGGAATAAACTAATTGTTGGATATAGAAAAAAAAATCAACCTAAACCCAACACAACAACCCCTCCAAAATGTCACTTTAATAATTTGTTTGGCAAATGCTACAATGAAAAAGAAATTGGGGGGTTAATCCACACCCTTAAAATATAGAGGGTTAAACTAACAGTCTTAAAAGTTTAATGGTTTCTTTTTTTATTATACTGCATTTTTCTGAATCTTCATCAGGACGGGGTATAAAGAAGAGTTATTCTTACTCGAGGACTTTGGAAAGAGCTGTTAATTTTATGGAGAGTAGAAGATAAAATTGAAGATTAGAGAAGCAGAAAACTCTTAACCTTTAAAGTAATTAACTATGCTAGTGATAATCACTTACAGCAAAGTCATGAGGGGGAGAGACTTTGGCTTGTATTGCAGTCCCAGTGGTAGTACAGGTAGTTAAATGAATCTACAGATAAATATAACTTTTCATCTATAAAACACCAAACAGCCATGCAAGAAGAATCTTGTTTCTTGAAATAATTTGTAGAGTTTTAAAACTCTTGAAAAAGTGCAGATTTCTTCAATATCTAATGTTAAAAGATAAAACTTCATTTCTCAACTGCTACATTCAGACTTTAAAGCAAATATTTTTGTATGATGACCTCTGTGTATGTGTAAATATAAAAACCCCCCCCAAAACCCCAACAGTTCATGTTGGTAAACTGGCTGGAGAGAGGTAGAACTCTGTTCTATTTTATACAGTCCAAATATATTCAAAGATGTTATGACTCATTTTTCTTTTGACTTTATATTTTATTGATATAATCTCATAGGATTGAAGTTGAGAAAATATATTAGCATTATATATATTAGCATAATTTAATTTGTGTACAGAGTAAAGCAAGACTCAGTAATTCTACTTCAAATTCTTACTGGGCTAACTTGGTGTTAAAATCTCATCTAAAGAGAAAAAAGCTATCTTTCAGTAGGCTTTTTAGTTGAACCTTTGTTAATGCAGTATGAAACATGAGGAAGTATAATTTAAAATTACCTTTTAGGGGTGATGTAACTGGAGAATAATCTGTATATGGTTATGTAAAGCAAATAGTTTACTGCATTCTGTGTTCTAAAACATCAACTGTATTTTTTTTAAAAATCTAAGATTTGTGTTGTGAGTGACCCGACAGTTTATGACCTCTTCAAAGAGACACTAGACTGGGATTCTTTGCATTCCTTCTTGATGTGGTATCTTTCTCTAAAGGGGCATTTTGAGTGATAGAGAACAGTCAATTCTTTTAGAAGACTTTAAGTATATCTTATATATTAAGTATAGCTTTTTCTGTGCTTGTTCTTGAAGTTCATTGGGAAGATAAGAAATGATGTTTTAGAAGTGGCCCTTACAGTGTGTCTGGTATTTTTAGGATATAAGCCCACTTGACTGATTGTGAAGCCATGTTGAGGTAATGACAGTTCAGAAGAAGCAGTAAATGATTTCAGGTGAACAACTGACAAATTTAAATTCTTTAGATACAGCTTGAGAATACATACGAAACTAAAGTCAGTATGATGTGGTTTGTACCAGAAACTGTAGGGTAAGCTTTTACATGGCACTGCTTGTATAGTCCTGGGCCTTAGTAAGAGCTAGCTAAATAATGAGTTGCTCTTAGTTTTTCTGACTTGCAGGGATATTGAGGTTCCCTGGCAGTGTGCAGGATGGGGTTTGAAAGCCTGTCAGAAGTCCTTATGTTTAATGGTTACCCTGTAAGACATTTCACAAATGGAGATTTGCTTTGTTTTCGAGTTGCAGTTGAGTTATGTGTTAAGATAGGAGATGTGCATTTTATCCACTTTATAGGGAAGTGAAGCAGTCATTGCTTGGGTAGCTGCAGAGCTGCTGCAGTCTGGATTTTGATGGTTGTCTTATGCGGTTGGGTCTACTTGTTACTGTCCTCTTTGCCTCTCAGCTAGGAGCTTTATTTGGGGAGCCTGGGTTTATAGCTCCTTATCAAGGCAGATAATTTTATTTAACAAAAGCAAGCATAAGATAATGGACATTCATCAGTGTGTACTGGTGTCCTCTGGAAGCATGGGGTCTCTTCTTTCCCTACAGAAACCAGGTGAATCCCATCACATAAGTTTATGTGTTGCTGAAGTTGTGGTTATGCAGTAATTGTTAGTTCGGTACCCTGACTGAATACTTTCTTTCTAGCATTTTTCCCTTTACTGGCTTTGTTCAATATGTTGAATATTAGCTGACAATGAGCTGCAACACTTAAACTACTCAACCTAAATGAAAGAAAGAACTGGTTTCATTTCTTTGGCAAAGGGAAGGTAGAAGACCCTCTACATTATTTCTCTATTTTGTAACTTATTTGAAAGGCATTTCAACTTGATGTCTCCTCTGCTTATGAAGGTTGCTTATTTTCATTAGACTTAGGATTTAGGCCTTTGTCAACACTAGTGACCTGTGATGCCTTTCATGTCCTCTGTGTTAACTGGTCCCACAGTATTTGGGGTTTGCTGGTGTCCCTTGTTGCTCTTGTGTCCCCTGCCAGCCAGCTGGAAAAGGGATGCCTGTAGCTGGTATCAAATTATACGTGTCCTCAGTGAGCAGCCAGCAGCCACAGAAAACCAAGTGGAGGATGGCACTAATGTGGCACTCGGCCTTTTTATGTGCCTGCTTGTTTTAATGCAGCTTGATAGAGAGGGGAGTGGAGCTGGCCAAGACCTCAGGGATTCCTTTTCAAATGTAACCAAGCTAAAAATTGCCTTTGGCTCCATAGCAGACATGGAACATTTCATACAAATTGGGTTTTTTTGGTAAAGTCACGATCAGATCTTGGAATTTTCATCCACCTTATTAAGGTTTATATTCTAGCTTGCATTTAGACCAGATGTTAACAGTAACAATTATTAAGTTTCCAAAGTATGTGTGGCTTTTATTATTGTTGTCTTTAATATTTTAAAAGAAAATTAATGACATGCTTTTAAAATACTTACTAATTTGTAATGATGACAATGCTGATGACAATGTTGGTTTGTAAAATACAGTTCCTTCTGATATGTTTTTATGTTAAGCTCTTCTCTACAATGTTCAAAGACTCATGTTGTATTTAAGTTAATGTGTAGTTAATTTTGGGGGCAACGTTACAGCTGTAGATTGAATTGCTAGGGAATATTTTTAAATTGTATTTTGTAGTTAAATAGCATTTCACACAGCTTTCATCAGCTGCAAAGAGAATTTAGGAAACCAAACTGTACTATGTTTTATACATCTTAGAGAAGCTTTTACTTATAACTAGCTAGTGGTTGTATTTGCAGAAGCTGTTTAAGCCAGTGCTGTGTTTATCCACACAAAACCAATTTAAGTACCTTACAAGAATGTCTTTTTTTTGTTTTTGTGTTTTTTTTTAAAGCAGGGGAGAGAAGAGGCAATGTCTGATCTGTCATAACATCTAAATGATTGAATTGGAAAAGCCAGCTGTCAAACCCTATGTTACTAAACTATTGAGCAGTATAGCTTTGCAAAAACAAATAGGAACATCTATTTAGCACTCTTAACTCAAGTTTTGGGAAGCACAGAAATAGTAATGCAAGGACCACTGAAGACATCATCTTGCCAAGGCTGGCCATTTCTATGTAGAGCTGATTATTTACTGTTCATCTGGAAGTTTAAGCTAAATATAAGTTGCTAATGTAGACTTAAAAACTGTAAGGATATTAATTTGAACACATGAGTAATGTGATAATAGTATTGATTTCTTTTAGGCAATGTAATAAATTTGCAATGGATTTTGTCTGATCCATGGATGATAGATGAGATTTGTGGAGTGTGTGCATGCAACACAGCAGAATACTTAGAAGTAGCGTGGTGTCATACTCATTTTTTCTGAAGGGTAGTATTTTGTACTGCAGGATGATCATGCTAATGCCTAACCAAAATGGAGATGTGTTACAAGGAAAGTGCCCTGATGCGTACCGTGGGAGGCTTTTCTTGGGGTGTCCCCCCCCCCCCAAATATAAAAAGAAGACATGCGTCAGAAATTATTTCACTTCTATTCTATACAGACCTTATATATTCTTTTTTTTTTTTTTTAAACGTCTGGAATTTCTGATAGATAATCAATATACTATTAAAAAAAAAAAATCTTCTTTGCATTTTATTTGATACTTTGGGGAAAGGGCTGTAATATCCTTGCTTTTGCATCTTAAGCTGTGTTTAAATAGAAAATCCATTGCTTCTTTTTTTGTGTTTAGATTTCCGCCTCAGTCTGCAAAGTTTGCGAATTTGAATCCAGGGAACTGAAACCAGTAGTTTCATGCAGTTTTAGTAAATAAGGATTCCTGTTTTGATCATTATCACTGATTATTCCTTTCACTTTTCCTTCCTTATTTTTATAAAGACTTTTAAGGGTGCCAGGTCTAACTTCAGTCAAGTTTATTAATAGGGAAGATTTGAGTTGCTGCAGAGGAGACAAAGCATGCTTTGAAAGGTACATGGCAGCATGTGGTTTGCTTGTTTCTTTTTTTTGTACTCCAGGTCTCATAAATAATGTTAAAGACTACTTAATCTTTGTTACCAGCAACTCGGGGGGGCCTTTCAAATGCATGTTTAAAGAAAAGAAAAAGGTAAAGTTTGGAGCTAACTTTAACATTCAGATTTTGAAACTGCAGTATTACCTTTTTGGCCTTTTTTCTTAGCTAGAAGTGTTTTAAATGTATTTGTGAATACATCAGAGTGTATATTTAAGTAAATGTAAAGTTTAGAGTTTAGAAATAAATATTAAAATCAGAAGACCATAGGTCAGAAATGGGAATAATGTGACTGAATTATGGAAGCCCATGAAAATTGTCACAAGTGTAATTATTCATATGCCAGTTCTGTGTAAACTTGTGCTTGTGTGACTTGATCTTTCTTTGATATTGAGGAGATCTTACATTGGTGCAATTCAGCGACATTAGCAGTAACATTAAAGTAACCATTCTGTTTTGGCAAATCCCATATTTCAGAATGCCTTCTCGGAGTTTGCTTCCAATATAGAGAATACTGGATATATATTTCTTTAACTGGAGTTACCTGCAAATAGCTGTAAACACAGCTTGTTGTATTGGAAGGATTTTAAATACATTTAGGAATAGACCTTCACAAGCTCTCTGTATTTATTCTTACAGTCTGACTACTGTCTCCCCCAGGATTCATAACGGATATAGATGATGAAATAGGATCAGTGTGACTGTACAGGAGAAAAGTTAATCTATTGGGAAATGTGAGAGGACCATATATAGCATTGGAAGGAAGAAGAGAGCAAAGAGATGTTATGTGTAATTAGCTGTCAACTCTTTAAATACATTTTTTTAAAAAAAAGATTATTTGCTCCTTGAGCACTTAATAAAGGAAGAGGTGTCTCAAACTGAAATTCTTCATTACAGTAGTCTTATGCTGAAAATCTTACGCAGCTTGTATTAATGTAATGTTAGTTTCTAAAAATATAGTTACTTTACTGAATATATTGAAACATAAAATATGATTGAAGTATAATTTCCTAGTCCAGGAATTCAGTCATTTTGGGCTGTCATAATGAAGTTCAATACAAAGTATTGGTTACTTAGATAGTAAATTATGTTCAGTATAAACAATCCCTGATATATATGTTTGGTGTTGACAAGGCCTGCTTACCCAAAGCTGAAGATACCTCCTCAAATTAAGCAAAAATAGTCTCATGTAACAAGTGGCAGAAAGAAGGAGTAGCAATTAATACAGATTACAACTGTATGTAATCAGAAGAGTGATGGTAAATAATGGCCTAAAGCTACTGTGAATTACACAAGCACTTTAAGAAGCATCTAAATCTTTGTAGCATGGTAAGCCAGTGGAAACCTCCTAATGGAAGGGATAAATTGTTCATCTCTGGATGTTTTCAGTTTAAGACTTGGTGCCTTTCTGGAAAAAGTGATTTTCTGCATCACAGGCTTAATGGGCTCTTTAGAAACAGCCTTAAATGCAGGCTTTCAGGCAGTGCTGGGACAGACTTACAAGCCGGCTCTGTTGAAGGCAGAAAATTTTGGCTAGAACATGTCATGGTATGCATCAGGTTTTTTATACTATACTTTCCAAAACTCTGGGGCCATATCAAATCCTAAATCTCAGCCATCCTACAAAGAGAGAACAGAGTTGGGTGAATAAAGAGAAAAATTGGGATGTCAACAAATCTTGACAGGAAGGACGTTTAGGAGAAACATGGGGGGGTGTTGTTGCTTACAAGATCATTTGTTTCACTTTGAGCTAAAGTCAGTGGGTTGAATGTGTGTGACAACAGCTTGTACGTTGCCCTAATATCAGTGACATTGTACTGTATGCAAGTTTTGTACCTACATGAATATATATTCAGGGCTTTTTATTCAGCACGGTATTTCTGTGTCAGCACCAATTCACACAAATGTGCTGAGTGGAACAATTACAAAGCTGAGGGCTGTATTAATGCAGTTGCGATTTGCAGGGGGTTTACTATGTTCTTCTTTTAAGAGTAGTTGATTAGTTTGGTTCTATATTTCATATAAGAGCTGGGAAAAACCAGCTCTGTTAGTGGTTGGCTTTAAGGTGTAAGCTGTCCCACCAAGGTGACAAAAAGTGGTGGAGTTTCATCTTATTTGAGTATCCTGCTTGAGGAGTTGTCTTCCATCAGACCTTGCTGGAGTCTGAATCAGAGAACACTGAAGCAAGACAGCTGAATTCTGCCTTTCCAAATATATTTCAACCAGTTTAGTTGCATGAATAGTTAAGAGAGAGAATTAAAGAGCTGTCAGCCTTTCATTATCCTATCTGATTCTTAACTCTTGGCTCCAAAGCAGTGCTTTCCCATAATAGTGCATTATGATTGAACCACGTAATTAAAATACTTTTTATCTAAATGAGAAAGTTGTACTTCTTATAAGTTGTTCTTGAGGATTTATTTGTGGAACATAATTATTCTGTGCATTCCTTGTTAATGTAAGTAGGTGGTTATTAATTTGCTTTGGAGTCTCAAAGCCAGGAGGTCCTTAGGCAGGAGGAACTTACAGGCTTCTTAAAGGTTTAGAAGTTAAAATTGCTCAAGAAGTTCATGGTCTCAGCCCTGTGGAAGAGCTTACTGTCCCCTGCAAAAGGATTTCTGATATCTAGTCCCTTCTTGTTGTTAGTGATTTTATCTGAGTAGTTTTACTATCCTTAGGAGGTAGGTTTTGGAAGAAAATCTGTTTGGCTATCATGGAATAAACTTTTAGTGGGACTAACCTGGCTGGAGTGAGAACTGGTTTGGTTATTTCAAAGAAAACATTGACATCATTGCATGTATCACATTTTAAAACCAGAGGACTAAAAACTTCTTTAGGTTGGGAAAACTTTGCGTATATCTATATTAGCAAATAACCTGCAGTGGGAATGGATCGATCCATAGAAGGAAAAACTGGGTGCCGAGGACTTGGTGACCACAGCCTGTATTTTTTCAGAGGTGATACTCTGGGTGGACTCTACTCTGATTCCAGGATATGTTGGAACAGTAAGTCATTGTTGCAGCACATCTTCCATTTTAGCTTCATCAAAACGTGCTGCAGTTCATATACTTTAAGACTGCTTCAAAATCAAAAAAATATGTACAAGATTATACTGCTTACTAAACTTTGTCATACATACAGCTACTTGATTAAAAGCATATAGAAGCATAGATTTTTGTTTATGGCATGATCATACACATGAAAAGTTTGAGCAGATCTGAGGCAGTTAATAGTATAAAATATCAATAGTCTCCCTTTGTTGGGAAAGGAAAACGGTCATTTTCATTGAACCAGATAAAAGATTGGATTGTTTCTTTTGTGTTTACGTCATCGACAAATGGAAAAAATTACCTTGGTTAACTTTTCCAAATACTTAAGAGTAAAAAAAAACCCAAGCACCTTGTATAAACTTGGTTTTCATAGATGCAGAGACTGGTAAACTGTGGTATAAATTCAAGAGATAACTTCAGATGTTTTACAAAATGACTACAAAGTTCTCATAACATTTGTTGGGGCGAAGGTCTTTTAGGAAAATGCATATGACAACAGGATAGAATTGCTATCAAATTGTTGTTTGAAGTAGAAAAGATGTGTATTTTGAAATAGGGGACTAGTTTCAAGAAGCAGATTTATGCATATAATACTCAAAGCTTACCATTTTGAGGCAGCATCTACCAGTATAAAAAAAGTTGGGAGATTTCCCAATTAAATGATGTGTAAACAGGCTTAATCTGTGTTACAACAGCACAGTAATGATCAGCTTGTTACTTTCAAATTTCTTTTTCTTTCTGTGGTGAATGCAAATGCAGTTGCTGAAAACCGTTCATGTTAGTTTAAATGCTTCTAGTTTCTGTGGCACAGTGAAATCTGTTCGGTTTGTTGTAACTAACTAATAATAGAATGTGAACAGTGCAGGGGAACTAGAGGAGCAGAATTGTTGTAAGCAAAAAAACTGACTAGACCTCCATGAATGAAGTTCTGGAAGTTTTCTTGTGGTAAAATACTGAGAGGTAAACAGGTTATCCTTTCAGTGTAAGCTTCTTATTGCCTAGCATTTCTAACCCTTGCTCTTATGTCCTGCTTAAAACCAAACCAAACCTGTTGGATAAATGACTGCATTTGAAAGCAAAATGGCAAATCCTTTCCTGTCTATGCTGAAATATCAAGTTCTGTTTTGTGTACTCTTATGCCACCTCTGCCTGCCTCTGATGGTAGAATTACAATAATGGAGAGAGCTTTTGTAAAAGTTAAGCACTCCTGTACAGTGAAGGACAGTCTAGAGCTGGGCAACTTGGGAGAAAGCTTGTCCAAGATCTACTGAAGTAACTGAGTTTCACACCTTGCTCAGCTATTAGCTCCTGCCTGAAAGTGGTGGTAACTCTTAATGGAATAAGGGGCTGATTAACATAAACAGGTGGAATATGGTTTTCTGCACTGCTTTACAGAGAGGTAGTCACATATTGCTGGAAATTTGTTTGCTGGTTAAGGTGAAGAGTAATATCAGGCCCCAGGAGAGCTAGCTCATCTTCAGGGGCAGGGAGAGGCAGAGGTGGGGGGTGGCAGGGTGAGCTTGCAGGAAGGCCAGGCTGGTGGCGTAGGGAGCGTGTCACTGAAATTCCTCCCAGAAGGGACGTGTAGGGAAGGTGGCAGTGTGGATGGATAATGCTGGAAGAATTTAGAAACACAGCGCGTAGGTATGGAATTAAGAAAAAGCCCAGGCAGAACAGAGGCCAAGAAGGTCATGGAGGCTGGCGGAAAGAGCTTATTAAAGGTACAGTGACAGCCGTGAGGAGCGTGGTGATGCAAGGTATGGCTAGAAAATGTCTATGTACCAACTCAGACCTGATGAAGATGTGGGGATTGGCTTTGTTTTCTACACTAATAGTTTATGCTAAAACATATTTATTTGATCAATATGAAATGTGAAGCATAGTGCTCTTTGTAGGCATTATGGGTTCAAGCCTCTTCTAGCAGTCCTGCACTAAGCAGAAGGCTCATTTTTGCCAGGCTTTTTGTCTACTTTTACAGTCTGGCTGAAATAACTGTGAGGTGCAAACTCCAGCTTGTCACTACAGAAGAGATAAATGTTAACATAGCATTCTTCTGTTTCAGCTTTTTTGTTATAGTAAAGAGCATATACAGGAACACTAATATTGAAAAAAAAGTATAATTTCAGCTAGGATTAGTTGCTTTTTCAAAAGTCTGACCAGCTGCTTCAAGTAGAGTACCATAAAAATGTTTTGGAAAAAAAAAAAAATGTATCCAGGAAGCTTTGAAGCATGAAAAATTTAAAGGATAAGTAAAAATAAATAGCAAATGGCAGTTGTAATTTACTCAGTGCATGCAGTGGATGTGTATTTGTGTATACTACAGTGACAGCTAAAATTACCACCTTTTATTTTCTGCAATAGGCAAGGAACTGTTTGAAGCCTGGATATTAAAGGAACTAAATTGGTTCCAGAGTAATTTCAAAGGAGTGAGGGGGTTTCAAGAGAAGGACACAGTAGTGGTCCCAAATCATGCTTAGCAAAAGTCCCTCCAGATCCTGGCAACAGGACTTTGCAGGGAATACCTGAGAAGGATGTGTGACAGTGATGTTATGTTCATCGAGAAGGTTGCACCTGAACATCTACAAAATAGTGAAAGTGACAGAAAATAAACCTAAAAACACTTTCTCAGCAGGTAATGGAATGTCAGTGGAATGCTATCTCAAATTTTTAAAATCAGATTCAGATAGGAGAGAGCTGTGTGTGGTTACTCTCTTTAAATATCATTGACAGAATAATTTTAATTTTAGACCTTGCACGTTTTGGCGGGGAATACATTAACCCTTGATCATAATGGAAAGCAAATCATGCTCAGATAAAAAGTCACGCCTTCAACCGTGGTAGGTTTTCATCAGAAAATGAAGCAACCTCTTTATTTGCAACTCTGTTTTCCCATTGCCCAAGTTTTGGCAGCAAAGTATTTTGAGAGATTAAAGGAATGTTTCTTCATGCTGATCTCACCAAGAGTAATCTTACTAAGTCACTCCCTTGTTCAGTCATTTGCTGGCTTTGCTCCTTCTGTATCATGTTCAAACTCCTCACCTTCAAAGCACAGTAAGAGTTTGCTCTTGGCAATCTTATTTCTCATTTATTCTTTTACATTTTTTTCAGTCTGTCTTCTCACCTGGAATTCCCTCTCCTTTTCGTGGTGCAATAAGTAAACATATTCATTTTCACATCACAGTGAGGGAAGCTTGTTTACATTCATTTTCAAAGTTTAAAAATCTTTTAGAATCTTGTAGAACAATACAGAGCATTAGTCTTAAATTTTTACATTGTTGATAAATCCTCTAGAGATTTTGATACTTGAGTTAAAATATCACCTCCCTGAAGTAGGGATAGGGCCTCCTGTGTTCCAGTGCTTCGTTGATAAACCGAATGTTCCAATCTTCTACACTAAGTAGATGTAACTTTTTTGAAAATGAACAAACAGAATGTGTTTTAAGTGTTGTTACAAAGTGCAGATTTGTGAGAGAATTTTAAATGTGGTCAGGAGTAGATCTACTTTTCCAATATTGATGGCTTATGTTCAGTGCAAAAATGAAAGTGAAGATATGTATTCTGATTAGCCATGTTAAGACTCGTAGATGACAAAGATATTTCTCCTTGTTTCTTAGCACTACTCCAGCATAGCAAAACCTACTGGTACCACATTAATAGTAGAATCTTTTGTAGGTGTTAGCAATACCCAGTGGGGTTATTTGGAGTCTCTTTTATTTATTTCTAATTCAGTGAGGTTTAAAAAAAAAAAAAAAAAAAAAAAGACTGTTGAACAAAAGGAGGGAGGTGTTTCTTAGCTGGCAAGATGGTTTCTTTCTCCAAAATTGCTGTTGTCTGTGTCCCTGTATCTTTACTACATATGCTGCAGAAATTCCCACCAGCTGTCATCTACAGTATGTCTGCCATACTGACTATAGATCTTACAGCAAGATGTTTTGTGAATGTTTTGTTGAATCAATTTATTTTTCTTTCTGTTGACTGAGGAAAGTTGTTATAAGGTTAGATGGTAGTGCAGTTAGTAGGGCAGATTTTGAATGATAACAGTTGCCGTTATTGATGCTTTATTTGTTTGTGGAAGGGTATACAAAGCTCTGTGACATCTCTAACTGCCTTTCATTAAGACAGTGGCAAAGAAGAGTATTCTGAGTTTATGTCAAAATTTCCATTTAATCTGGATTTGGATCTTAAAATAGCACACATCTTGTTTGGGAATTAATTATTTGGCTGTTCAAGTAATTGCATATTTGGCTTTTGACAGGGAGAGTAAGTTTCAGATAACTGTATTAGAAGGGTAAGTATGAATTTAGGCAGCAGCAAAAGGATGCCAGAGATGATGTAATTTCCAGTTCATGTAGAAACTGAAATGAGAAGTGAAAAGGGAAGGCTACACAATAGCCAGGTAGGAGTGACTTTAGGGAGAGAATTTAACACTCAGGTGTGGTCTGTATCTTGATAGCTTAGAGAGGGGTGTTTTTTGCCTCTCTTTGTAGTTGCTGTTTTGTGATTTGATGATCATGTAACAAACAAGCAAAAAAATCAAGTGATATTTAAGAATCTGTATTGGCACAGGAAAGTTGTCACACTTCCCATAACAGATTTTGGATGGGGAGTGAATAGTTACAAAAGGCATTTAATGGGTGACTAGTCAAAATGAGTCCTCTTGCTAAACACAGAAGTACTATCTAGCAATTAAACAGTCGAATAGTTCTGTATTGTGAGCTTCAGTGATACTATCTTAGAAAACTACTCGAGACATACTATTTCTAAGTCTTTTGCCAGGTCTTTGGCAGGCTCTTGTGTGTGATTTTTTTTTTTTTTTTTCTTTTAAAAAAAAAATTGTTCTTTTCTCACTACATTTTTCTGATTGGCTTTTCTCCACCACCACCACCACCACCACCCTCCCCAAGTCTTTGCCTTATGATTATGAAGATTGGTCAATTTTCTCAAGCTGGCTTGAAAAATAAAATTGCAACCATGGATCAGTAATCTACTGCATCTATTTTACATTTTCCAGAGTGTTCTATAAAAGGATAAAGTTAGTATCTGTGATTTCTTGCACTTTTATAGGTGTATGTAGAGAAAGTGGAAATAGCAAAATTTTCCAAAACACTTAGTGTTGACCTACTTTTGTAACTTTGGGTGTTCATAGGGTTTTTAGTGTTAACAAGGTGGATATGATTGGGTAACACTGGATACATTTTTTTAACATCTCACCCCACACTGAGACTTCTTCAGGGATATACAGTAGCTAGTGGTAGTTTGGAGTAGGACTAGTAAATCCCACTACCTAGTTTCACAATTGTACTGCTCCTCTAATGTATGCTTGCCAAGAAGGGTGGGTATTTTTCCTTCTACTTGGAGTATGCAGTATTCTGGTCTGCAGGTACTACATGAAAACAGAATGCATTGGAAAATACATTGGTAGAAGAGTCTTAAGTGGAATGGAATGACCTTATGCTGCATATAAATTTGACATGCTTGAAGAAGTTAGGAGATCCACACTGCTGTACAGTGGCACTGGGACAAGAAAAATTAACAGTTTGATGGAGATATCAAATGCCAGTGAGTCATAACATACCAAAAATAAAACCAATGGGGAGAGTAGCATTTTCAGACTGAGCAGTGAGGTTGGTATCACAGTTTATAAGAGCAGGTCTTTAAAGCAAATGATTGCTTTTGGAAAGAACTATTTTATGTAAACATCTTAGCTGTACTTAGTGCATACTTTAAAGTTTTGATTAGATTCTTAACAAGGATCTGTTTTTTTCAAAGCAAAAGGCTTTTATAGCAAACAATCAAAAGGTTTTTAAAGACTCGAAATTAAATTGTTGGATACGCATTGACATTCCTTCTTAAAATCAGTGGGAATACAGACCCAAATTCTCTTCTGGATCTTGAAAGTTACCTTCTCAGTTTTTCTGTGCAGAGCAGTTTCCTCATGCTCCCACCCCCCCATGTT